>NC_064632.1:592859417-593459417 GCF_023864275.1 Schistocerca cancellata | reverse complement strand
TCGAAACAAGGCCCCCGGAGTAGACAACATTCCATTAGAACTACTGACGGCCTTGGGAGAGCCAGTCCTGACAAAACTCTACCATCTGGTGAGCAAGATGTATGAAACAGGCGAAATACCCTCAGACTTCAAGAAGAATATAATAATTCCAATCCCAAAGAAAGCAGGTGTTGACAGATGTGAAAATTACCGAACTATCAGTTTAATAAGCCACAGCTGCAAAATACTAACACGAATTCTTTACAGATGAATGGAAAAACTAGTAGAAGCCGACCTCGAGGAAGATCAGTTTGGATTCCGTAGAAATACTGGAACACGTGAGGCAATACTGACCCTACGACTTATCTTAGAAGAAAGATTAAGGAAAGGCAAACCTACATTTCTAGCATTTGTAGACTTAGAGAAAGCCTTTGACAATGTTGACTGGAATACTCTCTTTCAAATTCTAAAGGTGGCAGGGGTAAAATACAGGGAGCGAAAGGCTATTTACAATTTGTACAGAAACCAGATGGCAATTATAAGAGTCGAGGGACATGAAAGGGAAGCAGTGGTTGGGAAGGGAGTAAGACAGGGTTGCAGCCTCTCCCCAATGTTATTCAATCTGTATATTGAGCAAGCAGTAAAGGAAACAAAAGAAAAATTCGGAGTAGGTATTAAAATCCATGGAGAAGAAATAAAAACTTTGAGGTTCGCCGATGACATTGTAATAATATAAGATATAAGATGAACATCAACAAAAGCAAAACGAGGATAATGGAATGTAGTCGAATTAAGTCGGGTGATTCTGAGGGAATTAGATTAGGAAATGAGACACTTAAAGTAGTAAAGGAGTTTTGCTATTTGGGGAGCAAAATAACTGATGATGGTCGAAGTAGAGAGGATATAAAATGTAGACTGGCAATGGCAAGGAAAGCGTTTCTGAAGAAGAGAAATTTGTTAACATCGAGTATAGATTTAAGTGTCAGGAAATCATTTCTGAAAGTATTTGTATGGAGTGTAGCCATGTATGGAAGCGAAACATGGACAGTAAATAGTTTGGACAAGAAGAGAATAGAAGCTTTCGAAATGTGGTGCTACAGAAGAATGCTGAAGATTAGATGGGTAGATCACATAACTAATGAGGAAGTATTGAATAGGATTGGGGAGAAGAGAAGTTTGTGGCACAACTTGACCAGAAGAAGGGATTGGTTGGTAGGACATGTTCTGAGGCGTCAAGGGATCACCAATTTAGTATTGGAGGGCAGCGTTGAGGGTAAAAATCGTAGGGGGAGACCAAGAGATGAATACACTAAGCAGATTCAGAAGGATGTAGGTTGCAGTAGGTACTGGGAGATGAAGAAGCTTGCACAGGATAGAGTAGCATGGAGAGCTGCATCAAACCAGTCTCAGGACTGAAGACCACAACAACAGTGCAGGTGGTATGGTATCTGGCATCTTAATCATCAACAGCAATTGCAGCGGGTCCTCTAGAAAATGCTTGTACTTACATACTACAATCATAGAAATGGAAAATTGGTCAGCTTTGAAAGAAGCCCTTTTCATGTCATGGAATTTCACAGTTACCTCATCCACTAGATGCGAAACTTGTTTTCTTTGTATCCTCCTCCAATGGTCCCAGAGGTTAGTAGCAATTATTATTCTTGCCTCATTTAGGTCCATACATTTCATTAGTGCCTTATGTTACCAATAGGACTACCAGTGTGCTTTGCGATTAATGTCCAGACTCGGTTACTATTTGTATGTGTTATCGCCATGGTCCCATGCCTTTCAACACGGAGTCTGGTAACTGCATGCTGTTTAGTACATATTTCAATGCATTATTATTATTATTATTATTATTCTATCAATGGGACTGTGGAAACATCACGTCTATTACCGTTACGGACACAGTGTAATTTGAAACAGAACATTTCAAAATTAACAATGTCGGTATGAATCATGCACAACGATATCTGTCAGAGGGTAATGCGCATTACATGGAACAGACGCATTTTTAGCATCTTGAAATTGATATTATTTTTGTAGTTATTCTGTCCTATGGCAGGTCATTTTCTTCAACTGTCTATTTCTTATTTGTCTAACCACATATTTGTTATGTCCAGAGTTACAAAATGTTGTAAATTTAGGATACATGGGACCTAAGAAACAGCGTATATTACGGTATGAAATGTCAAAATGAATTTAGCAAATAAAAAAAGTTAAAAATTCAATTTAACCCAGGATCGAACCCACGACCTCCTGCATGCTAACCCAAAACTCTATCCATTGCACCAACTGTGCAGCACAACAAATAAGTGCTGACAAACATAGTTACCATACATGTGGTTACAGTGTTGCCAGATTGCCACTCTTTAACATCCATTTTCTGCCGGATGCACTCGCCGGACGAAATTTTGCGAGAGACATTTTTTTATTGCTGGCATGTGAGGAGTCACGCGAAGTGAAGTGAGGAGTGCGCGAATTTCGCATCACCCTGTATATACACCTCAAAACAGCTTTCGCATCCCGTAACTACCCTCCCGACCTGGTACAGAAGCAAATAACCAGAGCCACTTCCTCATCTCCTCAAGCCCGGAACCTCCCACAGAAGAACCCCAAAAGTGCCCCACTTGTGACAGGATACTTTCCGGGACTGGATCAGATTCTGAATGTGGCTCTCCAGCAGGGATACGACTTCCTCAAATCCTGCCCTGAAATGAGATCCATCCTTCATGAAATCCTCCCCACTCCACCTAGAGTGTCTTTCCGCCGTCCACCTAACCTTCGTAACCTCTTAGTTCATCCCTATGAAATCCCCAAACCACCTTCCATACCCTCTGGCTCCTACCCTTGTAACCGCCCCCGGTGTAAAACCTGTCCCATGCACCCTCCCACCATCACCTATTCCAGTCCTGTAACCCGGAAGGTGTACACGATCAAAGGCAGAGCCACGTGTGAAAGCACCCACTTGATTTACCAACTGACCTGCCTACACTGTGAAGCGTTCTATGTGGGAATGACCAGCAACAAACTGCCCATTCGCATGAATGGACACAGGCAGACAGTGTTTGTTGGTAATGAGGATCACCCTGTGGCTAAACATGCCTTGGTGCACGGCCAGCACATCTTGGCACAGTGTTACACCGTCCGGGTTATCTGGATACTTCCCACTAAAAATGACCAAATGACAAAATGACAATATGTAAACTCAAATAGCAACAGTGAACTACAAATAAAAAATGACAATCGATAAATAAACATTTAGCAAAGGGAATACCAACACTCAAAACACAAAATGCTACAAACTTATGCACTAACCTAATATATAGTAGTGAAACATTGTTAGTATTGTAACACTGTATGAACACAGTATCAGAACTCACAGCAACTGACTTTTATTCCACTTTTGTACAGACACAGTATCAGGATTCACACCTACCATCTTTTATTTCACTTACAGATGAAGGGATACTCCAAGGTACTGGATGAAGTAGCAATCAGTTCAGTCACACTTAACCACTAAATCACAGTCTAACAGTTAGTATAAAATCATCATGTAAACATTAGCCTGGCTGAGAGCCCTGTGTGCCAGTGTATGTACCACTGTTTTGCACATGGTGCTGCACTAGCTGTGCCATCTGTGCTGATGTGAGGTGACTTCTTTAGGCCAGCTGTGGAGGCTAGCATGTTTGATTGCAACTGCTCACAACACTCCTTACCCCTTGGGAAAAGCATTTATTGTGAAGATGTCCGTGTCTCCATCGGAGGAGACGACTGCGAGGGTAGGTGTCATGCCGTCACAGGAGAATATAGTCTGAAATGACACAGGTGTGGACAGGCTCAGTGCCACACCCCCATGAGAGGCCATAAAGTAGCATGAAAGAGGTGCTGTATCTGTGTCCACGTGTGGGGAGGCACTCGGCTATGGAGACAGCAGAGAAGACAACAGCGTGGAGGTGGAGGTAGCCCAGCACTGACTACTTCGCCCAGTGGTGGCGGCAACCAGAATGAAGATGGCGCAGGAGCCGGAGGTGGTGTGGAGCATGCCTCGGGGGCCAATGCAGACGGTGGAGGCAGCTGTGGGGGCAGAGCGCTCTCCGGTGCACGGTGAGTAACACGTGGGTGGAACTGGTTGTAGTATCACAACACCAAGCCATTGGAGGTGTAAACAATGCAAAGGCAGTGGCCTCAGCAATCATGGACAACTGCTGGTACCCACTTAGGGTGCTGGCCAAACATTTGGGCCCAGGCAGCAGAGCTCAGATGGAATCGCTGCAAGGCAGGCACCAGTGGATAGCCAAGTATCAGTCAGAGCAGATGGAGCAGCATAAGGGGTTGGCAGCCATGAAGCAGTTCTGCCCGGCTATGAGTATGAACTCAAGAACCTATCGAGGGCTTCCTTGGAATTTTTTCATTTGAATTTTGAATGTATAGACCAGCTGCTCTGCCCCACTGTTGGACTGAAGATGAACTTTTATTGCACTGTTCCCTGTAGATTTTACGACCTCCCAAAAATCCATAACAAAGGGGTTCCTCTAAGGCCTACTGTCTGTAATACAGACATTCCAACATATCATATAACAAAACACCCTGCTACTCTGCTGAGTGCACTAGTAGGTCAGTATACACAGCATACAAGGAATTCAGTAGACTGCATACATGAGTTACAGGGATTAAATTTGAATGACTAATACTGTGGTAAATTTTTTTATGGTTCTCTCTCTTCACTTTTGTTCCTCTGTTAGGTCCATTACAGTTAACCCTTTGAGTGCTGCACCGGCGCGTGTGGCTGGCCATCTCAAGCTTGCCCTTGGGCCCCCTGATCTGTGTACCTGCGCTGGCAGCCACTTCCCTGGACTACTGTGTGTGCCTGAGCTCTCCACTCGGCCATCCTCGCCCTGGCCTGAGTATTTCTGGAACCACGGTGGTTGTGACAGTCTTGCAGTTAGTGTGATTGTCAACATTACAAATAAACACAGGATATCAGGATACTTATTCCATAGCTTTGAATCTGGAGATGATTTGCTTGACAGACCTAATGTACACTGAAACTGCTTACGCTGCTAACATGTAACTCCCTCATCAAAGGCTTTCATTCATTTGCAATTAGTTCTTGAGAATCGTCATAAGGTCTCAGTATACATCTGTGTTTTATTTGGCATACTGATACTTAATTATGAGATTTTTGTACACAACTTACGATGTAAATTCTTTAGAATCCATAACGACCAAACGTTGACATTTGTCTGTACTAGCCCAATAATTCGCCCACAAACAACCTTCGATGGAAGTGTCTGGATGCCAAGACACACTTTTGAAGTTAATCAGTATATTCTGAGAGCATTAACCCAATAAATTATCCCCAAGGAAACTTCAAAATAAAAAATTCAAGTCTGAATTCTTTAATATGGGACACAGTTGTTATTGTACAGTAGAAATGAACAATGATTTATAACTTTTGCTTAAGGAGTAGATAAGGAAATTTTCAAGTTTCTAAACTACCTAATTAAATGTCACCTTTAATTCCTAATGACCTTCTGTGCTTCAGAAACAGGCGAGTGTGAGCAACTGACCAACATGTGCCAAGACGCCCTTTCCAAGTGTAGGCCTAGAATTTTTTCACAACTCCAGTGTCCGGGGAAAATAAGACAGCAATCCATTACTGAATATTACTAGAAAATTGTAGCCTGGGTTGCGATAGAAGATATTTATTTAAGCGACGACTAGTTTCGGGCAAAGCCTATTTTCAAACAACCATGTCAAAAAGGAATGTGATAAACACATTATAATTGTTAATAAAACCATAGAATATCAATAGCTCTCCATCTTCTATGGTTTTATTAACAGCTATAATGTGGTTGTCACAGTCTTTGTTTTACGTGGTGGTTTGAAAATGGGATTCGCTCAAAACTAGTCGCCGCTTAAATAAATATCTTTTACCACAACCCATTCTTCAATTTTGTACTAATAATAATGCTAGAATTTTTTGTTTAATTAATGATATTTGCACTAACTTTAAGGTTAAACTTCTACCAAGAAGTATGGAAGAATCCATAAATTTGTACAAAGTTTTTATTTTTGCACCTTCTATATGAACATTTGAAGCATCCAATCTGCGTTTGTCAGCACAGACTGGATGTTCACGTGTTCGTACATAAGGTGTTTGTCATCAAAGTATTTCATCTGGAGAGGCTCTTCAAGCTCAGATAATTGCTTCCCCCTCCCCCCCCTCCCCACAGTTATATTTCCCATCCTTCTTTCTCATCCAGGCTTTGGACCAGCAATGATGAAGTTAAAAAAATTTTTTTTTTAATTTTTGCAATTATTTTTATTATTTTTAAATTTTTAAGTAATTTTTTTCAGAAGTAAGGGATTCATTTCATCTTCCAACTGTAGAAACTTGGCTAAAAGTTCTTCTTTGTGTGGTATGTTTCAAAACATGGGTCAATGCACAAAGGTACATTGCATGTTTTGCATTCATATTTCATTTCTTGACACACATTCTGTTTCAAGCAGACTGCACATCTACGCCATAGCCCATGTTTCTTGGACTGGCCACTTGGAATGACAAGTGGAAAGTGCCTCCCAGTAGAGCGAAGAGGATTCTCGTCATCAGAGCGTCTTCCTTTCCTATCTCTTCTCTGTTCTGTAGCAAATTTTTCCACAATTTCTCGTACCAGACATAAATGAAAATCTGCTAATGATATTTTGTTCCCTGCCACTGTTCTGTGAAGAGTGTGAGCATTCAAAGGACCACAATATGAAAAATAAACTTTTTGTACCATTTAACAGATTTACACACAGATGCAACAGAGCTTAATAGCACATCGGAGTGGTCTACTGCTCCCATATTTGCATTGTAATCAACAACACATTGCGGCTTCATTACTTTTTCGCAAGTCGTCCTGTTTGTCTTTCCCATGTCACGCATTTCTGTAGTGTTGCAGGTAGTCAGCATGAACACTTCTCTCTTGTCGCACCACTGGATGGCAAGCATTGCGTCAGTTGACATAAACTCAACTTCTCCTCATTTCAGTTTCTTTTGTAGCTTTGGAAAGTTGTGCCTGTTCCTACATGCAGTACTGCATGCTGCTGTTCTCTGGCTGTGAAGCCAGAGGAACAAGGTTAGACTCGTATACCAATTGTCGACATACAGAGTATATCCACGTTCAAGGTATGGCTTCATTAGTGTTGCCACAATGTCACCAGATTTTCCCAAATTATGGACTTCAATTTCTGTTGTTGTGCCTGTGTATACAATGAAATCCAAGACGTATCCAGTTTTACAGTCGCACAACATGAATATTTTGATTCCAAATCTATTTCGTTTCAAAGGAATGTATTGTTTAAAAGATAATCAACCTTTGAACAATAGCAGGCTTTCATCGACACAGAACTGTATCAATTATTTTCCTAATTTAAAAAAAACTGTCATCTCCATGATTGGCTGAGTTGTCACTAAAATGCAACATTCTCAAAAGTGTCCGCCGCTCGTGGTCTCGCGGTAGCGTTCTCGCTTCCCGGCGGGGTCAGGGATTTTCACCTGCCTCAAGATGACTGGGTGTTTGTGTTGTCCTCATCATTTCATCATCATCCAGGAAAGTGGCGAAATTGGACTGAGCAAAGGTTGGGTAATTGTACGGGCGCTGATAACCACGCAGTTGAGCGCCCCACAAACCAAACATCATCATCATCATCATTCTCAAAAGTAACATAAAACGGTCACAGAACATAACTTTGCCAAAAGTTGGAGTACTCAGAAGTACATCTCTGGACCAATATTCCTTTATTCTCAACTTTTTAACACGAGCCATGAGAAGGCAAATACCAATGAAGCTATACATTTCCTCAAAACCTGTATCTTTCCAGGTGGATAGTCGAGAACGAACTGATTCTGACTTATTTGCCGTGGTGAAAGTGAAAAATCAGTTCATTTCAAGAGCTGTAAATTTCAACAGATCTTCTGATAGAAAAAGGACAGAATGCTCGAATCAGGCACTAGTTGGCAATTATGTCCTGAAGATGAGTCATCAAATGCATGAAGTGCTGGACTGAAATCACATTTTTGTCAATCAAATTTCTCATTCTCACTATGGTGTGGCTTTTACGAATCAATTCATCTTCACCTTCAGAATCTGAAGAATAACTGTCCCGGCGAGGTCTACTAGGTGAAATACGTGGAGGTGTATTACTACGAGATTCTTCTGATGAATCTTCATCGTCACTACATTCATTGAAGATGCCACACTCACTGTCACTGTCACCCCTTGTCAGTATCTCCAGTATCTCTTCATCAGTTCAATGATGCTGATGTGCCATTTGTCTGTGGAACTCAAAAGTGACAGCACTCTAAAAATCCTGATGAAACAGCAGATAGCTAAACGACACCACACAAGCAGAATGCAGAAAATCACGCAAACCAGCTAGCACGAGTGTCGAACAGCAACTGTGAAATCCATAGCAGAGTGTTTCCCAGATAGCAGGGACAGCAGCACAGAACAATAAATAGGGTACATCCATCCCAGGGAGTGCACAGGGCAAAAGAACTTGTGATGGGCCAGCATGCAGCCCTGAGTGGCTATTGACATCTGCAGGCCCACAGGCAGTGGAACCGGCTACAATATAAGCCGTCATTAGGACTCAAGTACCGTCCAGGTCGCGCGGTGAATGCCATCTGCAGGACCCATGGGAAAGCCGACTTTAGCGGCATACAATGTCTGCAGGCCCCGCGGCAAGGTGGAGCACCACAGCATATCACGTCTGAGGTACTCAAAGGGTTAAATGAGGCTAGCTTTGCTGTTGAATTAGCTAAACTTTTTTGACACGAGTTGAATTCAACTTACTTTTTGTTCAGCGACCAGTTCTCTGAACAGAGAGATGGGATTCTCAACTGTTGTAGCCAATCTGCTTATGGAAGAATATGAGAAATGTGCCCTACAGCCAGTGGCATTGAAATCTGCATGTGTTTTAGGTAAGCTGATAACACTTTTGTTGTTTTTCCTCATGGCAGTGGGAAATTGCACAGATTTCTGGAACATCTCATTTAAATCCCTCCAAATATTCACTTTATGATGGAGGTAGAAAAGGATGGCTGCCTACACTTCCTTGATGTGTTAGTCATGAGGAAGGATAATGGTACATTGGCACATGCAATTTATAGAAAGCCAGCTCTTACTGATATGTATCTTCAGGCTAATAGTTGTCACCATTTGACTCAGTGTGGAGGGGTACTTTGTATTTTGATTCATAGTGCCCCTTGTCATCTCACACCCATAAACTTTGTCAGTTGATTTGGCCCACAACTGATGTTAGCTTTTGCCAGAATAAATGTAGTGAGCTTCCCTTTGCCCCTTCCCATGAACCATGGACCATGCCATTGGTGGGACCATGGACCATGCCTCAGTGATACAGATATCTGCCTACATAGGTGTAACCACAATGGAAGTGTATCTGTTGAGAGACTAGACAAACATGTTGTTCCTGGAGAGGGGCAGCACTCATTTCAGCAGCTGCTCGGGCAACAGTCTGGACATTTGGATGTTGCCTTGCTGTGCTGGTACTGTGAATGGCTGACAGCAAGGCGAAATTACAGCCTTAATTTACCCAAGGGCATGCAGCTCTACTATATTGCCAAATGTAGGAGGCATGTGATATATCCCCAGACTTCAGGAAGAATATAATAATTCCAAGGAAAGCATGTGCTGACAGGTGTTAATATTACCAAACTATAAGTTTAATAAGTCATGGTTGCAAACTGCTATCATGAATTCTTTACAGAAGAATGGAAAAACTGGTAGAAGCTGACCTTGGGGAAGATCAGTTTGGATTCTGGAGAAATGTAGCAACCCATGAGGCAATACTTATCCTATGACTTCTCTTAGAAGATAGGTTAAGGAAAAGCAAATCTATGTTTATAACTTTTGTAGACTTAGATAAAGCTTTTGACAATGCTGACTGGAATACTCTCTTTCAAATTCTGAAGGTAACAGGAATAAAATACATGATGGAAAAGGCTATTTACAACTTGTACAGAAGCTGGATGACAGTTGTAAAAATCATGGGACATGAAAGGGGATCAGTGATTGAGAAGGGAGTGAGAGAAGGTGTAGTCTATCCCCGATGTTATTTGATCTGTACATTGAGCAAGTAGGAAAGGAAACCAAGAAAAATTTGGAGTAGGAATTAAAGTTCAGGGAGAAGTAATAAAAACTTTGATGTTTAGCGATGGCATTGTAATTCTGTCAGAGACAGCATAGGCCTGGGAGAGCAGTTGAATGGAATGTACAGTGTCTTGAAAGGAGGATATAAGATGAACATCAGCAAAAGCGAAACAAGGATAATGGAATGTAACTGAATTAAATCAGGTGATGTTGAGAGAATCAGATTAGAAAACAAGACACTTAAACTAGTAGATGAGTTCTGCTATTTGGGCAGCAAAATAACTGATGATCACCGAAGTAAACATGATATAAAATGTTGATTGGCAATGACAAGAAAAGTGTTTCTGAAGAAGAGACATTTGTCAGCTTCAAATATAGATTTAGTTGTCAGGAAGTGATTTCTGTATGGCACATAGCCATGAAAGTGAAACATGGTGTATAAACAGTTTAGATGAGAAGGGAATAGAAGCTTTTGGAATGTGGTGGTACAGAAGAATGCTGAAGATGAGACTGGTAGATCATATAACTAATGAGGAGGTACTGAATAGAATCAGGGAGAAAAGAAATTTGTGGTGCAACCTGACTAGATGAAGCAATCGGTTGATAGGACACATTCTAAGACATCAAGGAATCATCAATTTAGTCAAAACTTTCTAAAGCCAAGACTGGATAAATATTTCTTTATTTACAAACAATTGGTTTTGAGAGACTTTGCTGTCGTCTTCAGGCCTTCAGAAATTTATGTTATAAAATGTGTTCATTTTGAGTTGGACCTCATGTCAACTTGACAACTTGACATGAGGTCCAACTCGAAATGAACACATTTTATAACATAAATTTTTGAAGACCTAAGATGACAGCAAAATCTGTCATAACTGGTTGTTCGTAAATAAAGAAATATTGATGCGATCTTGGCTTTTGAATGTTTTACCATGTAAAACAGATATCTCAGCATGAGAAAATACAGTCTCAATTTAGTATTGGAGGGAAGTGTGTGTGTGGGTGTGTGGTGGGGGGTGGGGGGGAGGGTAAAAAACAGAGGGAAACCGAGAGATGAAAGATGCAGGATGCAGTTGTTATTAGGAGATGAAGGGGCTTGCAGAGAATAGAGTAGCATGGAGAATTGCATCAAGCTAGTCTTCATACTGAAGACCATAACAATAACAATGTAGTGAAAGACTGATCATACGTACATTGCACTATCAACCAACTATAAAATAGTTGAGTGATGAGAATAATGAGGCAGTACCTAAGTCTGTAGCTTATTTACCCTACACAGGCAGTATTGCCAATAATACTGGTCATATTCTGAGGAGAGACAGTGTGAAGTGTCAACCACCATTTAAGATTAGTATGGCCGTTTTAGAGTCTGTGAAGGATGATCTTGGTTTGTGTAAAGCAGATATCTACCATACCCCTGCAGTTGTTTCTTCCACCTTGGTTTGATCACCAGCACTGTAGGGGACCAGTATATCAAAAACATCACACTTACAGCAACTAAGCCAAACCTGCAATTGCAGAACATTGCCTTTGTACCTCTCAACTATTGGAATATAATGACACAGAGATTCTGGCGTGCACGCGTGTCTACTAGGATAGTATTCACCAGGAATCTGTTGACATTTAAGTAGCAAGTGACCTTACAAATAGACAGAGGTTTTATGCTTAAATTCTGCTGGAAATCCTGCTCTCTCCCTGGTCCAATAACAAAGGGACTTCTCATCTGTTGCTGTCTAATATTTCATTATTGATGAAATCTGACACTGATAATCTTTGATTTTGTGAAAGCTCTAGTTGTGCCTTGAAAATGATTATGTGTTTACCAGTTGAAATACTGGCAGTTGTCAAGGATGTATTCCAGTAATTCTTTTGAACAATTGAAATGCAGGAAAAAGTTCAAGTGCCACATTAAAATACAGTCATTTCTGCCAAGGGGATCAATAAAACAAAAGCAAAATTATAACTATTTTAGATTTTGTTGAAGCCCGGTGTACATTTTCAACATTTCATTTTCAAACATTTTTAAAATCAATCAATTTGAATTGAAATGGTTGATTAAGTCATTAAACATCACAATTGCAGTAGCCACCAGAAAGAGCGCAGGAGGCACACATCGGCACGGCGTGTCACGGACGGTAGTTGCCGCAAGTAGAGTCCTGTCCACCAGAGGGCACACGAGAATTCTGCTGCAACCTCTGCCGGCAGAACAACAACAACAACTCAGGCAGCATGGGCCGTGCCGTCAGTTCACATCGGGCATGCCCAGGAGACAGTCTCCGGTCTACGCTATGTGAAGTGCGACGGAAAATGTGAACCATGTTACTACAACAATATTGTTTGGGGAACATTTGAAGTTGGAAGCTTGGAACATTATTTATATCCTCATGGCCTTCTTTTAGTGCTCAATCTGTGGATTGGGTGCTATCAGTCTGATGGGCACCAGATCTCCAGTCTTCACATCATTCTACCTTCTTCTTTATTTTTGTGTTACCAGTTAAAGTTGACGTCTTTTATAATTTGATCTGTGTACTTTACTCATATTTTTAATATAGTTCTTTTTCCCATGCCATATCTGTTTATTATTGTGTTTTTGGAGCCCATTGTGTGTCAATGAAGGATCAATAATCTGAACTCTTCCTTGTTCAATAGTGTTCCGTAAACAACTCTCCCCTCCCACTTATTTAAGGACTTCATCCTTCATAATCTTTCCAGTCCATTTGATTGATGTGCCTTTACATGTAACACCACATCTCAAAAGAAACCAGTCCTTTTCTTTCCTCTGTGGCCAGAGTCCAGATCCGCAGATGTACATCATCACATTCTAAGTATGTGCTTTCAAAAACCTTTTCCTAATTTCCAGGCTGTTAAATTTTCGTATTAATTTATTTTTCTTTTTATTGAAAGCACCTTTTGCCTCACCAGTTCTGCTTCTTATTTCTTCATTGCTTCTTTCATCTCTAGTGATCTTGCTCCCTAAATAATTAAATGAATCAACATGTTGCAGTATCTTCTTGCATACATATATTTGGGCTGCATCTTATCCTTCATCACAAACCATTATATTTATTTTATATATATTGGTTTTCATATTATATAATTTTCCTTAAATTTTGCCCATTTTATTTAATTTGGTTCTTTTTCAATTTCAGTGAAAACAGCTATTTTAACAGCATAGCTATCCTTCTTCTATGTATTACTACACCTATCTCTAAAGATTCTGAGTGTTT
Source organism: Schistocerca cancellata (assembly GCF_023864275.1). Taxonomy (NCBI): domain Eukaryota; kingdom Metazoa; phylum Arthropoda; class Insecta; order Orthoptera; family Acrididae; genus Schistocerca; species Schistocerca cancellata. The sequence continues at coordinate 593,446,051 of NC_064632.1, read as the reverse complement.
TTTCCAATACCTCCTCCATGTATAGATTGAAAATAATTAATTAGTGATAGTGTACTTCCTCACTAGATTGCTTTCCAAATGTGTGCTTCTTTTTGTGTTGAGTGCCAACCAATAAGAACTGTTTCATGTTTTGTAAAGGTTCCACGTCAATTACAGATCACTGTAGGCTATTCCTGCTTTCTTCAGTACCTCGAACATTTTCTTCCATTTCACATGGTACTGAATAATATTTCTTCAGAGAGTTTTGTCGTTAAACTTTTATTAATAGGGTTTATTGCAGGTTTTTAGTTTGATTTGCATTATTGTGAGTGCCTGATGATTTGATGATGATGGTGGGGCTACTGATCATTGGAAGTTGTTAATTTCCACAGGCAGACTGATTTTGTTGCTATGGGCTCTACATTTAATTGATGCATGTATAAATTGTTCACATTTTTATGTTTACTTGTGAACAGTCAACCCAACTCTGTGAAAACACAAACAATTTGGATCGGTTTTATGTTTCTTCGTGCTATAATCTATTTTTGCTATTATATTTTGTTTCATTTAGTCATTTTATTTGCTTTTTATTGCTCCTTGTTTTCCATCCATTTTTGAAGATTGCCATTTTTGTTGTGAGGACACATGAAATGTGCCAAATTTAAAGATTCTCTCTCCGTTTGGATTAGTTAAAGTATGCTTTCAATCATATTTGCTTAGGGCACTGGCCAGTTCCATGTCCACTTATTGAATGCAAGGCCATATCTAGCACCCAAGTACTAACAAGATGACCATCTTCCACCACTTCCATACAGCTTAAAAAACTTCACGCATACTATTATGTCTTTTTCTTCTGATATATCTTATCAAAACACGAAATGTGTTTCTTTAATTTTGTATTTTCTTTTAGCTTTTCTCCCTTCTTAGGTCCAGAAACAGCCACTCATTTTTACTTGTATGTGTTGTAATACTGTACAGACACAACATCAGTAATAACACCAACCAAGTTTTATTTTGCTTCCACATGAAGAGATCCACAATGACATTGAATAAAGTATAGACCAGTACAAAGTCTTGTAACTGTAGAACATATCAGTTTAGAATCTTGTAGGTCAGCATGCAATAAGCAAATAAATGTAAGTGAGGCTGGGGACCTGGCTTGACGGGCTTATATTGGGCTTTTGTGTACACGGCACAGCACTTGCTGCACTGTCTGTCAGGCTGTGAGTCAACCTCCTTAGGCCAGCTGTGGATGTGCTTTTATCACATGCTGTTTGATTATGTGTGCTCACACTGTAGGGTTACAACACTCCTTCCCCCTTTGGAAGTGTTCACTATGGAAATGTCCATGTCTCTATCTGAGGGGGATAATTATTGGAGCACGTGTTGTGCCATCACAGGATAATGTGATATGAAATGACACAGGTGCAGTCAGACATAGTGGTCACTCCCCCACCAAAGAACATAAAGGAACACTGGTGATGACAGTGCTGTATCCATGTTAAATATGGGGAGGCACTCAGTGATGGAGGCAGCAGAGAATATAGAAGCGGTGACAGCGGCAGGGGCTGCAGGGACGGAGATGGTCCAGTGCCTGACTACTTCACCCAGCAGTAATGGCACCCAGAATGAAGACAACACTGGAGCTGGAGGAGGCGTGGACTGCACCATGGGGGGGCAGTGCAAATGGTGCACCACGGGGGTCAGTGCAGGTGGTGGAGGCATCTGTAGGGGCGGAGATCTCTCTGGTGTGTAGTGGTCACACGTGAATGGAGCCAATCGTAATGCCATGAAACTGAGCCATTGGCAGTGCGAACAGCGCGGAGGCAGCAGTCTCAGCAGCAACAGATGACCACTGGTATCCATTTAGGGCACTGGCCAAACCCGCAACCCAGACAACAGAACCCGGATGAATTGCTGCAAGCTGGAGCAGATGAAACAGCATATGGGGCTGGGGCTGTGAAGCAGCTCCACTGGGCTACAGTAGCTGACTGGAATGAATCTATTTGAACTCAACAACCGATTGAAGTCTTCCTTGGGAGAACATTGAGTGATATATTTTTTTATCTGGGTTTTGAATGCCCGGGCCAGCTGTTCTGCCTCTCTATTGGCCTGCGGGTAAAAGGGAGTGACCGTAACATGCAGAATGCCACACTTTGTACAAATATCTTCAAAATCTTGAGACACAATCTGTGGCCCATTGTCCATCACACGTGTATACAGCAATCCTCCTCCTCGTCATTATCATCATTTAAGACTGATTATGCCTTTCAGCGTTCAGTCTGGAGCACAGCCCCCCCTTATAAAATTCCTCCATGATCCCCTATTCAGTGCTAACATTGGTGCCTCTTCTGATGTTACGCCTATTACTTCAAAATCATTCTCAACCGAATCCAGGTACCTTCTCCTTGGTCTGCCCCGACTCCTCCTACCCTCTACTGCTGAACCCATGAGTCTCTTGGGTAACCTTGTTTCTCCCATGCGTGTAACATGACCCCACCATCTAAGCCTGTTCACCCTGACTGCTACATCTATAGAGTTCATTCCCAGTTTTTCTTTGATTTCCTCATAGTGGACACCCTCCTGCCATTGTTCCCATCTAGTAGTACCTGCAATCATCCTAGATACTTTCATGTCCGTAACCTCAACCTTATTGATAAGGTAACCTGAATCCACCCAGCTTTCGCTCCCATACAACAAAGTTGGTCGAAAGATTGAATGGTGCACAGATAACTTAGTCTTGGTACTGACTTCCTTCTTGCAGAAGAGAGTAGATCGTAGCTGAGCACTCACTGCATTAGCTTTGCTACACCTCGCTTCCAGTTCTTTCACTATGTTGCCATCCTGTGAGAATATGCATTCTAAGTACTTGAAACTGTCCACCTGTTCTAACTTTGTTCCTCCTATTTGGCACTCAATCCGTTTATATCTCTTTCCCACTGACATTACTTTCATTTTGGAGATGCTAATCTTTGTACCATAGTCCTTACATTTCTGATCTAGCTCTGAAATATTACTTTGCAAACTTTCAATTGAATCTGCCCTCACAACTAAGTCATCCGCATATGCAAGACTGCTTATTTTGTGTTCACATATCTTAATCTCACCCAGCCAGTCTATTGTTTTCAACATATGATCCATAAATAATATGAACAACAGTGGAGACAGGTTGCAGCCTTGTCTTACCCCTGAAACTACTCTGAACCATGAACTCAATTTACCGTCAACTCTAACTGCCGCCTGACTATCCATGTAAAGACCTTTAATTGCTTGCAAAAGTTTGCCTCCTATTCCCTAATCTCATAGAACAGACAATAACTTCCTCCTAGGAACACAGTCATGTGCCTTTTCTAGATCTATAAAGCATTGATACAATTCCCTGCTCATAACACTTCTCCGTTATTTGCCGTAAGCTAAAGATCTGGTCCTGACAACCTATAAGAGGCCTAAACCCACACTGATTTTCATCCAATTGGTCCTCAACTAATACTCGCACTTTCCTTTCAACAATACCTGAGAAGATTTTACCCACAATGCTGATTAAAGAGATACCTCTGTAGTTGTTACAATCTTTTCTGTTTCCATGTTTAAAGATTGGTGTGATTACTGCTTTTGTCCAGTCTGATGGAACCTGTCCCGACTCCCAGGCCATTTCAATTATCCTGTGTAGCCATTTAAGACCTGACATTCCACTGTATTTGATGAGTACTTGTCATTTCCTTCTTACCTCCCTTTTGAAGACTGCTAATTACACTCGAGAATGGTTTTCCAGCAGCTTGACCCAAAGTCTCCAACCTGTTTCCAAAGTCTTCCCAAGATTTCTTCTTGGATGCTGCAATTATCTGTTTGGCTTTGTTTCTTTCTTCAACATAACTTTCTCTGTCTACCTGAGTTCTAGTATGTAGCCATTTTTGATACGCTTTCTTTTTCCTTTTACAGGCTGCCTTGACTGTGTCATTCCACCAAGCTGTTTGCTTCGTCCTACCTTTACACACTACTGTTCCAAGACATTCTTTAGCCACTTCTAGTACTGTGTCCCTGTACCTTGTCCATTCCTTTTCCAATGACTGTAATTGACTACATTCAACTAACTGGTATCTTTCTGAGATCACTGTTATGTACTTGTGCCTGATTTCCTTATCCTGAAGTTTCTCCACTCTTATCTCTCTTCTAAGGAAAAAAATCTTTGGAAGGGCCACGACTGTAGCTGCTGTGGATGCTTCCAGGCAGCAGACCACATAAGAAAATTTTGAGAAAGTGTCAGCTACAATAAGCCAAAAGGAGTAAAAGAAAGACACACAAAATCAGCAATAATATGCTCCCAGAGGCACTGGAGAATGGGCACAGGGAAAGAGAGACCAATGATGTGTCAGCTACAATAAGCCAAAAGGAGTAAAAGAAAGACACACAAAATCAGCAAGAATATGCTCCCAGGGGCACTGGAGAATGGGCACGGGGAAAGAGAGACCAATGATGTCACTTGTTGGGTAGTGGTCTGCAGGCAGGTCAATCACAACACACATTATCTCATTGTGAATACCCAGCCAAAACACATGGTGACAGGCCAGCAACTTTGAATGAGACACACCCAAATGGTCCAGGTGGAGTAGGCGCACAATGTCCTGCCATGGGTGCCTACTCTTCAGTAGCCAACAGTAACACACCATCAAGAACTGAGAGGTGGTTGTGGGGAGCATAATAATTAAAAAATGGATCTGATGCTTGACCTGACAGTTTAACTGGCCATCCGTGGTGGACAAATTGAACAACCTTATGTAAGACAGGATCGGATGTGACAGCTGCCGAAATCCAAGAACTGGTAATGGGAAAACCATCCACAGTGGTTTGGGCTTCAGTGTTTAAATAGGAACACAACAGTTCATCCTGATCAAATACTGGATCAGGGGCAGATGGCAGTTGAGAAAGAAGATCCGTATTTAGCGTGTTGTACTGTGAGTTGGAAATGAATCTCATAGTTATAGGGGGGTGAAAACAGAGCCCAGCATTACAGATGGGCTGCTCTGTGCAGTAAAGCTGCCAAAGGATTGCAAAGAGAAACCAAAGGTTTATGGTCACTATTCACATGACCACGCGATACTTCAAAAGTGAAATAGAAATGGCTGACAAAAATTGTGATTGTCCGTGTTACATTTCAAACTGGCGGCCTGTAGCACTGTGAACAAGTCACGGAGGTTCCACAGATGTTCATCTATTGAGGAAACTGAGACTGCAGTATTGTCCAGGTGGTTAATATGCTCCAGAACAGAGGTCCTGAGCTGCTCCAAAATCCATCAGTAAATGGCAGGACGCTAGCCACACCAAATGGCAGGCATTGGTTTTGGTATAACCCGAGTGGGGTATTCCTTGTGAGGACATATTTGGAATTGTAATGCAGAGTCAATTGTAAGTAGGCTTCTGACAAATCTACTTTGGAAGAATACTGGCCTCTGGAAACCCATGCTCAAAATTCATCTGGATAGGGTGAGGGATAGATTTCATTAATAGACTGTGAACTTACAGATACTTTAAAATCACCACAGAGCCAAAGATTGCCATTAGGTCTTTCGACAATTATCAATGCAGCAAACCAGTCACCAGAGGAGACAGGTATGATAATATTAGAAGATGTAAGTTGATCTAGTTTGACTTACTCCTGTAAAGCTGCTGGGACTGGGTGGACACAAACAAAATGTGGCCGCACCATTGATTTCATTGTGATGTGAGCCTTGATAGCAGTATCAATCACTAAACCTTCTGAAAACAGGGAGGAGTATTCTGAGCAGAGCACATCAAGTTTCTGGTACAGAACTTGATCCAATACCAGACGCACTTCGTCAGAAATAGAGAACTGAAATTTTTTTAAGGCATTTACCCCAAATAAGTTTCCAGTGTGGGCTTCATGCACTACTAGAAAGATCAGAGGCCAAACAACTGCTCTGTATGCTATGGAATTAGAAAACAGTCCTAATATGGGTATTTGTTGTATGTTGTAAGTCACCAACTGAGGAATGACAGAAGACAATGCCACTAATCCTAGATCCACATACGTTTGGGAATTTTAACAAAGTTACTGCCGCAGCTGTGTACACTTGTACAGTAACTGAAACTGTGGCACAGCCAGGAGACACTGGCCGAGGGCATCAACGGTGAGTCGCCAAAAACCACAAAAGACAACAACAGCAATGAACGAACAATGAGACAACATGACAGAATGATAAGCCCATAGTGGGAACCAAATCGAGAGTCTTACATAGCAGTATCAAAAACTAAACAGTGCTGCATATAATGAACAAATGAGAGCAGAGTCATAACAGGACTGAGGTCCAGGTGCCCGCTCTACGAGCTTTATAGCGTGGCAGCGGACGCCAATACACTGGTGTGTCAGGCCCAGTCTGTGCCTAGCACTGAGACAATGACAGCAGTGCTTGCAAATACTAGGTGTGCCACCTAGCAGCTGTTATCAGTGTCTGTGTTTTCTGGCAGACTTCTGAACCCATCGGGCCTGAATACTAGAATTCTCATTTTTAACATTTTGTCCATCATGCACACTTCAGTGGAGAATTTGTCTGGGGCTACCATCACTTGAGAAACACTGTTCACATCCATTTTCATGTCTGATGAAAGAGGTTGAGTGTTGCAGAGAGGTGCAATATCTCACGTTTTCTTACAGTGGTTGGATGTCACCCAACACTTCGGGCATGTGCTCTTCTCATGTTGAACAAAATGATAAGGGCACAACAGGAGAGGAGCATGAGGCCACTGATATGATGCTGACTGCTGTTGCTGCTTAGCACTGCACTGCCCCACGTGGTGTGGAGACCACAGTCGTGTGGCCATGACATCATCTCCCCACCCCCGTGAGGTAACCAATGACAACTGAGGAGGAGAAGAAGCTATGGTGGCTACTTCACACCATGCTTCTATCCAATTTCCTGCTGTTCTAGATACATCCAAAGACTGAGCAATGTTCAGAACATCTGTGCGAGAGGGATTTTCAGATTGTAAAGTGCATTCACAAACTTCTCTACTATGGGCCAGGGGTATTATAGCATCACAAACCATCGAATCAGCATACGAGTCCTGGTGGACCTCAGTAATGAACTGGCAATGATGGCTAAGCCCACGAAGTTCTGCTACCTGCTGTCCGAGCTCTCTATGACTGTTGCAGCTGCTTTTGACAATGGTAGATCGTAATGTGAGCAGCAGTAACATATGTTTGCAATGATAATTAGAAGACAACTGACAACATTCCACCTATAGAGAGACAAGCAGGTTCCTGAAGAGGAGTCTGCTGACACAAAAGCCAATAAACACAAGAGGAAATCAGCGATAAAAATAAAGCCTTACATAAACTGGGGTCAATGATTCATGTGCTGTGTCCCAATCCTCCACCAAATCATCATACAGAGGAAATTGTGGGAGTTGCATCAATGGTGGTGGAACCTGGCATGACAGTGAGGCTGCCACATTGTGTATGGCCATAGTGAGAACCTGTTGCTGGTTGGTGAGAGCTCACTGTTGTTCAACAAGAGATTTAAGAACTTCCTCGACTGACATGTTGGCTGCACATCGAACCAGTGAAATGAAACACACAGAGTGGAATACTGCATCCATCACCAAGTATGTTCTAACACTGTACAGACACAATATCACAACTGACACAAATAAAATTTTATTCTGCTTCCACATGAAGAGCGCCACAATAACAATGAATGAAGTACCGAATAGTACAAAGTCTCAAAACTGCATAACACATCAATATACAGTCTTACAGGTGAGCATACAATAAGCAAGTAAACATAAATGAGACTGAGAGCCCATCTCACCAAGCTCTTATCGGGCTGTCATGCACATGGCACAGCACTTGCTGCGCCATCTGTCCTGGTTGCAAGGTGACCTCTCCGGGCCAGCCATGGAGGCATTTGTATTGCACACTATATGGTTACATGTGCTGTCACTATAGGGTTACGACTATGAATTCAGTCCTTGTAACTTTTTGTGTCTTACTCTTAATACTGCAGAGTGATTTGTGTTTATTATGTTACTGTTTCTTCCATAATCTTCCATTTTATGTGACCGATGCAGCATTTTCCTGTTAATGAAGAAACTTGTTTACACATCTGAAAACTCAATACATGAATGTTTTGTTTCTGTTTGTGTTCTTCTATCAATCTTGCTTCGATTAGTTCAGCAGTTGATAAGTGTTATACATTGTTTATATTGATAACATTTGTAAGTATGAGATAGTATGAATTGACATAGTTTCTCTTTATTTGCAAGATATAAAGAAGATAGATTTGTTACATTGAATGTAAACCTGAAATTTATTTTAAGGAAAAGTTAAATTTAATTTTTCTATGTTGCTCAGGATTATATGTGCAGTTAATGACACTTGAAAACTCTCCTGCAACATTTTATCTGATTACTTTTTACTCATATATATTGCTCATTTATTTTTTAGGGAACGGTTCAGAAGAACAGAAGATGTTAAGGATGATTCTGATGATGGTATGTACATAGAAGATATATAGAGCAGAAAATTTCCAAAATGAAATTTCTGAAAGAAACTCTTGCACTATTTAGGAATTAGGAAATATGAACATGTTAACTTAAGAATCCAGATGTACTCCCAGCCAGAAAGGAAGAAAGAAAGAAAGAAGGGTTGGAGGGGATGGTGTTATTCCTTGAGTCAGTAGCAAAGTCACATAAGAATCAAAGAAAACACATGAGAATTGGGCAAAATGGAAGTTTAAGTAATATGCTGACAATTGGCAAGATGTGATAACCTGGGAGCTCAGTTAGGTGCATAGTTATTTACATGTTCTGTCACTCATAAGTGCAAAAATGCTGCATCATGTATAAAACACGGCAGTAGGTTTATGTTTACTCATACATAGCATTCAAGATTTAATGGCTATCCACATCCAGCAATATTCAGTAGTATGTCTTTTCTTTTCCCCTTATGCTGTTATTATGAATAGTCATATATCCACCTTGTACAGAAGTGAATGAAGTGTATTTTTTCTAACTTACCAGAAAACAAGCAATTTTTTTATATTTCATTTATCATTTCTTCTGTAGTTACACTTTTATTGGGTTTGATTTTGAGTATTTGTAGGGACATGGAGTCAACAAGTTAGCAATAAGGGATAACAGATTAAAACAGCAAGAGAGGCCAAAAAATATATTAAACAAAAATGTGACTTTATTGAAAGGAAATTTCACTTGAGAAAACTATAAAATTATGAGACAGAATTGCGAGGCAATGCTTATCTTCAGCAAACAACAAGTTTAGTACTGCTGTGTAATGTGCAGACCTTTTGAAAGCATACTGCATGCAGGACAGATCATTCATTGAAAAGTCATGAAACTAAATAGAATTTTTGTAATTCAATTAATTTTCCTTGGAGAATGGATACCGCCACTGATTTGCCTGCATGGAGGACCATCTATTGGATGGTGTGAAGTAATTTCTACATTCACCATGAAATTATTATTATTATTGCACATTTTTGCCTGCAGGGCAGTGGTTAACTTGAATTTTACATGATTATTCATTTTTCCTGGTTTCCTTCTTCTTTTTCTCTTCCCAAAATCTCTTCATTCTTTGGCTGTGTTCTTTTTCCTTTTCTCTGTCCATATTTTGCCTGTTTTCTTCCCGTCTTTTATTTCAGATTTCATGTTCATAATCATGTTTCTGAACTTGTCTCTTGTCTTATACACTCCTGGAAATTGCAATAAGAACACCGTGAATTCATTGTCCCAGGAAGGGGAAACTTTATTGACACATTCCTGGGGTCAGATACATCACATGATCACACTGACAGAACCACAGGCACATAGACACAGGCAACAGAGCATGCACAATGTCGGCACTAGTACAGTGTATATCCACCTTTCGCAGCAATGCAGGCTGCTATTCTCCCATGGAGACGATCGTAGAGATGCTGGATGTAGTCCTGTGGAACGGCTTGCCATGCCATTTCCACCTGGCGCCTCAGTTGGACCAGCGTTCGTGCTGGACGTGCAGACCGCGTGAGACGACGCTTCATCCAGTCCCAAACATGCTCAATGGGGGACAGATCCGGAGATCTTGCTGGCCAGGGTAGTTGACTTACACCTTCTAGAGCACATTGGGTGGCACGGGATACATGCGGACGTGCATTGTCCTGTTGGAACAGCAAGTTCCCTTGCCGGTCTAGGAATGGTAGAACGATGGGTTCGATGACGGTTTGGATGTACCGTGCACTATTTAGTGTCCCCTTGACGATCACCAGTGGTGTACGGCCAGTGTAGGAGATCGCTCCCCACACCATGATGCCGGGTGTTGGCCCTGTGTGCCTCGGTCGTATGCAGTCCTGATTGTGGCGCTCACCTGCACGGCGCCAAACACGCATACGACCATCATTGGCACCAAGGCAGAAGCGACTCTCATTGCTGAAGACGACACGTCTCCATTCGTGACGGCCTAACGGTGTGCGGGACCGTAGCCCAGCTTCATGGAGACGGTTGCGAATGGTCCTCGCCGATACCCCAGGAGCAACAGTGTCCCTAATTTGCTGGGAAGTGGCGGTGCGGTCCCCTACGGCACTGCATAGGATCCTACTGTCTTGGCGTGCATCCGTGCGTCGCTGCGGTCCGGTCCCAGGTCGACGGGCACGTGCACCTTCTGCCGACCACTGGCGACAACATCGATGTACTGTGGAGACCTCACGCCCCAAGAGTTGAGCAATTCGGCGGTACGTCCACCCGGCCTCCCGCATGCCCACTATACGCCCTCGCTCAAAGTCCGTCAACTGCACATACGGTTCACGTCCACGCTGTCGCGGCATGCTACCAGTGTTAAAGACTGCGATGGAGCTCCGTATGCCACGGCAAACTGGCTGACACTGACGGCGGCGGTGCACAAATGCTGCACAGCTAGCGCCATTCGACGGCCAACACCGCGGTTCCTGGTGTGTCCGCTGTGCCGTGCGTGTGATCATTGCTTGTTCAACCCTCTCGCAGTGTCCGGAGCAAGTTTGGAGGGTCTGACACACCGGTGTCAATGTGTTCTTTTTTCCATTTCCAGGAGTGTATTTCAATACTGACCCATGCTTGTTTTAGGTCTTCTTGTATTTCTTGAAACCAATTTGTTTTTTGATTGAACTGTTACTACAACAAAAATCCTCTTTTTGTGTCTGTTGTTGTTCTTCTATGTATGTTTTCATAGAGTGTTAGTCGGCATTTTCTGATCATGTCTGTGAGCCTGTCTGTGCATTCGCGTAATTCTTTGGTTGGTCTCCTCGTCCATATATCATTGCTGTGTAGTGCACCAAAAATTTCTCTGAGGATTTTATGTTCTGTTTCTTCTGTCTCTGTGATGCCCAATGCTCTGATCGTAGTCATTTCTGATGAATAGAGTGCTTCTGGTAATACAACTGTATAGTACTGCCTGAAATTGGCCTGTCTTGAAATATTTCTTTTATTGTAGTGTTTCCACATCAGTTTGTATGTTTTCTGAAGTTTTTTTGTTCTTTCTGTGTTGGATGCCTTGTTTGATCCTCCTTTTTGTATAAAGTCCCCAAGATACTTGAATTTTTCCGCTCTGTTAATCTTTCCATATTTTATGTCGATTGCTTGGTTGTTATGTTCTTTCTTTCTATGCATTGCATTTTGTCTCTTGATATCTGTAGAACTGTTTTGGCAGAGACTTTACGTAAGTATTACAGTGCTTTGTGTCTATTGTTGCAGTGTATTGTCAGGTCATGTGCAAATGCTAGGCATTTTATGATCATCTTGTTTGGACATGTTCTTCCTAACAGAATTCCTTTTACTTTTTCTTCTCATAATTTTGTCCAAGACAGTGTTGAATAAAAGCAGCAAGAGACCATCTCCTTGTTTGCAGCAGCCACATCAGTTGCTACCTTGCACTCAAGCCATTTGCACCGTGAGCATCGGGCAGTGCGACTCTACCAATCATAATGTTGTAAGTTTTGTTGTTCATTTTCTGTATTTGTTTTACAGAACTCGTGTCCAGTATCTCTCATTTTCTTGAATCTTTTCAATGAAATATTCCTCACTGTCCGTAGGACTAGATGTATTTTTATTTGGTTTTCATTGTTTTTCGATGTACTTCATATTTCAGTCTTTGCCGTACTGCAATGTGGCATTTTGCCACATTACTCGGAATTGTGGGTGCATTTTGTAAAACACTGTGATAGGATTGTCTCACATTTGTCTCTTTTCTACAATATATTCAAAGTTAATCACATTTACTGGCCACCATTGATCTGTAGCTTTCCACTGTTCCTTTTTCTTTAATTAAACAATCAGTTAAGTGACAAAACACCTGTAAAGAGAAGAATGCCAATGCCTTCACGGTCCAGGGACATAAGATTGACAGATGAATGTAGCTTCCTGTTTGATAGGGAAACAGTGATAGGAAGTACATACCCCAGTCTAGCAGACAGTTACAGCTGAAGCTTTCGGAACAATTACCTCCTTCCTCATGGTGGAGAGGGGGGTGCGTTGGGGAAGGTGAAAAAGGAGGAGCTCACTCAGACCCAAGGATAAGATGATCCACCTGTCACAACTATCACTTAATAGTATTGTAATAACCTTGTTTACATTCAGTGCCAGTAGATCACCACTTTTTTACATTAGATAAATTTTCTGCTATTGCTATGCTATTAGCATTTCTTATTATATAGTTCATGACAGTTAATCAAACAATGTAAAATCCAGGATGGAATAATGATAATATTATGAAAAGGATACATTACTACCATAAAGTGATTTTGAGTTGCAGAAAGGCACAACAAAAGGTGTGCTAAACAAGTAAGCTTGCGAACAAAAGGCCTTCTTCTGGAGTAGACAACACACACACACACACACACACACACACACACACACACACACACACACACGTGCATGCACACACACGTGTACACGCACACACATACACACACACGTGAACACGCACACACATACACACACACGTGTACACGCACACACATACACACACACATGAACACGCATGCGCGCGCGCGCGCGCACACACACACACACACACACACACACACACACACACACAAACACACATACGTGATTACTGTCTTTAGTTGGCCTCAGCAGCCAGAGACATGTCATGTGTATGTGAGTTGTGTTTGCATGAATGAGTGTGTGTTTTGTCTACTCCAGAAGGAGGCCTTTTGGCTGAAAGCATACTTGTTTAGCAGTCTTCTTGTTGTGCCTGTCTACCACTCAATGTCTCCACTATATGGTGAGTAGCAATCTATAGTTTTCATAATATTGTCATAAAAATTAAAGTCATTCACACACAGTGTTCCATCAAACAAAAAATTTATCTGACCATGCAACAAATTGCCTTAACCATAGTCGAATATCAATGTTCCAGTGCCTGCTGCAGCCATAAGTAATAGTGTTTTTAGGTCAGCATGGAGACAAGTAGTAGTTGTCTGCAGGGAGTCCCATGAACAACAATGTGTGCTGAATGCCATGATCCAAAACACTTGCATCTCCTCTGTCTTCACATTCACCACAGATTGATATCTATCCTGCCTTACAGACGTGAGCTACACATTCCCTGATTAGATGTGGATGTCCAACAACTTGTGGCCTACTCGTAGTTTCACTGGCATTAAACCACACTCCATAGATGCTCACGACAGTAGCTTGTGAACAGTCTATCAGCTTTGCCATTTCTGAGATGCTCATTCCCATGCGGTTTGCCATAAGAGGCTGCTCTTTCTCCAAGTTGGTTTTTGGCAGTAGATGTCCCCATTTTGACCAGTATCATCACTAGAATGATTCTGCATGTGTCTCTTCTCCACTTATATGCTTCCCTTACCATGGCTAGACTACAGGCTCTCATGGCAGGTGTTTGCTTTATTGCTGATATTTGTTTTATGGTCATAAGGTTGTGGTCTGAGGCATAATTCTCTGCCTAATGTTTTCTCTTACACTGCTGGAGACATCATTAGGGGCTTTAATGACTCAAAAAGCTGTTACAGACTCAAAAAAGCTCTGCAAGCCAAACTGTTTACAAGTATCCGTGCAATAGTCAGTTCACGACATCATCAGGCTGCTGCCTGAGACTGCAGAGTCACACCAACATATACTGTGGACTTCGTAGTGGGGAAGAGTTGGCACTGTTTGTTTCATTTAGCACTAAGGTGCCCAACTTGTCTAATTTGATTCCAAATTTCTGAACTTTTTTGAGTCTGTAACAGCTTTCTGAGTCGTTAAGGCATCTGATAATGTCTTCAGCAGCAGAAGACAAAACATTTGGCTGAGAATTATGTCTTAGACCATGACCATATGCCCATAAATCAAATATCAGCAATGAGGGTCTTATGGCCATTTATTGCTTGTTTCACATTACATGAATCAAAAAGTTTGCTCCTGTTTCTGACCAGAACTGAGATATTACTGGACTAGGTAATATTAAGATAAGGTATTTAGAACAACATCACAGAATCCTTGTCACAACCACCTGCCCTAATCACTTGAGTCTCACAGTCCATACTGGGAAGCTGAAAACACCTTCTAATAATGTAGAAAAATCAGGAAATTCACACCAGACCTTCTTCAGAGGTTCTCTCTGATGTTCTGTCAGTAAGGCCCAGGAAGCAAAGGGTCTATATAAGCAAGTACACACAGAATATATTTGAAATGTTTCTTCAACATTTACCAACACTTACACCAGACAGAAGTAGGATTGTGCAGTTTGATTCAAAATTACCCCAAAGATGCAAGTTTGAGGAGGACTTGACCTATTTCAGTGAATTCTTGGAAACTCATATATGTTAAACTATTTCTGGAAGATATGTAATGATATTTACAAATTGATGTTATATTACCTCATAGTTTATCATTCTTTTGGCTCCTCCTTTCCTGAAGTTGAAATTGCACTGAAGATTTTTCTCATTCTTGTGGTTAAAACTTGCCATGATAAACTTTTATTTTTAATCAAGAACAAAGTAAGAGACGGTGTGGGGCAAATAAGGCTTAATTCCTTCTCTCTGCTGCAAGATGTATGAGACAATCAAAATACTCTCAGACTTTAAAGGAATGTAATAATTCTAATTTCAAACAAAACAGCTGCTGACCGTTGTGAATACTGTCAAACCATCAGTTTAATGAGTCATGGTTTGCAAAATTTTGGCACAAATTATTTGCGTAAGAATGGAAAAACTGGTAGAAGCTGACTCAGAGAAGATCAATTTGGGTTCTGGAGAAATGAAGGAAAACCCGGGGCAATAGTGACCCTGTAATTTATCCTAGAAGATAGGGTGAAAACAGGCAAACCTACATTTGCTGTAATTGTAGATACAGAAAAAACTTTTTATAATGCTGACTGGAATACATTACTTAAATTCTGAAGGTGGCTGGGATAAAATTCAAGTACTAAAAACTTACCTTCAACTTGTACAGAACCCAGGCTACAGTTATAAGAGTCGGCGAGAGACATGAAAGAAAGGCCATAATTGAGGAGGAGGGGGAGAGGTGAGATAGGGTTTCAGCCTATCTCCAATATTATTTAATCTGTACATTGACCAAGTGCTAAAGCAAACCAAAGAGAAGTTTGGAAAGAGAATTAAAGTTCATGGAGAAGAAATATACCTTTAAGGTTTGCCAGTGAAATTATAACGGCAAAGGATTTGAAAGAACAGTTGAACGGAATGGATAGTGTATTGAAAAGAAGTGGGTAATGGAGTGTAATTAAATTATACCAAGTACTGCTGATGGAATTAGATTAAAAAACGAGAAAATATCAGTATTAGTTGAGTTTTGGAATTTGGACAGTGAAATAACTGATGAAGCTGAAGTAGATTGGCAATACCAAGAACAGCATTTCTGAAAAAGAGGAATTTATTAACATTAAATATGAATTTAACTGTTAGGAAATCTTTTCTGAAGGTGCTTGTCTGGAGTATAACCTTGTATAGAAGTGAAGCATGGACAATAAGTAGTTCTGCTCAGATAAGGAGAAGACAGAAGCTTTTGAAATATGATACTATATAAGAACACTGAATATTAGTTGGTTAGATCAAATAGCAAATGAGAAGGTAGTGACTCAGATTGGGGACAAAGGAATTTGTAGTACAGCTTTATTAAAACAAGGAACTGGTTGATAGAACACATCCTGAGACATCAAGGAATTGTCAATTTGGTAATGGAAGGATAGATTAATGGAGAGTTGCTTCACAGTAGTCTTCGGACTGAAGTCCTCAACAGCAACAATTTGCTCAAGAAAATGAACAGTTCAACACTAACCAATGAGTATGTGATTGCTAGGTCTTGTAAATTTAAATGAAATCTGCTGAGTGTATGTATCGTTTGTAATGTTTTATACATTTCTCTAGTAAAAAATGTATGTAACAGACAATATGGAATCTTGTATCAATCTTATTGATTATCTCAGTAAATTGTGTGTGTTGATTAGAGCTTCCTAATCAAAGCATGAAGTTAAGCTACTGTTCTAGGTCTTATGTTGAAAACCACGGTCACTCATCTGAAAGTGCAACAGATGTGTGTGTGCATATGTTGGTAAGTTTTACAATGTCTTTAGATACTGTGTTGTCCCAATGGATGACATAGAAATAAACATCCCTGGTGCTGAAAAGCAATTGAAGCAGCCGAAAAGGAATAGGGTACCAGACCCTGATGGAATCTCAGTTCTGTTTTAGGAGCCATCCATAAATTATCTTTCATGAATTTCATGGTTTCTGGAGATTACCCCCCCCCCCCCCCCCCCTCACTCCTTCTTGTCACAGGTGGTCACATTTGTGTGACCTGCTTCTCCCCTGGAGTGACTTAACGTATTTTGCACTTTTTAGAAATTATTAAATTAAAACAGTAGTCCCAAAATTATTCATGTGTTTCTATACAAAATATTTTGTTTTTCATAAAATTAAGAATAAATCAAACATTTTGGAACATTTACAAAACATAACAAATGAAACAAATGATACAAAATTTAATCATCTTGTGTTCAAGGGCTTTGAGCCATTCCTTTATATTATTTATGATTGCCATAGCAGTCACTTTGTTCTCAATTTGGCTGTTAGGAACATTCAGTGTGTCCACATCATCTTCATCCAACCATATAGCATCATCATTGTTTATCAAAGAACTTCCCTAACACGTCTAGTTGCAATCCTTTGAGGAGGAATCTTTGGGAAAAACTGTTGTTGGCTCTAATGTGAATGCATGTGTTGGGAGTGGCTTTGTATGATGAAAAATATGTTCCACACATCATTTAATTAAGTATGTGTTGATACTGGGGCAATAGCCATCATACAGAATTTGATTCACATGTCATGACCCATAGAGATCCAAAGATAGCTATAGTGAGAGCAGAGCAAATTTACCTTCGGAGTCTTCATTTATTATGTGTATGTACATACCCAACTTTAGTCTGAAACCCCTCTCATAATAATTGCCACAGGCTAGATCATTGCACACTGCAACAAGCGACAACCTTACATTTTACAATTTGTAAAAAGTATTGTGATTCATGTACGTGATTTGCGTACCAAGTATTGTCATTTTTCAATGTCCTAGCCTGTATGATATTCAGTCTGGTATCTGTTGGCCAAAAGTATTTGGCAACCACAGGAAAATCATCAATGACCAGTTGGCTTTAAATATTAGCCAACATGGTGTCTGCACTCTCAAAATTCTGTTTTTGTAGCTCCAATTTTGTAGTTCAATTACTGAAATCAAGATCTGAACCAAAACTTTTTTAACACACACCAGTAAGCTCACAACTAACAGGCAATGTTCATCATTCCACTTTGTTAAATACACTTCTTCCTGGAGCATTTGTGTTGATATGAATAGCACCCATGTCAAAATCTTTGAAACGATGTACAGCTGAAATTCACTTGTTTTGTGGATTTTCATCAGGGCCACCATCACAAGTGAAAATGAACACACCTTTTACAAAACCTTCAGTTCTCATTAACTTTTCAAAAGCTGGTAATTCAGAAAGTATGTCTGTGTCACGAGTCTCTGCAATAGAGGAAGAATTTTTTCCACTATGAATCGCTTTGAATGTAGGCCCAGAGTGTGTCAGCTACAGATTGCAGGTTTACTGCAATACCTACATATACAGAGGTAATAAGTATATGTTTTTCAGTGACTATGAAATCATAATCCAGTAATTTTACACGGTAGTGAAGGTGCATTAATATTGGTGCTTGAGTATTTGCTATAATACCTATTGGTACATATGTTTGTCGTTTATAGATAAAATGAACACTTGACCAGGGTCCCAGACTGAAGCCAAGGATTAAGGTTTCTTATAATAATGCCAACTATCTCTGCAGATGATGAAGAAATTGATGAAATGTGTGATGAGATAAAAGAAATTATTCAGGTAGTGAAGGGAGACGAAAATTTAATAGTCATGGGTGACTGGAATTCGAGAGTAGGAAAAGGGAGAGAAGGAAATATAGTAGGTGAATATGGATTGGGCGTAAGAAAAGAAAGTCAAGCCGTCTTGTAGAATTTTGCACAGAGCATAAGTTAATCATAGCTAACCCTTGGTTCAAGAATCATGAAAGAAGGTTGTATACATGGAAGAATCCTGGAGATACTAAAAGGTATCAGATAGATTATATAATGGTAAGACAGAGATTTAGGAACCAGGTTTTAAATTGTAAGACATTTCCAGGGGCAGATGTGGACTCTCACCACAATTTATTGGTTATGAACTGTAGATTAAAACTGAAGAAATTGCAAAAAGGTGGGAATTTAAGGAGATGGGACCTGGATAAACTGAAAGAACCAGAGGTTGTACAGAGTTTCAGCGAGAGCATAAGGGAACAATTGTCACGAATGGGGGAAAGAAATACAGTAGAAGAAGAATGGGAAGCTGTGAGGGATGAAGTAGTGAAGGCAGCAGAGGATCAAGAAGGTGAAAAGACGAGGGCTAGTAGAAATCCTTGGGTAACAGAAGAAATATTGAATTTAATTGATGAAAAGAGAAAATATAAAAATGCAGTAAATGAAGCAGACAAAAAGGAATACAGACGTCTCAAAAATGAGATCGACAGGAAGTGCAAACTGGCTAAGCAGGGATGGCTAGAGGACAAATGTAAGGCTGTAGAGGTTATCTCACTAGGGGTAAGATAGATACTGCCTACAGGAAAATTAAAGAGACCTTTGAAAAAAGAGAACCACTTGTATGAATATCAAGAGCTCAGATGGAAACCCAGTTTTAAGCAAAGAAGGGAAAGCAGAAAGGTGGAGGGAATATATAGAGGGTCTATACAAGGGTGATGTACTTAAGGACAATATTATGGAAATGGAAGAGGATGTAGATGAAGGTGAAATGGGAGAAATGATACTGCATGAAGAGTTTGACAGAGCACTGAAAGACCTGAGTCGAAGCAAGGCCCCAGGAGAAGGCAACATTCCATTACAACTACTGACGGCTTTGGGAGAGTCAATCCTGACAAAACTCTACCATCTGGTGAGCAAGATGTATGAGACAGGCGAAATACCCTCAGACTTCAAGAAGAATATAATAATTCCAATCCCAAAGAAAGCAGGTGTTGACAGATGTGAAAATTACCGAGCTATCAGTTTAATAAGTCACAGCTGCAAAATACTAATGCGAATTCTTTACAGACGAATGGAAAAACTGGTAGAATCTGACCTCGGGGAAGATCAGTTTGGATTCCATAGAAATGAGGGAACACGTGAGGCAATACTGACCTTAAGACTTATCTTAGAAGAAAGGTTAAGGAAAGGCAAACCTACATTTCTAGCATTTGTAGACTTAGAGAAAGCTTTTAACAATATTGACTGGTATACTCTCTTTCAAATTCTAAAGGTGGCAGGGGTAAAATACAGGTAGCAAAAGGCTATTTACAATTTGTACAGAAACCAGATGGCAGTTATAAGAGTCGAGGGAAATGAAAGGGAAGCAGTGTGGGAAGGGAGTGAGACAGGGTTGTAGCCTGTCCCCGATATTATTCAATCTGTATATTGAGCAAGCAGTAAAGGAAACAAAAGAAAAATTTGGAGTAGGTATTAAAATCCAAGGAGAAGAAATAAAAACTTTGAGGTTCGCTGATGACATTGTAATTCTGTCAGAGACAGCAAAGGACTTGGAAGAGCAGTTGAACGGAATGGACAGTGTCTTGAAAGGAGGATATAAGATGAACATCAACAAAAGCAAAATGAGGATAATGGAATGTAGTCAAATTAAGTCTGGCGATGCTGAGGGAATTAGATTATGAAATGAGACACTTAAAGTAGTAAAGGAGTTTTGCTATTTGGGGAGCAAAATAACTGATGATGGTCGAAGTAGAGAGGATATAAAATGTAGACTGGCAATGGGAATTTGCCATCTGTATTTTTACATGAAATGTAGAGACTGGTTTCCACAGTTTAACAGAAATATTTACCATGTGATTTTTTCCTTCCTCTGTGCTGATTTGTCTGGGTACGTGTCTTAAATAATATCCCGATCGACTGGGAGTAGGCCTATAGCCTTGTTTACATAGTTCGGCTTGTAAGTCATCCAATTTTTTTGCAGCACCCTGTAATTTCAGTGCAATCATCAGCTGCATCACCATAAACTGCAATCTCTTTTATAACAATTTTATTCCTAGATGTGTTCCGACTAGTCTTTGATTTAGGTACTGTTTGAGGTAACTGGCTTCCACTTTGTTGCATACTAAAATCTTTAGTGTCTTCTGGTATGCCACATATGCTTTCTTCCCACAATTAAAAGTAAGCATTTAAAATGTTGAATAGGAGCATTTCACACAATTTGTGTACTAAATCATCCTGAAGAATCTGGCTACATGATAGTGAATACTTTACTGAAATTGACCCACCACGTTCTGAGAGTACCTCCAACAGATAGACAGAATGATGTGGTTGCTGATTTTGTTTTGTCATAAGTAGTGTGCAACAACTAAATGTATCTGACTGGGTTGTTCAGTTTTTCAATTTGCAACAGAAAAATAAATATATTTGTAGCAGTGGAGAATGAAATGTTAAAATTGTGAAACTCAAACTTACTTTTACACCCACGGGCTAAAATTTTTGAAAAAACTCTTTTAAGTGTCATCTTCAATCTTGTCACTACTTTTCAAACTTCGCCATTAGGTGTTAACTTCATCTTGTATACTTTGTTTATTTCTTTCAGCACAAACTACTCTGTATATTTAATATAGTTTGCAGTATGAACAGAAAGTATAATATTGTCGCAGAAGAAACCGAGCAGTGCAGTTGCCGTAGTGTAGTGGTTATGATACTAGATTGTTGCATGGAGGATCGTGAGTTCAAAACTAACCTGAACTGAAACATTTTAATTTCCTTATTTGGTTCCAATAAATTCTAGAAGTATCCACAAATGGCAAGAATCATTGTACTGGAATGTTCTGTAGCTGTATGTCTAGCATATGTGTTCTGGCAGGAGGCAGTTCGCTCTGCACTCTTGTATGTGCAAGTGCTGAATAAACCTTTGTTAAGTGAAGCTAGTGTTCATCATTCATCTTCTTAAACCTCCCTCTATGTGACATTATTCTGGTGGAGGCACTGGGCATTGGAACTTGTGATACCATACATTATCAACGACACAGTGGCTCCCATCATGCCACGACAGAGCCGCCATTTACGTGGCGAGAAACCCGAGTTCAAGCCATATTCAGCAGATCGCAATCTATCAGAAACAGAAGAAGAAGACATCATGATGACAGCAACTGTGTGCCACCACATGAGACATCTTTCTGGGTCCTCTGGTGATGATGGCCAAGATACAAAGAAGTGGCTGAAGGTATGTGAGCGTATAGCCAAATTTAACAAATGGGATGACACTGTGTGTTTGGCTAACATATTTTTCTACTTAGAGGGCACTGCCGAGTAATGGTACAAGAACAATGAGGAGAAGTTAAGAAGCTGGGAAGTATTCCAGGCGGAACTGCGCAAGTATTTCAGCAACACACGACAGAAGTGCAAGGCTGAAAATAAATTTAAGTGCAGGGCACAGCATCCAGGAGAAATGACAGCATCCTACATTCAAGTCGTCTTGGAGCTGTGTGAAACAGTGGATCCTCGAATGAAGAAGGAAGATAAGGTTGCACATCTCATGAAGGGTGTTGCTGACGGCATGTATCGAGCCCTACTCCTGAAGGAGGTTTCGACAGCAGACAACTTCATAAAATGGTGCCAGTATATCGAGACAATGCATTAAAAAAGAATTACATGCAAGAAGTTTGAACGGCTTCCAAATGTCATCTCAGTGTCTGTGATGGAGGAAGAAACTGATTTCAAAAGTGTTCTTCATCAGATAATGAGAGAGGAAGTTCAGAAGGCACTTGGATCGCATGGCGAGCCAAAAACCAAGACACTCCATGAGGTCATAAGGGAGGAACTTGAACAGACATTGAACCCAATCTCTCGTCCTTCATTTCCCTTTAAAACAGTAAAAAAGTCGAGATCCAGGCGAAGCTACATTCCTATGATGCCGCATGAGGAACCTGTTTGGTAACCAAGGAAGACTGATGTCTGGAGGACCCAGGATAACCAACCAGTATGTTTCCACTGTGGACAACTGGAACATGAGGTGCACTATTGTCAAGAAAGGCAGTGGATATTTGATGACGCCTGCACCAGAAAACAACAGAGAGACATTAGCCGACACCATCTCTGGGACGATGAAGATGAACAAGAAGATGTGGGTGCAGGATGACATAGGTCACATTCACCGCAAGATAGCCACTGGAGAGGACTCTCCCCATCACGCCGATCAAGGTCTCCATTGCCATTTAGAAGCTCCAGCCGATCACCTTCCCTGGAGGTGAGACCATCGAAGAGAAAAATCCTCCGCCGTCGATCACTACATAAATGGTAGGAAATTACGTTGATATCCTCATGTATGGCCGACCAGTCCAAGCTCTTGTGGACTCTGGAGCATCATATTCAGTCATTTCGCAAAAGTACCATCGCCAGTTGTAGAGAACTATATTTGTCGACAGCGAAACATCTCTGATGAGGATGGCTAATGGGAAGTATGTAAAACCTACAGGAAGATGTGTCATTCGTGTGGGTATAAGTGGCCATACACAGCCCTTAGAATTCATCATTGTACAAGAGTGTAATCATGACGTCATTCTCGGATGGGACTGTTTGAAAGCAATTATAGATTGTGGTCGCTCGAAGATTATGCTAGATGAGATGAGATACTGTGGACAGGAAGATGCGCATCCGCGTGTGTGGAGACTATGTGTGCTGGATGATGTACTTCTGCCAGTACCTCGTCTCCTACCTTCCAAACTTTACAGAAGCTCTCCTGTGAAACTTGCAGAACTAGCACTCCTGAAAGAAAGGATATTGCGGAGACATGGCTTAGCAACAGCCTGGGGGATGTTTCCAGAATGAGATTTTCACTCTGCAGCGGAGTGTGCGCTGATATGAAACTTCCTGGCAGATTAAAACTGTGTGCCCAACCGAGACTCGAATTCGGGACCTTTGCCTTTCGCGGGCAAGTGCTCTACCATCTGAGCTACCGAAGCACGACTCACGCCCAGTACTCACAGCTTTACTTCTGCCAGTACCTCGTCTCCTACCTTCCAAACTTTACAGAAGCTCTCCTGCGAACCTTGCAGAACTAGCACTCCTGAAAGAAAGGATATTGTGGAGACATGGCTTAGCCACAGCCTGGGGGATGTTTCCAGAATGAGATTTTCACTCTGCAGCAGAGTGTGCACTGATATGAAACTTCCTGGCAGTCGTGCTTTGGTAGCTCAGATGGTAGAGCACTTGCCCGCGAAAGGCAAAGGTCCTGAGTTCGAGTCTCGGTCGGGCACACAGTTTTAATCTGCCAGGAAGTTTCATATCAGCGACCACTCCGCGGCAGAGTGAAAATCTCATTCTGGAAACATCCCCCAGGCTGTGGCTAAGCCATGTCTCCGCAATATCCTTTCTTTCAGGAGTGTTAGTTCTGCAAGGTTCACAGGAGAGCTTCTGTAAAGTTTGGAAGGTACGAGACAAGGTACCGGCAGAAGTAAAGCTGTGAGTACTGGGCGTGATTCGTGCTTCGGTAGCTCAGATGGTAGAGCACTTGCCTGCGAAAGGCAAAGATCCCAAGTTCGAGTCTCAGTCGGGCACACGGTTTTAATCTGCCAGGAAGTTTCATATCAGTGCACACTCCACTGCAGAGTGAAAAATCTCATTCTGGAAACATCCCCCAGGCTGTGGCTA
Organism: Schistocerca cancellata; assembly: GCF_023864275.1. Classification (NCBI taxonomy): domain Eukaryota; kingdom Metazoa; phylum Arthropoda; class Insecta; order Orthoptera; family Acrididae; genus Schistocerca; species Schistocerca cancellata. The sequence continues at coordinate 593,421,841 of NC_064632.1, read as the reverse complement.
AGCCATGTCTCCGCAATATCCTTTCTTTCAGGAGTGCTAGTTCTGCAAGGTTCGCAGGAGAGCGTCTGTAAAGTTTGGAAGGTAGGAGACGAGGTACTGGCAGAAGTAAATCTGTGAGTACCGGTTGTGAGTCATGCTTCGGTAGCTCAGATGGTAGAGCACTTGCCCGTGGAAGGCAAAGGTCCCGAGTTCGAGTCTCGGTCAGCCACACAGTTTTAATCTGCCAGGAAGTTTCATCCTTTTTGTTGATGATACCAATATTGTGATAAAGGGTGAAAATATAGAAGAATGTGCTCTAAACACTGAAAGAATTCTTTGTTATCTTGATAAATGGTTTTACAGTAACAGATTAGAACCAAATTACAAAAAAAATCAATTTTATCTGTTTTAAAAATAGCAAGACCGAACAAAATTTGTTAGAGTTAAAAATTAATGGCAACAGACTTGAGCAAGTGAAAAGTGCAAAATTTTTGGGTCCCTGCATAGCTGACAAAATGATATGGTCAGAGCACATCCGTATTGTACGTCATAAGCTCAACTTGGTTTGTTTTACTATCAGGAAGTTAAGTTAAATTGTCAACATGGAAACCCTGATAAAATATTACTATGCACTATTTTATTCCATTATGTTCTTTGGGATTTAACTCTGGAGGAGTGCATTAAATGTGAATAAGATCCTTATTATACAGAAAAAGGCCATCTGCATAATGACAAGGCAAAAGGGGTGTACTACTTGTAGACCAAAATTCAAAGAACTGAACATCCTAACAGCAGTAAATGTCTACATCTACAGAATGCTAACATTCACCAAAAAACTCAGTTATCTCTACCAAAAAAAATCAACAGTTACACCAATATGAAACCAAGAATTGCTATAAATTAAGAGTAATTCAGCACTGAACCAGCCGATATGAGAAAGGGGTTACATACATGGGAATGCACCTCTATAACTATCTTCCAGATGTCAAAATAATGGAAGCAAGATAAACATGTCCATTACTCAGCAAAAGTTAAGTTTTGACTGAGTAACATCAGTAATTTAACATATATGAAATCAAAGAGTTGGCAGTTTTTGTTAAAGCCTCAAAGGCAGATGAAATCAGGGCAGAGACAGTTTTTGTTCAAGCATCAAAGGTGGTATTGACTGACTTGCAACACCATAGGTACAGCCAGCGTGAACAACAATCATATCACACAGCCACCATGTGCCAAAAAATGATACAAATTTAAACCTTAGTAAATAATAATGATAGAATTGGTAATAGTTTAAAGTTTTTCGTTCGAGTGCTACACACAAAAATACAGGAATGTATGGGAGAATAAACCTGAATTTAAGGGATGGCTGACACCAGTTCCTTGGAGTAATATTAAAGGCATGTGTCGCTACTACCAAACTGAATTTTCTGCTAAACTGAGCAATAAAATAAAATTTAGAAAAAAACAACCCTGAAACCATGAAACACAAAATGAGACTTGCCATAAAATCTGCACAGAAGACCGTGCCACTAACATTGTTCAGTTTTGACTGTGGAACATCTGGGAGAATTGCGTGAAAATATATTTTCTGACTCTAAATCCACCACAGACTTACAATTACATCGATCAAAGTGTTCAAACATAATAGTGAAGTGTTGGGTCCACACTTCAGGGAAGTACTGCAAGCTGATATCAGTAATGAAAAATTAAGTCTGCTGATGAATGAAGCCAGTGAAATAAGTATTTTAAATCATCTAGGATTGCAATAAGATATTAATAGTGAATCACAAAAATAATTTTGTCAACATTTTTATTGCTTACTCCCATCAAAAAAGCTGATGCAAAATATCTGGCCAACCACCTGGAAATTGAAAATTTGATTGGTTCAAAAATGGTTCAAATGGCTCTGAGCACTATGGGACTTAACATCTGAGGTCATCAGTCCCCTAGAACTTAGAGCTACTTAAACCTAACTAACCTAAGGCCATCACACACATCCATGCCCGAGACAGGATTCGAACCTGCGACTGTAGCAGTCGTGCGGTTCCAGACTGTAGCGCCTTTAACCGCTCGGCCACTTCGGCCGGCAAAATTTGATTGTAATAGGCACAGACAACACATTAGTTCTGATAGGAATGAATAGGTGGTTGAATGGGTAAAATGTTCAACCATGTAAATACTAAATGCAGTCCTTGGATGTGGTGAAATCTCGAAGAAAGATGTCAAAAAATCTACGCCTAAAACCACTGTACACTTTAAATGAGTTCGTTGACACTGAAGCAGCAAATTGGACACCCTAAACAAGGCACTGCCATACGAAATGACATTAAGTATGCTGTACATATGTGAAGTTTATCCAGTCTCAACTTGCTAATGACATAACTATGGTAATAAATTGAAGTAAATGGTTGCAGGCACAACATGGTTGCTACAGCCTACAGAAATTAGTTCATAGACATCAGCCACTGGTGGCATCCTGTATACGAAGGGAGTTAACCCCATCAAAGTCAGTTAAGGCCTGGAGATGGTGTACTGAAGCACCAAAACTGAGTAGCTATATAATAAATAACATTGGAAGAATAGCTGCAGGTGTCTCATTCTATTACATGGCCGAAGACCCTCTGACCTTCAATCAGAAGAATGGACATAAAAAAGAAGTGAATAATGGGCTACACAGAATTTTAAAAACAGATTGTGGACTGCCAAATCTCACACGTGTGTGTTGTGTATGTCATTATTTACAGCTGGCAGTAAGTCACACTTCAGAAAACACTGTACCCTGAAACATAGAATACATGGTAAGAGAAACCTACAACTGGTCTTGTGTATCTCCAAGTCATCAAGACAAATACAGAAAAATATTTGAAACAGTAAATTCCTTTTGCAGGCATAGTCTTTTTGTTTTTCAAAGGCTAGCATGTAGTGATTTAGCCCAAGTGGGTGTTATTAATCAGGTAAGGATAGAGAGAGGAAGGATAGAGAGAGAGAGAGAGAGAGAGAGAGAGAGAGAGAGGAAGAGATTTGGAGCACTATGCCAAGGTGGAAATAAATCTCATTGTTTGCTTGGGAACTGAAATGTGTGGTTTTCTAAAAATAATTTGTTGGCCAGCACAGTAAGACTAAAGTAAAATGAAATGACCTGTTTGGCTGGCATCCGCCATCCTCAGATCTATTCTTGTTGATCTAAAGATGGCTGATGTGGCCTTAACTGGTAATTTTGTTTGAAATTAGTGTGAGTGTGCCAAATAGTGAATTATTAAAAAAAGTACAATCAACTGCTGTGCATCTCCAGCTCAACTGAAATGTCATTTTTTTTCCTGTATGTTTTCCGTTACTTTTTCTTGTAAAGCATAGTACTAAGAATTTTTCTGGGGGTTTGAGAACATTGGAAGCAATGAGCTGGATTGTTAAGAGGAGGCATTTTGCAGTGTATAATTTCCTTACAGTTAGTTGGCATTTGAAGTCTCAGTGCAATCAATACAGTGAATAAAATCAGCGGTGTTGCCTTTTTTTATTATTGTCTCTTATTTTTGTATTAAGGATGGTGCCTCTTATTTAAACTAGTCAAACTATTTAATGAATTCAGTCGTGGAGGAGGTGGATCTAGGTATATCTGTGTCAGCCATGAAGAAAATGCATTGCATAAGAGAATTGTGTGCATTGCACATCACAGACACAAACATTTCCTCTTTGAATGCATAGAAGTAAAGAACTCAAAAAAGTTGAAGACTCCATTACACATTATAGTTTATAACTTTAGTGTCTTCACCAGGCACACATCACTATTTTGCAACAGAAAACATGAGAGGAGCACCGTCTGAACCCAAATTTTCCCCACCATCTCCAGAGTGGCAGTAGGAGTCTGCTTTGTCCCCTCCACTACAGAAAAATTTCATCAAGAACACCCAGATGTGTGGCTACAAGTACGTAAAATAATGAGGTACCTTTACATTACACTGGAGTATGAAAACATGGGAAATTATACCACAATTTGTTTTTCTCATTGGATGAGTACTGTTTCAGTAACTTAAATATCCTGGTTCCCCAACCTTATTGGAAACTAAACATATCAAGTGACAAATCAGCTTATCTGGGCTATGTGTGTGTGTGTTGCATGTCTCTGGCTGTATTCATTTTGGTTTTAGATCAACGGGAAAATAGGTCAGTCATAGCCAAACACTCTGTGCTAATAACAAAATAGGACCTATGTTTTTGAACTTCTTACAGCAGTGTGTAAATTTCTGGTGCTTAAATCTCAGCATTATGCTTGAGTACAAAAACTTTATGATTTTTCTATATATAATGAGCAATTAAGCAACTGTTCCTTCAAATATTGTGTCGTATTTTCACAGATATACCAGTAATACCAGACCTGGATGACATACAAGATGAAGACTTGACAACACAGATTGCCAGTACTCCATCGTAAGTGCTATACTTGGAATGTTACGATTGCTTGTGCAGCTAATTGTGTAGTTACCAAAGATATGATTCTTTTCCCCCCCAGGGTCAATCTGAATAAAGTAGCAGCATATAAGGAGCTTGACTCCGATCTATTCAAACATTCAGCATTTGGGACTCTTGATAACATTAATTTACAGCTCCTTACAAAAAGCCTTAGACCAGAAAATGATGTAAAAGAGGTAAGTTAAGATTTTGTGTTTCAAAAACTTCTTGTTCATATCTGTTATACTACCAAATAAAATACCTGTTTGTATTCATTACACTATCAGATAAAACAATAAGCCAGAGTCTTCTTTGTATCTGTCAAATATTACTGAGTTTGTATGTGCCTCAGTTAATACAGTTGCATTGTTTTTGTAGTTTTCATGCAGACCTGTAAGAAAATATCTTTTCTCACCATGTTAGCATACTCATTCTCTCCCAGGTGGCATTTTGTACCACTGAGTTGCTTAGGTATTGTGTGCTGTGGGATATTATTAAAATTTTTATAATCTGCTGTTCCTTTTCCTCTCTTATCCATGTTTTATGGTTCACTTCACAACTGTTTTCTTTCCTCTGTTCCTTTTCCTTTTCTTGGTTTGCTTTTTTGTTTCCAAGCAAAAACTCCACACCCTCAAAACTACATTTATAATAGTATGTTCTATATCAGATAACTTTTAATTAATGTAAGTTTTTCCCTTCATATTGTTGAATATTGTGAATTTCTCTCAGAGTTGCAAATGCTATTACATTGGTTTGGCTCTTAAGTGTAGTCATTATTTCAGTTTTCAAACCATATGTTCCACATTATTCTGACATATACACATGTAGTTTCTTCAAGAGGAAGAGGACAACTGCATATTCCCATTGCCTGAAAAAATTCAACATACAGTAAATGGCTGCTAGTACTCAACTTCAGGAGACAGTATTCCAAGTGCAATTGATGGAAAACAATCAAAACAAGGAAAAAATGCTACCATGCTTTCAGAGCAGAGTGAAATAACTGATATGAAGTTATTCTATCTTTTGCCACTGAATAAAGTTTTATTTGGAGTAGACAGGTTTCATTTTCTTTAAAGCATTTTCAGTGCTCACTGAATTGGATCCATCATCATCAAACTAGTTCATGATGTAGCCTTTATGAGAACATATTATTTCTTTTACAAATTCTGTGGTCAAATCTGCTTATCACTGAAATGCTTTAAAAAAAGCAAAACGGGTAAGATCCAAATAAGACTTTGTACAGTTGCAAAAGACTGAATAACTCCCACAGTGCTTGTAAGACTGTGACTGCAGAAGACAAACCTCAGAAACAGAAAGACAACATGTATAGGGAAAAAAAGATTGCTAAACACAAAAAATAGATAACTTAATGTAAAAATGTTTTATACTTGTAACTTTGCTGTCTCTTGAAGTCTATTACTGGCCAGTTCGTAGTTTTACAGGTTTTTGAAGTTAATTTTCCTCTTTATATAAATCCAGTTTAAAGTTTAACACTGTGTTCTTGGAATGTCTTTCCACAAAACTGATAGTATGAAGAAAAAGTATTGTTGATTATTCTGAAAGAAGAGATTGGGAATATTTTACAATTACACAGGGTGTTTCACAACCCCTATTACAGGCATTTGTGGCTTGTAGAGGGGACTTAGTAGATAAAGTTTTGATAAGCAGCCTATGTCCAGGAATGTACTATTTGGTTGTAAAATAAATTTGAAGATCAGACCACTTCATAGTACACACACAGCAGAACTCTGACCAGTGTGCTCCACATGAGCTGCTGCAACTGGCTATCCTGCTATGCAGTGCACAAGGTGTATCTGCAAAGCACACTTTTGTAATCACCATTCACAAACCCCGGTGTGGAACTGCGGAGCACCACAGTTGACTATCCTAGTTGTGAATGTACATCTGGCCAGAGTGGCCGAGCGGTTCTAGGTGCTACAGTCTGGAACCGCTCGACAGCTACGGTCACATGTTCGAATCCTGCCTCAGGCATGGATGTGTGTGATGTCCTTAGGTTAGTTAGGTTTACATAGCTCTAAAATATAGGGGACTGATGACCCCAGAAGTTAAGTCCAATAGTGCTCAGAGCCATTTGAACCATTTTGTGAATGTACCAGTTTCTTAAAGCCATTGTTGTAATGGTACAAAATGGACTGAGCCACACCGGAAAACTTTTGTGGTGTGCAGCTCTATCATTACATAGTGATCCAATCTTCAAACTTATTTTTAAACCTGAATGGCACATTTCTGGATCTGGACTCTTTATCAGTACTTTATTTAGTAAGTCTCCTCTACAACCACTAGAAGGTTGTAATAGGAATTGTGAAACGTCCTGTATAATTTTGGAAGTATGTTTCTGCCTTAAGCAAACACAAGTTGTTATCATTAAGACATGCTTCGGTGAAATTGCAACACTGTTAGGGGGTCCTATACAATTATTTCATTAAAAATAGCGGTGCTATGTTGAAGATACAGATTGTTACACCCATCAAACATTCGTTATCACGAAAAAGAAAACTGGCGTTCTATGAATCGGAGCGTGGAATGTCAGATCCCTTAACCGGGCAGGTAGATTAGAAAATTTGAAAATGGAAATGGATAGGTTAAAGTTAGATATAGTGGGAATTAGTGAAGTTTGGTGGCAGGAGGAATAAGACTTTTGGTCAGGTGAATACAGGGTTATAAACACAAAATCAAATAGGGGTAATGCAGGAGTAGGTTTAATAATGAATAAAAAAAAAAGGTGTGCGGGTAAGCTACTACAAACAGCATAGTGAAAGTATTATTGTAACCAAGATAGACACGAAGCCCACGCCTACTACAGTACTACAAGTTTATATGCCAACTAGCTCTGCAGATGATGAAGAAATTGAAGAAATGTATGATGAGATAAAAGAAATTATTCAGGTAGTGAACGGAGACGAAAATTTAATAGTCGTGGGTGACTGGAATTCGAGAGTAGGAAAAGGGAGAAAAGGAAACATAGTAGGTGAATATGGATTGGGGTTAATAAATGAAAGAGGAAGCCGACTGGTAGAGTTTTGAACAGAGCATAACTTAATCATAGCTAACACTTGGTTCAAGAATCATGAAAGAAGGTTGTATACATGGAAGAATCCTGGAGATACTAGAAGGTATCAGATAGATTATATAATGGTAAGACAGAGATTTAGGAACCAGGTTTTAAATTGTAAGACATTTCCAGGGGCAGATGTGGACTCAGACCACAATCTATTGGTTATGAACTGTAGATTAAAACTGAAGAAACTGCAAAAAGGTGGAAATTTAAGGAGATGGGACCTGGATAAACTGAAAGAACCAGAGGTTGTACAGAGTTTCAGGGAGAGCATAAGGGAACAATTGACAGGAATGGGGGAAAGAAGTACAGTAGAAGAAGAATGGGTAGCTCTGAGGGATGAAGTAGTGAAGGCAGCAGAGGATCAAGTAGGTAAAAAGACGAGGGCTAGTAGAACTCCTTGGGTAACAGAAGAAATACTGAACATAATTGATGAAAGGAGAAAATATAAAAATGCAGTAAATGAAGCAGGCAAAAAGGAAAACAGACGTCTCAAAAATCAGATCGACAGGAAGTGCAAAATGGCTAAGCAGGCATGGCTAGAGGACAAATGTAAGGCTGTAGAGGCTTATCTCACTAGGGTTAAGATATATACTGCCTACAGGAAAATTAAAGAGACCTTTGGAGAAAAGAGAACCACTTGTATGAATATCAAGAGCTCAGATGGAAACCCAGTTCTACGCAAAGAAGGGAAAGCAGAGAGGTTCAAGGAGTATATAGAGGGTCTACACAAGGGCGATGTACTTGAGGACAATATTATGGAAATAGAAGAGGATGTAAATGGAGATGAAAAGTGAGATACAATACTGCGTGAAGAGTTTGACAGAGCAGTGAAAGACCTGAGTTGAAACAAGGCCCCGGGAGTAGACAACATTCCATTAGAACTACTGATGGCCTTGGGAGAGCCAGTCCTGACAAAACTCTACCATCTGGTGAGCAAGATGTATGAGACAGGCGAAATATCCTCAGACTTCAAAAAGAATATAATAATTCCAATCCCAAAGAAAGCAGGTGTTGACAGATGTGAAAATTACCAAACTATCAGTTTAATAAGTCACAGCTGCAAAATACTAATGCGAATTCTTTACAGACGAATGGAAAAACTGGTAGAAGCCCACCTCGGGGAAGATCAGTTTGGATTCCATAGAAATATTGAACACGTGAGGCAATACTGACCTTAAGACTTACCTTAGAAGAAAGATTAAGGAAAGGCAAACCTACATTTCTAGCATTTGTAGACTTAGAGAAAGCTTTTGACAATGTTGAATGGAATACTCTCTTGCAAATTCTAAAGGTGGCAGGGGTAAAATACAGGGAGCGAAAGGCTATTTACAATTTGTACAGAAACCAGATGGCAGTTATAAGAGTCCAGGGGCATGAAAGGGAAGCAGTGGTTGGGAAGGGAGTGAGACAGGGTTGAAGCCTCTCCCCAATGTTATTCAATCTGTATATTGAGCAAGCAGTAAAGGAAACAAAAGAAAAATTCGGAGTAGGTATTAAAATCCATGGAGAAGAAATAAAAACCTTGAGATTCACCGATGACATTGTAATTCTATCAGAGACAGCAAAGGACTTGGAAGAGCAGTTGAACGGAATGGACTGTGTCTTGACGGGAGGATATAAGATGAACATCAACAAAAGCAAAGCGAGGATAATGGAATGTGGTCGAATTAAGTCGGGTGATGCTGAGGGAATTAGATTAGGAAATGAGACACTTAAAGTAGTAAAGGAGTTTTGCTATTTTGGGAGCAAAATAACTGATGATGGTCAAAGTAGAGAGGATATAAAATGTAGACTGGCAATGGCAAGGAAAGCATTTCTGAAGAAGAGAAATTTGTTAACATCGAGTAGAGATTTAAGTCTCAGGAAGTCGTTTCTGAAAGTATTTGTATGGAGTGTCGCCATGTATGGAAGTGAAACATGGACGATACATAGTTTGGACAAGAAGAGAATAGAAGCTTTTGAAATGTGGTGCTACAGAAGAAAGCTGAAGATTAGATGGGTAGATCACATAACTAATGAGGAAGTGTTGAATAGAATTGGGGAGAAGAGGAGTTTGTGGCACAACTTGACAAAAAGGAGGGACAGGTTAGTAGGACATGTTCTGAGGCATCAAGGGATCACACATTTAGCATTGGAGGGCAGTGTGGAGGGTAAAAATCGTAGAAGGAGACCAAGAGATGAATACACTAAGCAGATTCAGAAGGATGTAGGTTGCAGTAAGTACTGGGAGATGAAGAAGCTTGCACAGGATAGGGTAGTATGGAGAGCTGCATCAAACCAGTCTTAGGACTGAAGACCACAACAACAACATCAAACATCTGATGAAGTAGGCACTTTCAGGGGTGGTGGTCAGTGACTGTGTTGACAAAGAGGTCCCATCTTCAACTGCTGGTGATCACATTAGATATACGCGATGTGAAAAATGGAATCCACTCGACCTCTCGGGATCAAATGAGGAGTTCCTTAAAACAAAAATAGCAATGAAATCAGCACACAAGTCACTGAATGTCTCACACCATGCTGAGAGTCATGTGATTTTTTTTCCCCATTATTAACATGTTTGAGTTCATTCGAGAAAGATTTCATTTTCATCTATAAACACAAAACGTGTCATAGCACATTCTTTATTCTTTATGCTGTTAAGTCATATGTATAAAGTGCACTGCTTTTCACATTTTATTCGTCAAATGATTTATCAACCTGTCCATTTCCTCTTTTCATATACATGTATGTAGTGTCTGACTTACTTACACAGCATTATTTTTGATGTGGTGCAGCATGCCTACTTGCCTTCAGAGCATCAAGAAACTCAGCAGCGCTTCCTTCACATGAAACGGATACATGAATGGCTTAGTTAAAATAATTGTGGCAAAAATGATGACTTATTTGGTAGTAGTTGTTGTAAGTAGTAAAAGACAATATTTTTATGGATTTATTGACCATTTCAGATAGATGAGCCATGGAACTGGGATCTGCTGTTCACCGATATAGCATCAGAGCTTCACAGTGAATGGGAAAGTACAGAAAACAAGGCAAAGGAAGTGACCTGAATTTATAGTCACACAACTAGATTTTAAATCAGTTGAGGGTTGCATCTGTTACTGATGTATAAATACGTAATTTTTCAGAGACTAGAATGGTGCACATAAGCTAAATTACAGCTGGACACATTTCAAAATGTGTGATAGTATTTAGGCTTTTCCAATGATTACTGCTCTCTCTGTTGTTCACAACTGTTACATAAAAACAATAGTTCTTAAGACCCCATTACTTTTGCTAAGGCCTACACCAACAGGAGCTTGCAAATATTTGGCTTATTTGTTTACAGTTTTATTTGGAGCCATCATTCCTCACCTACAGTCTTTTCTCCTCCTTGATTTTGAATTGACAGATAAGCTATTATCTCTATTGAGCTTTATGTAGAGTAATGTACATTCTTTTACATTTTCTGAAAAATATATTGATTTATAGCAGGTACATCTATGTTTGAAGAGAAATACACTACTTCTCAGCAAATGTTGTTTTTCTGTATTTTTTGTTTGTAATGCATAATTTTACATACATGGGCAATGTTAGCAATGTGGAAATACACCATTATGCATGCAGACAGAGATGTTTCATATGCTATTGTGTATTTATTTATTTTATACAATAGGACAATAACTGACTTGATGGTGCATCAGTTGTTTTTATATGTAATGTAGAACTACATTAATTGCTGGGACAAGATTGTCACTTCATTATTATTCATGTTAGTCCCAAGTTATATGACTATTCAAGAAAAGCATTGTGTAAGTCACCTTTTAAGTGTCTTCTGTCTGGAGGTCATTTGGCAGAAAATTATGTGAAATAGCTAGTTTGTGAGTATTTCAAATGCTTCCTCTGACTGAGAATCTTGCCAACTGTGTAATACACTATGTGATTTATTTTCTTAATACTGAAGGCATGGAAGCTGCTGAAATTCATCATCAGATCAGTTGAACTGTATGCAGAAAATGTTATGAGCAATGGGACAGTATGGCACTGGCTGAGAACTTTTAAAGATGGCCATACAAATGTGCATGATGAGGAACAAAGTGGATGACCTTCAGTCATTACTGACAAATTGATGAAAAGCAGAGAGAGCAGACACTTCATGATTTTGACATTATGTGATGAGTTTCTTCAAGTGTCAAGAAATGTACCTTATGCACCTGTTGCCTAATCAGGCAGCAGATTTCTATGAGGATGGTATTCAAAAACTTGTTGTATGATAAGATATTGGTGGGAATTATGTAGAAAAATAGATGAAAGTACAAGCTTTCATGAAGAGTAAAATTGCTGAGAAAAATCCAGGGTAGAATGAAACACTGTAACGAAAAAGATAGTTGCTACTCACCATATAGCTGAGATGTTGAGTTGCAGAAAGGCACAACAAAAAGACTGTCAGAAAATTAGCTTTTAGCTGACAAAAACACACACACACACACACACACACACACACACACACACACCATCTTGAAAACCAAACACTCACTCATATGACCACAGTCTCTGGCAGCTGGAGCCAGGCTGCCAGAGACTGTGTTCATATGTGTGTGAGCTTCATTTGCGTGTGTGTGTGTGTGTGTGTGTGTGTGTGTGTGTGTGTGTGTGTGTGTGTGTATTTATTTTGACAAAGTGGTTGCTAGCCAAGAGCTAACTTTCCGACGGTCTTTTTGTAGTGGCTTTCTGCCACTCAGAATCTGCGCTATATGTTGAGTAACAACTATCCTTTTGAAACTTCCTGGCAGATTAAAACTGTGTGCCCGACCGAGACTCGAACTCGGGACCTTTGCCTTTCGCGGGCAAGTGCTCTACCAACTGAGCTACCGAAGCACGACTCACGCCCGGTCTCACAGCTTTACTTCTGCCAGTATCTCGTCTCCTACCTTCCAAACTTGCTGTGAGACCGGGCGTGAGTCGTGCTTCGGTAGCTCAGTTGGTAGAGCACTTGCCCGCGAAAGGCAAAGGTCCCGAGTTCGAGTCTCGGTCGGGCACACAGTTTTAATCTGCCAGGAAGTTTCATATCAGCGCACACTCCGCTGCAGAGTGAAAATCTCATTCTGGGAACTATCCTTTTCATTATATTGTTAATGCTAAGAAAATTTTACTTGTTTTATTTTTATTTCCAAATGGTCCTTTTTGAATGACATTCCTTGTATTATGTGAGCTCCACTGCTTTTTGGTGCACATCAAACTCTTACACTTTATTAACAAATTTTTTTTGCAGATAATCACTAGAATATTAATACTCTCACTCGTGGGGAGGGGCATTTCTTTGGATTTTACACTGATACTTTTGGGTCTCCTACAGCTACCATTTTCTGGGTTGAATGTAGAGTTACCTAATCTAAAAACCCTTCTATGCATCCCACACAAACTCAGATACCTGGGTAGTGGCTGTGACATTTAGTAGACATACCTCTCATTTAGGAGCATCTTACATTTCTCAACACCATGGTACCCGTAGTTTCTCACAGAACCTTCAAGATCTCTGGTTCAGGCCTTCCACTCACCTTAGAATGAGGGTGCTACAATCAGTTCTGGTGACAATGTTGCAGATTGCGATCTTCATTGATACCCTGTGAGTAAGTCTGGTCTTCTCAGCCAGGTTTGCCAGTTGATCTGCAGCTGGTAGCACCCTGTTCCCTCAGTGGCTGCTGGGAAAGCATGTTGAATAAGCCCCTCCCCCCGGACTCCCAGGCATACACACTGAATGCATCTGGTGTTCCTTCCCATCCTTTGCCGTCATTTCCATAAGGGATTTCAATATTTGCTGTAAGTTTGAACTGCTGATGATTTAGGTTTGAATTGTCAAATATTGATAAACCCCTGTCCTTTTGCATTTGCCTCCCCCTGATTTAAGACACACCGTGTTTCCCAAGGAGTGAAGTGAGTCTCTCTTGCTCAATTCCAGTTTCAGAGGAAGACAGCATCTTGACCTAGTTGGTTGAGGGATTTGTGTAACAGCCTTAGTTCTCATGGTCCCTGTCCTCCCTGCACTGGATGCTTAGCCCTACCATTGGAATGCTCTCACAATCAAGTGAATGAGTGGGGATACATCCTGGACTTCTTGTAGGAGAGACAACACCCCCAGGAGAGGACAGAACTTAAGTATCTCTGATACATGACTCTGGCTCTTCCAGCACACCTGTTTGCAGCAGCTTCCAGTTGCTTCATAGTACTCAGAGTGATTTACAGCTTCTAACAAACAACTAACTCATCCCATGAGTACAATAGCACTCACAGTGGGGATGCATTGTGGCTGCTGCAGTGTTTAACAGAGCAATAAATGAATATGTTTTAACTAAGCTTTCTGATCTTGTTTTAAGTTCTGCATCTGCTATGATACAAGTAATACCAATTCCCTTTAAGAATGGATGTGATTAATGACGAAAACCTTTCTGTTGTGGTGACAGAAAAACTTGGTATACAAGTTACTAATTCCCTGAAGTCTTTTCAGAGGTCATGGTCAATAATGTATTTAAAAACAGCCTAATTAATGCAGACAGCAATACTCACTTCTTTGTTGGAAGGAAACTGAAGTATCCCATTGTGGGATGGTGCATGCACAAAGAAGACACTTCCCAGGAGAACAAAAGAGATCATTTGATCTGATAAAAATAACTGTTACTCTTTGGCAACAATTCTAATATAGTGCAAGAGAAAGCACACAGTTTATCACCATCGATTGCCCTCCAGGGTCAGAATTGGTTGTGGTCATGATCAGTGGTGCACGGGCATTGTCTTTGTCCAGTAGTGCTGTATTGATGACTCATTGTTTACTCGGCTGTAGACTCGGTAACACACTCTGCTGGAGAGCTGCAGGTGGCAGTCCTATATAGGCTGCCCAGTGTAGGTATACTCAGAAATAGCTGGTGTCATGTGGCTTCGCAGATGCAAAATAGTGCTGGCTGTCCAGTGACCGTGGCGCCCTCCATACTACAGCAGATGGCACAGTGAAGTCAAATAATGTCAGCTGCAGGCATCTGGTGCCACAGCAAGCTACAGGGCATTGCTGTGTGGCGGTTTGCCAAAACATCAGGCACCAGATGTACACAGCACTTTCTCCCTTTCACAGAGAGATGGCAAAGCTATCTCGATGCATAGACGGCGGCCACAGTGGAGGCAACAGCCGAGGACATAGTAGAAAACTAAATGCAACAAGACCTACAGCAGCTCCTCAAGGCCTTAGATCCATCCCAAAACTTGACACCTGAATCCATATCCCCCCTCGCACCAGCAGCTCAACCTGTCCCCACTCGTACCTTTTACCTACTCCAGAAACCCACCCTTGCATGTCTCCCTACGTGTCCTCCCATGGTGGCTGGGTACAGTGCCCCCACAAAATGAACCTCTACCTTTGTTGACCAACACTTCAAAGTATTGCCAATAACCTCCCATCCTTCACTCAAGACACTGCTCACTTCCTTCACTACCTTTTCACTGTTCCTGTCTTGCTACCACCAGACTCCTCCTTGGTCACTTGTGATACAGCTTCCTCATAACCCAACATTCTCATGCCGATGGCCTTGCAGCCATGGAATACTACCTTTTCCGACAGCTCCTGACACCAAACCCACCACCACTTCCCTAATCCTCGTAGCCAACCACCTCATGAAGCAGAATTATTTCACTTTTGAAGGCCAGATCCATAACCAAATCTGTGGTACAGTGTTGGGTACCCACATGGTATCATCATATGCCTATGTATATAAGGGCCATCTGGATGTATCTTTTCTTTCCAGTCAACACCTAAAACCCCTTTTCCAGGTCTGATTCCTTGATGACTTTTTTTGCGCATTTACTGTAGATAATTCTATGCAGACCATGACAAGTAACCAATTCTGTTAATGGACACAGTCAAGCTGTGGAAAATCACAAACTTGATCATCCAGTTGCCGGACATGCTATGCACCACAACAAAAGACTTTAAGAGGAACTACATTAAGTGGACTGTTTGGATACTCCATTCTAGCATGAGCTTCTCCAAAGTACTCAAGTGGCAATTTCCTCTAAGAACATACTGTGCTTCCGCAATCCCTCTGGCCCTGACCTTGTCCTCAAAGACACTGAATTCTGCTGCAATCAGAATCCTCAGGATTCCGGGAAAAATGATGAGATAGCAAAGTGAATCCCCTTATGTAACCATTGTGTCATTACAGTGTTAATTTTAAATGTTGTTCACTGTATGCTGATAGATGAAATTTGTCTCACTTGACTTGTGTTGATGTAATTTGAAATTTATCTTGGGCCTCTCAGTCAGCCAAGATGGCTACTAACACTGCAGGAGAATCTTGATATCAACGACAGTATTCTCTACCATGAGCTCTTTTGCCTGGATCCCTGATGGTTTTGTGGCATGTGAGGAGTAGTCTTTCTGCTGGAGGGTGAGCCACAATACTGAACACTGTGACGTCTTTGGCTGACCTGCCTTTAAAAGCATGTTATAGTCAGGAACTGCAATCTATATGCGTCATAAATGGAAGTCTCTGCCATGGCGTCTGCCTGAATGATTGGGCTAGTCTCAGGAACTGTTTAGGGATTTGTACATTTTTACTAATATATCGACTGACTTACAAGGAAGATTTGTCTGAACAATTTGTCATTGCTGAGTAGTGGTGTGTGTGTGTGTGTGTGTGTGTGTGTGTGTGTGTTTGTAATATATGTATATTTATCTGTTCCATATTTAACTGGTATTTGGAGTGACTTCTTGTGGAAATTTTGAGTGCTATGAGCTGATCAGGTAGAGATGAGACAGTATCTAGAGGGAAATGGAATAAAGTAACAGCCACCATAAATCCAAAGAGCATTGAAGCTTGACCTGGATCTATACATGTTATAAATTAAAGCCCCTGCCATGTCTTTCTGTCTGTATTTTAAAGTTAATCTCAGGAAATATTTTAGTTATTCTGATATGGTTTCTCTGATATGTAGACTGATTCATGATGGAAGGTTTGTATATATCACTATATATTATAAACAGTTCATTTGGCCATAGATACTTACCTGTGCACGGTAGTGGTGGGTTGCTAGTTAGGTATTGAAGATGACTCAGTTACTTTGGATCAGAGGCTAGACATATAACTTTTTTGTGTAAAGTGTTGTTGCCCACAGGATGTGCTGCATTCAGCATTTTTAGGTTAGAAATTAAGGCTGGACAATAAACAGTATACCTATAGTCTAGCCAGATGCTACCATTAACGTGATATAATATATCAGTCTTTAACTGATCTTTCCTAAGGTTCTTTTTTATTTGTCAAAAATACACAAAACAGTTTGTGAAACATGAACTGCACTTGATGATTTGTGGATGGGAATTGTTTGTTTCTTTGTGCTAACTGCAAGAAGGGAAACATCTCTCTCTCATGTAGAATTGCCTTAGAGTAGATCTCTTCACTGTTATGAACTTGTCAGTGGTGGGAGAGTAAATAATGACTTTTATCCCAGTGGTACAGTATGATTCTGAAGTCAGTGCCTAAATAATATGTAAGTGTGTCCAAAAATGAGCCTATTGGTGTCCAAGTGGTGTAAAACTCATTATTCTTGTTTTGAGATATTTAATGTTTTACTAGGTTTGTTGTACAAAATTCAGCAGTACTTTTCACAGCTTATTCTTTTCATCGTGTCTGTAATTTCAGTAGCTTTTTCTAACTGAAATTAAAATCTCTGTAAATTCTATTCAGTCATATACCTGATATAAGGGCCCAAATGATATTACACCGCTCGTGCTATAAAAAGGTAACGGATTTCATTTATTATGAAAATATACATGGGTTCAGCAACACTGTGAGGTACTTTAGAGAAACTGCGCTTCCCTTTTCAGAACCAGGCTTGAAATCTATCTTGTGAAATGTGATGTCCATTGAAAGAGTTTCCTTGGAAAAGAATGTGAATGGATCACTTTTTTGGTACAAGGTGTGCAACTTCGCTTCTGCTGTTTGGCGATACTGTATTAGTCTTTTGTTATATTCTCATTTGTTGTTTATTAATACTGTTAATAATAGTAGTTACTTCCCTTGTAGAGTAAGTTTGTGATTATTGTGGTCAGGTTTTTAACATCTTCTTATTGTAGTAGCGGAACTTAGAAAAAGTAAAATTTTACCATGAGTGAGAAGTGTGGGCTTTGCCGTAGGTTCGTGAGTAGTGGATTGCGGTGTGAGACTTGTTTGAAGTATTTTCACTGGGGGGAATGCAGTGGGGAAGCCAGTGGGCATTCTGGTGAGATCCTGTCCTGGAACTGCAGGTTATGTAGCAAGAGTAAGTTGATAGAGGAGCAGGAGCGTAAGATCTGTGCCCTTCAGGTGCAGTTGAAAAACGCACAGGAGGAGCTAGATAGGATGAGGAGGGAGAAGGGGGTTGGGGAATGGGAGCTGGCTGTTGGCAAGAGATCTGCTAGGAGAAGAAGATTTTCAGATAGTTTTACTATTGGTGTTTACAATAGATATGACCAACTGTCAGAGTCTAGTGGAGAGGAATCTCTAGTAGCTGTAGATGTAGGAAGTATGCAGCAGACCTCAGCAGTTTCTGTGCCTAGAACAGTTGCAGAGTCGAAGAGGAAGAAGAAGGTTCTGCTGTTAGGTAGTTCTCATGGCAGAGGTGTAGGCCAGCAGTTGCAGGAAGTGCTGGGGAGTGAGTACCAGGTCACCAGCATTGTGAAGCCTAATGCAGGGTTGGCTCAGGTGACTGTTACCATAGGGGGGTTATGTAGGGATTTTACTAAAGAAGATCAGGTAGTGATTGTGGGTGGGGCTGGTAATAGTATTGATAGGGATGGGGAGTATAACATAGATGGTGACCTGGAAAAGATAGCCACTCAGACTGGCAACACGAATGTGCATTTCGTGGAACTGTTTCAGCGTCACGATCGGCCTCATCTTAATACAGCCGTCAGGCGTAATAACATGAGACTTGGGGGTGCGCTGATGACAGAAAGCATGGGTCACATTTCAGTGGTGTCGGTGAAGTCTATCAGCAGGACGGGTTTCACTAGACACGGCCTGCACCTCAACAGGTATGGGAAGGGGAGGTTGGCAAAGCTTATAGGTGACAGCATAGGTGGGGTTGGTGGGATCACTCATGGGAAAATTCCTGCAGTAGTGGGTGTTAGAGCTGCACCTTTTTTAGATTGAAGTAAGCTGATAGGTATTCCTGCTTAAGGGAAGTCTCTCTAACAAGGGAATCACTTTTGACAAAGCTTAGGTATCTGAGTAATGAGGGAATTAGTATATTTCATCAAAATATACAAGGTATTAGAGATAAAGTTAGTGAACTGCTTATAGATGTTGACTCTGAAATTATTGGTATATCTGAACACTTCTTAAATAAGGAGATAATTCCGAGGCTTCCTTTACCAGGATACAGGTTGGCTGGCTGCTTTTCGAGGAGCTCTTTGCGGTGTGGGGGAGTAGCCATGTATGTGAAAAATGGCATCGCATTTGAGTCAATTGATGTTTCAAAGTACTGCACTGAAAAGGTGTTTGAATGTTGTGCAGGTGTGGTTAAATTTAATGGAGCTAAACTTGTAACTGTTGTTATTTATAGATCCCCAGACTCCGATTTCACAACATTTTTGCTAAAGCTAGAGGAGGTTCTTGGTTCACTTTATAGGAAATACAAAAAGTTAGTTATATATGGTGACTTCAATATTAATTGTATAAGTGATTGTGCAAGGAAGAGGATGCTGGTAGACCTCTTTAATTCATATAATCTTACGCAAACTGTATTCTTTCCAACGAGAGTGCAAGGGAACAGTAGAACAACCATAGACAACATTTTTGTTCATTCCTCATTACTAGAAGGGCATTCTGTTAGCAAAAAGGTGAATGGCCTTTCAAATCATGATGCGCAAATTTTAACTTTAAAAGATTTTTATGCTGCAACATGTGTTAAATATAGTCATCAGCTGTTCAGGAAAGCTGATCCAGTTGCTGTAGAGACCTTTGTAAACCTTATAAAGGAACAAGAGTGGCAAGATGTTTATAGCGCTGATACAGTAGACGATAAATATAATGCTTTTCTCAAGACGTTTCTCATGCTCTTTGAAAGTTGCTTTCCGTTAGAACGTTTAAAACAGGGTAATAGCACAAACAGGCAGCCTGGGTGGCTGACTAAAGGGATAAGAATATCTTGTAGAACAAAGTGGCAATTATATCAAAACGTTAGAAACAGTCAAAATCTAAATGCAACAGCCCATTACAAACAGTATTGTAAGGTGCTTAAAAATGTTATTAGGAAGGCAAAAAGTATGTGGTATGCAGATAGAATAGCTAAGTCTCAGGATAAAATTAAAACCATATGGTCAGTCGTAAAGGAAGTTGCTGGTCTGCAGAGACAGGTCGAGGATATAGAATCAGTGCGTAGTGGGAATGTCCATGTTCTGATAAGTCGTGTCCGCCGCTCGTGGTCTCGTGGTAGCGTTCTCGCTTCCCGAGCACGGGGTCCCGGGTTCGATTCCCGGCGGGGTCAGGGATTTTCACCTGCCTCGAGATGACTGGGTGTTTGTGTTGTCCTCATCATTTCATCATCATCCAGGAAAGTGGCGAAATTGGACTGAGCAAAGATTGGGTAATTGTACGGGCGCTGATAACCACGCAGTTGAGCGCCCCACAAACCAAACATCATCATCATCATCATGATAAGTCGCATATATGTACAGTATTTAATAATCACTTTCTGAATATAGCAGGTGAACTAAATAGAAACCTAGTCCCAACAGGGAATCATATAGCGCTCTTAGAAAAAAGTGTTCCGAGACTGTTACCTGAAATGCTCGTCCATGATACTGACAAGAGGGAGATTGAGTTAATAATTAAATCACTAAAGACCAAGAACTCTCATGGATATGACGGGGTATCTAGCAGAATACTGAAGTATTGTTCTATGTATGTTAGCCTAATTCTCAGCCATATCTGTAACTTTCCCTTTAGGAGTGGTCAGTTTCCTGACTGATTAAAGTACTCGGTAGTGAAGCCACTTTATAAAAAGGGAGACATTGATAATGTTGACAATTTTAGACCTATTTCTATGCCATCGGTGTTTGCTAAAGTTATCGAGAAGGTTGTATATACAAGGTTACTGGAGCATTTAAATTCACATAATTTGCTGTCAAATGTTCAGTTTGGTTTTAGAAATGGTTTAACAACTGAAAATGCTATATTCTCTTTTCTCTGTGAGGTTTTGGACGGATTAAATAAAAGGTTGCAAACGCTAGGTGTTTTCTTTGATTTAACGAAGGCTTTTGACTGTGTTGACCACAAAATATTACTGCAGAAGTTGACCATTATGGAGTAAGGGGAGTAGCTTACAATTGGTTCGCCTCTTACTTTAAGAACAGAAAGCAGAGGGTAATTCTCCGCAATATTGAGAGTGGTAGTGATGTTCAGTCCCAATGGGGCACTGTTAAGTGAGGCATTCCCCAAGGGCCAGTGCTGGGGCCACTGTTGTTTCTTATTTATATAAATGATATGCCTTCTAGTATTACAGGTGATTCAAAAATATTTCTGTTTGCTGATGACACCAGCTTGATAGTGAAGGATCTTGTGTGTAATATTGAAACAGTAACAAATAATGTAGTTCATGAAATAAGTTTGTGGCTTGTGGAAAATAATTTGATGCTAAATCACAGTAAGACTCAGTTTTTACAGTTTCTAACTCACAATTCAACAAGAACCGATATTTTGATCAGACAGAATGGGCATATTATAAGCGAGACGGAACAGTTCAAATTCCTAGGCATTCGGATAAATAGTAAGCTGTTGTGGAAAGCCCATGTCCAGGATCTTGTTCAGAAGCTAAATGCTGCTTTATTTACCATTAGAACAGTATCTGAAATAAGTGACACTTCAACACGAAAAGTAGTCTACTTCACATATTTTCATACACTTATGTCGTATGGTATTATTTTTTGGGGTAATTCTTCTGATTCAAAAAGGGTATTTTTGGCTCAAAAACGGGCTGTTCGAGCTATACGTGATGTAAGTTCGAGAACCTCTTGTCGACCCCTATTCAAAAATCTGGGAATTCTGACATTGCCCTCACAGTATATATTTTCTTTAATGTCGTTTGTTGTTAGCAATATTAGTCTATTCCCAAGAGTTAGCAGCTTTCAGTCAGTTAATAATAGGCAGAAATCAAATCTGCATGTAGAATGCACTTCCTTGACTCTTGTGCAGAAAGGAGTGCAGTATTCTGCTGCATCCATTTTCAATAAGCTACCACAAGAACTCAAAAATCATAGCAGTAGCCCAAACTCTTTTAAGTCTAAACTGAAGAGTTTCCTCATGGCTCACTCCTTCTATTCTGTCGAGGAGCTCCTGGAAGAGCTAAAAATTAAGCAAATTCCAGTGTTACATTGTTGATTGTCTTCATTTAAACTTACGACTTGTCACCTGAATATGTTTTTTTTTTTTTTTTTTTTATATTTCATTTTATCTGTTTCTAATATCGTGTTATAATTTCATGTATTGACTCGTTCCATGACCATGGAGACTTCTCCTTAATTTGGTCCCACGGAACAATAAATAAATAAATAAAATAAATAGATACGTGGTGACAATGGTAAGTAGCGGTCAAAAGAAACAGATCGCAGACATCAGGCAGTTAGCTTAGACTTTGGTCAACATAACCTCAT
Organism: Schistocerca cancellata; assembly: GCF_023864275.1. NCBI lineage: Eukaryota > Metazoa > Arthropoda > Insecta > Orthoptera > Acrididae > Schistocerca > Schistocerca cancellata. The sequence continues at coordinate 593,399,687 of NC_064632.1, read as the reverse complement.
TCAAACATTAGTTGATTAGTGTCTGCATTATAAAGTTGTTCTTGATTGAAAATGTCAGTTTACGAGCCTAATTCTTGTCATTTGTGGGAGGTCTTACTGTTTTGTTTCAAGATGAAGAAAACAGTGGCTGAGTCTCATCGAATGCTGTCAAGTACATATGGTAAGGACACTATTAGTGAAAGAATGTGTTGTGAGTGGTATCAACGCTTCAAAAACAGTGATTTTAGTGTCATAGACCGGCATAGTGGTGAAAGAGAGAATGTTTTTGAAGATGCAGATCCATTGTGAGTAGGATTCCTGACTATCTGTTCTTGGTAGTTTTCAGAGAAGGCATTTAGTAAAGTTTCACAGGATTCTTATCACACCCACCACTAACAAAACTAATTTTCTCAATTAATTGTTAGATTATTGAAGTCTCCACCGATGATTACAGTATGACTGGGGAACTTATGTATGTATAGCCACAGGGCATGTGGCCTGTAATTGAAAAAGTTCATACGATCTCTGCATTGGCAAAGGATTCTGGAATAGTCCCCCGTTCAGATCTCCAGGAAGGGTCTGCCAAGGGGGGGGGGGGGGGTGATCATGAGAAAAAGCAAGAATAACCAACAAAAAGATAATGTTCTACGAATTGGGACGTGAAATGTCAGAAGCTTGAACATGGTAGGGAAGCTAGAAAATTTGAAAAGGGAAATGCAAAGACAGTCCAGTTATAGAAGAGGTTAGTGAAGGGAAATGGAAAGAAGAGAAGAATTTCTGGTCATATGAGTATAGTGTAATATCAACAGCAGCGGAAAATGATATAACAGGAGTAGGATTCATTATGAATAGGAAGTTAGGGCAGAGAGTGTGCTACTGTTAACAGTTCAGTGATAGTGTTGTTCTTATCAGAATCAATGGCAGACCAACACCGACAACAATAGTTCAGGTATATATGCCAACATTGCAAGCTTAAGATGAAGAGATAGAGTAAGTGTATGAGGATACTGGAAGGGTAATATAGTATGTATATGGGGGTCTGGAATGCATTTATAGGGGAAGGAGTAGAAGGAAAGGCTACCGGAGAATATAGGCTTGGGACAAGAAAAGAGAGAGAAGGAAGACTAATTGAGTTCTGTAATAAATTTCAGCTAGTAATAGTGAATACTCTGTTCAAGAATCACAAGAGGAGGAGGTATACTTGGAAAAGACCAAGTGATATGGGAAGATTTCAGTTAGACTACATCATGGTCAGACAGATTCCAAAATCAGATACTGGATTGTAAGGTGTGCCCAGGTGCAGATATCCAAGGCCTGTCTAAAAAGTGTCTGACCTATGGCCAGAGAAAATATTTCAAATATTTGACAGTGTTTGGACCCTAATCCCCTTCAAAGTAGGCCCCTTGTGCTTGCACACACTTAGCAGACCAATCCTTTCACTGCCAGAAACACCTCTGGAAGTCTTCTTTTGGAATGGTATTCAGCTACATCGTGTTCCACATTATCTCTTCTCTACTCTCAAAACAGGATCCTTTCAGTGGTGTCTTCAATTTTGATAACAACCAGAAGTCACAAGGAACCATGTCTGGAGAGTAGGGAGGTTGGTGAATGGCTGTAATTCCATGTTTGGCCAAGAAATTTTGGATCAAGTGAGATGAATGTCCAGGGACGTTGTCATGATGCACTTGCCAGTTTTTCGCCATCCACATGTCTGGTCTTTTGTGCCAAACTGCATCAAGGAGTCACCGGAGAACATCCTGATAGTACTTCTTTGTCACTGTTTGTCCATCCAGTGCGTATTCATGATGCACAATTCCACGGACATCAAAGAAGACAGTCAGCTTCACCTTGATTTTGCTTCGCACCTGCCGCACTTTCTTCAGCCTTAGAGACTCTGGATGCTTCCATTGCGACGACTGTCTTTCTGATTCTGGGTTATACCTGTACACCCATGACTCATCTCCAATTATCAGGGTTTTCAGAAACCCAGGATCAGTGTTGGTGGTGTCCAGAAAGACCTGTGCAACGTCAAAATGGAGGTCTTTTTGTTCCAGCGACAACAACTTGGCACAAATTTCACAGCCACTTGCTGCATGTTCAAATCATCACACATAATTGCATATGCAGAATCTTTACTCACTCTAACATCTTGGGCAATCTCCCGCATGGTCAAACGATGATCTGCTATCACCAAATTTTGCACCCTCTCTACAACAACTGCACTCCGAGCAGTTTGGGGCCTGCCAGAACACTGGTCACTCTCCGCTGATGTGCGGCCATTTTTGAATCAGTTGAACCACTCTTTAATTTGTGTTACACCCATTGCATAGCCTCCAAATACCTGCTGAATCTTACGAATTGTTTTGCATTGAGCATCACCAAGTTTTTGACAAAATTTGATGCAGTATCTTTGCTCAACACCTTAAGTTATCTTGAGAGAATCGGTAGTCTGACAAACAGGTTGTGTAGCACTTCACTCAGTGACTGACAGGCAGTGACTGACACACTGGAAGGTGGGGACAAAATTCATGCATATGCATAAAGGTCTCTTTCTTTACTGCGTACAGTGGCACTGTGCTATCGTCTCTATTTTGCACGGGAAAATCAAAGGTCGGATACTTTTTAGACAGACCTCGTAGTGATGAGGAGTAGGCAGAAGTTTAAGAGATTAGTCAGGAAGAATCAGTATGCAAAGAACTGGGATACAGAAGTACTAAGCAATGACGAGATACGCTTGAAGGTCCCTAGGGCTATAGATATAGCAATAAGGAATAACGCAGCAGGCAGTACAGTTGAAGAGGAATGGACATCTCTAAAAAGGGCAACCACAGAAGTGGGACAGGAAAACATAGGTGCAAAGAAGTAACTGCAAAAAAACCATGGGCTACAGAAGAAATACTTCAGTTGATCAATGAAAGAAGAAAGTACAAAAACTGTGGTATCACCGCCAGACACCACACTTGCTAGGTGGTAGCCTTTAAATTGGCCGCGGTTCGTTAGTATACGTCTGACCCGCATGTAGCCACTATCAGTGATTGCAGACCGAGCGCCACCACACGGCAGGTCTAGAGTGACTTCCTAGCACTCGCCCCAGTTGGACAACCGACTTTGCTAGCGATGGTTTACTGACAAAATACGCTCTCATTTGCCAAGACGATAGTTAGCATAACCTTCAGCTACGTCATTTGCTATGACCTAGCAAGGCGCCATTACCAGTTATTATTGAGATTATGAATAATGTACCGTCAAGAGCGATGTTCACCATTTATGGATTAAAGTTAAGTATTCCACCAGCTACATCAGTTTTTTCTAAATTCTAATTTCCTTGACCTGTTCCATGACCTCACGCCAGCCTGCGTGAGCTAAAACGCGTGCCTTTCGGCTTCCTTTAATAACACGGGGTTGGCTCTCCTGCCAATCCACAACAAAAACTTTCAGGGGAATTCAGGAATACAGAAATACAAGTCGCTGAGGGATGAAATAAATAGGAAGTGCAGCAAAGCTACAACAAAATGGCTGCATGAAAAATGTGAAGAAATCTAAAAAGAAATGATTCTCAGAAAGACTGGCTCAGCATGCAAGTAAGTCAAATAAACTTCGGTGAATTTAAAAGCGATGGTGGTTACATTAAGAGTGCAATGGGAATTTTACTGTCCAGTGCAGCGGAGAGAGCAGATAGTTGGGAAGAGTACATTGAAGGCCTCAATGAGGGGAAAGATTTGTCTGATGTAATGGAAGAAGACTCCTGTTAGTCGATAAAGAAGAGATAGGGGATCCAGAATCAGAATTTAAGAGAGCTTTGGAAGGCTTGAGATCAAATAAGGCAGAAGGGATAAATAACATTCCATCAGAATTTCTAAAAACATTGGAGGAAGTGGCAACATAACAACTATTAATGTTGGTGTGTAGAATGTATGAGTCTGCTGAGGTACCATCTGACTTTTGGAAAAATATCATCCACACAGTTCCGAAGACTGCAAGAGCCAACAAGTGTGAGAATTATCGTACAATCAGCTTAACAGCTCATGCATCCTAGTTGCTAGCAAGAATAATACACTGAAGAATGGAAAAGAAAATTGAGAATGTGGCAGACGACTATCAGTTTGGCTTTAGGAAAGGTAAAGGTAGCTGAGAGGCAATACTGATTTTGCAGTTGATAATAGAAGTAAGGCAAAAGAAAAATCAAGACACGTTCATAGGATTGTTGACCCGGAAAAAGTGTTCGACCATGTAAGTTGATGCAACATGTTCAAAATTCTGAGAAAAATAAGGATAAGCTATAAGGAGAAACAGGTAATATACAATATGTATAAGAGTCAATAGGAAATAATAAGACTGGATGACCAAGACCGAAGAGCTGGGATAAGAAAGGGTGTAAGACAGAGATGGCGTCTTTCACCCCCACTGTTCAGTCTGTACATCAAAGAAGCAATGATTGAAATAAAAGAAAGGTTTCAGAGGTGAAAGCATGTCAGTGATATGATGCACTGACGACATTGCTACCCTGAGTGAAAGTGAAGAAGAATTACATGGTCTGCTGAATGGAATGAACAGTCTTATGAGTACAGAATATGGATTGACAGTAAACCAAAAAAAGATGAAAGTAATGAGAAGTAGCAGAAATGAGAACAGCGAGAAACTTAACATCAGGACTGATGGTCACAAAGTAGATGAAGTTAAGGAATTCTACTACCTAGGCAGCAAAATAACAAGTGACAGACAGAACAAGGAGGATGTGTACATGTTGGGATCATATCAGGTTGGCAGCCGAGGTGTTTTCCCTACACGTAAAATGATAAATTCCAGGATTCAGGGAAAAAAATGGTTTTATTCCCAAGAACTACCAGTAACAGATACAATGTTCATGAAAATTGGCTATGGCTGCAGGGTGAACCGCACATGGTATGGAGAGAGCATTTTGCTCTCAATAGGAAACTGGTGCCCACGTCCGAAGGGTAAAGAAGCTGGAAGGCAAGAGAGCGACCCACTGTTGTGGCTGCTACCTCCCTGGCACTCTCGTGTACCTCACATGACGACATCCAGTCCTGCCATTGGCGAGTTTGTGGCAGAAAGTTGCCACCTCTCACTCAGCAAGACTGTGGTGGCACCCCTAGCTCAGCGTATTAGTTTAGCAGCCAGCCACAGGTACTGTGGAGTAGTTTATGTTACTGCTCACGCCACTGCCTGAGGCTAAGCTAAAATGATGGAAGTAGAGTAGAATAAAATTTTTACCATTATTACCTGTCACCATGTACAATTCCTTCCATGAGAGCTGGTTACAGACTTGTGATTGTTACAGTGGTTGACACTAATCACTCTTAATGACCAAAACACAAAAAGGTTTTCTTTTGAAGTATGTGGAAGGTGACCAACATTTAGTGTTTTTTATTTAAAAAGGGGATCTTAAAACTAATGAATTGTTGAATTCTCATTTTAAAAAATTTATCATGAGATATGCTATAGGGTCAGGGGGTCCAAAGTGTTTTTACTGTACAATATCATTATCCATTGGTGTCACATGAGTTATTCATAATTGGAAGTTTCTGGTAATATAATGTCTTTTTGCACACACTTTGTGAAGCCATCGGAGTTGGTGCAGCAGCCATGTGCTTGGAACCAAAGCGGTGGTGGTCGCAGTGGCAGCGACCAGCTGAACCGAAGTGCTCTGTCACCAGGGCACCATAATACAGACCCAGAGTTGAGGTGGTTAAAGGGCTGCAAAATTCACAGGCGGGGATTGCATTAATGGAGGCTCAAGTGACTCACAATAAACAGGGGGTAAACTAACAATAAGAGATAGATACGAGTACAGAAAAGGCGTAATTGGCAATTGAAGGAACCAAGTATCAAACGTTTTCATTACAAATAATTAGTTTGTTTTTACTCATGGCATCTAAAAACTACTTTCTCACAAACTGTTTTTAACTAATTTGCTTAAAACTTGAATAAGCAGTTATACAAAACTCTGTAGCTTAACCTACTGCGAGGGCCATGACTGTGAAGTTGTGTGACTCATCAGACTTTACCCACGGTATTCACCATTTGGCTGGGGATGTGGTACAACCTGTGTGCTGTTGGCAGCTCGCGGTGTCTACAGTAACCGTATTTATACTAAATTCATGAAAAGTAGCCAATGGTCAGTAAAACTACAGGTACAGGCATAAAGCTTGAAATGACCACTCGGTTGGAATAATTCTGAGTGTGCCATTCAGCAATGTGCGCAGTGGCAAACAGAGCGATGAAGGAACACAGTTTTGTGACAACCGACAAGCAGCAATGTTGTATTTCTACCCTTAAGGTTAGGTGTGCATTACCAATAACTTAGCGAGGCTTTGCTTTCATTAGGACACTGTTGACGCCTTATGGCAAGACCTAAGTAAACGAAATGGATCACTGCAACAAGAAAGAAGCAGTACCTCAGTGTAATGTTGCTGGAAAAGAATGTGATAGTCTTGGTGCTGTCAGAGGACTTAGTCACGATTAATTCAGCTAGCTCCTATTCGACAGAAGAAAGAAATACAGAACAGAGCTGACAACATGGCAATAAAGTAAGTGATAAAAGCAGAAGGGTCAAAAAATTAGCTGGAGCAGCATGTGGTCATAGGCGCCCACTGACAGTTCCAGCAGAATGGACACACCGCGCCCCATCAGTAGCGTAAACAACCGAGTCATCAGAATCGATCCAAGCTTATTCAGACTACCGTAGAAAACAGTAGCTGTATAGTCTCGTGTCAATCTATAGTTTACATGTTTTGATGCTTCCATTTCCCTAAGGGCATAGTGGCATGGTCACTAAGCGAGTGCTTCACTAGTCGGTGTGCCTTATTTTAGCGTATTCGAGAGAGCTTATGGCGTCACTGAGACAATGATTCTGAGTGTGTTGAGTGTGTTTTAGTGCAGGTAACTACTATCAGTTCTCATGGGCAATCTTTTCCTATCTCCTGTTTTATGGGGATTGCTACTGTACCTAAGTCATAGAAGTAACATGTGTCATGGCGCATACACTGTGCTTGGCTTCAGCGCGAAAAGTATACGCAGTGAGAGCAAATTGTTATTTATAATATTTAGTGAGGAGGTATGCCCTCATATTTGGGATGTTTACCTCAACTGCTGTTTTCAAATAAAAGAAATTGTGATAATACAAGGGGTATTTGAAAAGTCCGTGCAAAAATAAAAACTACTTACGTTTTTGGGATAAACCTTTCTTATTTTTTGACATAGTCTCCTTTTAGACTTCGTCCAATGCTGTTCTAATTTGTTGATCCCTTCCAAATAATAGGAATTGACCAAGTCTGCAAAATAGCTATTAGTTGCTGCAATCATCTCCTCGTTTGAATAAAATCTTTGTCCTGCCAGCCATTTCTTCAAATTGGGGAACAAACAGTAGTCTGAGGGAGCCAAGTCTGGAGAATGGTGTGGGAGGGGGGGGGGGGGGGGAGGATGTGAAACGAGTTGGAATCCTATTTCCATTAATTTTGCGACCACAACTGCTGAGGTGTGTGCTGGTACATTGTCGTGATGGAGAAGGACTTTTTTGCGGTACAATTGCTGGCTTTTTTCTTGAAGCTCGGTTTTCTGACGGTCCAATACTGATGAATAATATGCACCTGTAATAGTTTTACCCTTTTCCAGGTAGTCGATGAGGATTATCCCTTGCGAATCCCAAAAGACAGTCGCCATAACCTTTCCAGCCGAAGTATTGGCCTTCGTCCCTTTTTCTTGCAGATTCTCGCTTGGGAACTCATTGTTTAGATTGTTGTTTGGTCTCAGCAGTATAGTAATGTGCCCATGTTTCATCCACAGTTACGAAACGCTTAAGGTCCTGTGAATTCTTCCTGAACAGGTGCAAACCATCCTTGCAACACTTCACACGATTCTGTATTTGGTCAAGCGTGAGCAATTGCAGAACCCATCTTGCGGATAGCTTTCTCATGTCCAAATGTTTATGCAAAATATTATGAACCCATTCATTCGAGATGCCCACAGCACTAGCAATCTCATGCACCTTAACTCTTCTGTCATTCATCACCATATCATGGATTTTATCAATGATTTCTGGAGTCATAACCTCCACAGGGCATCCAGAACGTTCAGCATCACTTGTACCCATATGGCCACTCTAAAAAATTTTGAAACCACTTATAAACTGTTCTAATTGAAGGTGCAGAGGCACCGTAATGTTTATCAAGCTTCTCTTTAGTCTCCTGAGGCATTTTGCCTCTCATAAAGTAATGTTTAATCACCACACGAAATTCTTTTTTCGTCCATTTTTTGACAATCACTCAACTTCCTTGATTCACACGAATCCCAAACACAAAGAAATAGACCAATATAGCTGAAACTTTGTGTGCATTTTTTCCAAAGATGCTACTAACTAAACATGACCTTGATACGCCCCAATGGTGCCATCTCTTAGACTTTGTACGGACTTTCCAAACGCCCCTCGTATGAAGTATCTATGTCTACTATTTCTCAATAGCTCAGTTTGAGCATGACATAATAATATAAAAATAAAAATAGATTACAAAGTTGGGAGGCAAGCTCAGAGAGAGGGGATAGACTCTCAGATAAAATACTTAAATACATAATGAAATACAAATACATGCAGGCAGAGCTCCACAGTCTTACACTAAACACAATAAACATTTTCGCATTTATTTTACAGTAGCCGCTAGAGCAGAGGCTGTTGTGATAACTTTTCTCATGCGTCATGATTCTGATATTATTTCTACTTGTTGCTAAGACATGATCTTCTTAACAAGTTTTGGCTCCCTCAAATGCTTCAGTATTGAGGGTGATATATTCATTCATGATCTTGTATCGTTATGTGTTTTGTTTCTTTATGCCTGTACTCTCTGTTACCGTAAGTCATTATTGATTAACTTTGCGGTGATTCACTCAACCTACCTGCAATATCTTATGAGTCATTACGCTGTATCGAAGATTCTCAAAAGATGGCGACAGTTGATTTTCCAGCGATGAACTTACCTTGAAATATGAAAACCCCAAAGTAGCTTGAAGTGTATTTTTCTTCTTTTTTTGGGTTTTGTGAGGACACGTATAATTGTGTGTGATAAAATCAGTAAGCTGTTTTGGTGTGTAAAGGGAAGATTGTGCCTGTATTCCAAAGTTTTCTATTTGTGTTATATAAAGGTGCTGGACGCTGTAGCCAAGCAAATAGTCAGCAGGGCCCGGTGTCGCATCAGTAGCGAGCAGACCTCCAGAGCGTGAGCTGCTTGCCCAGACTCGCTATGACGAAACAATATTCATGTGACTGAGAAATGTTAGAGTATGTATTTGGCTCGTTGGCTCAGTGATGGAACAAACATCGATTTGTAATACGTGATAGCTTTTTGTTATCGTTACGTATGCAAAGCACGTAAATCACTTCAACTACGTTTTGTGGCTTAAGGATACGGCTGTAAATCTGCAGATTGCTAAGCTGGTTATGCATAGTCACTTTTCAGATGCTCTCAAGTCCTCATACTGTGATTGCAGCTACAAAATAAATGGCAGTTCTTGCTCTAATTTGAGTGAAGCATTACTGGACAGCCGCGTGGGGTAGCCGTACAGTCTAAGGCGCCTTGCGCGGCTACCCCCAGCGGAGGTTTGAGTCCTCCCTTGGGCATGGGTGTGTGTGTTGTCCTTAGCGTAAGTTAGTTTAACTTACTTTACGTAGAGTATAAATCTTGGGACCGATGACCTCAGCAGTTTGGTCCTTTCGGAACTCACCACAAATTCCCCAGTACTGGACACGATCGTTAATTGGTAGGCTATTACAAGGTATCCTGAGTAGAACTTCATGGCATTTGTATCGTAATATGAGATTTCTGCTTAGTTTGAAGTCTCTATTAGGAATACATTTACTCGGGCAGGATTTGACTACACTGGTGTATTGTATTGTCTCTCCCTCACATTTCCACGAAAATGCGTATCGGAGCGGGCGCCCTCGCTAAAATACGGATCTCCGTTAATCAGTCCTGCTAGAGTGACAGATAAGACTGCCAAATCTGCTGGGAAGTGTTAACTGAAATTTCTAATGGGGCTGGTAGATTTGTGTCCATTATGGTTCTGCCTCTTCAATCACACAACAGAGTCAGGTTGAGTGAGAAACTAGAAATATTTTCCTTTATCCAATGAAAGCTATTAGCATTAGTTTACGTTGTGTCACCGCCAAACACCACACTTGCTAGGTGGTAGCCTTTAAATCGGCCGCGGTCCGCTAGTATACGACGTACTCACGTATCGCCACGGTCAGTGATTGCAGACCGAGCGCCGCCACACGGCAGGTCTAGAGAGACTTCCTAGCACTCGCCCCAGTTGTACAGCTGACTTAGTGAGCAGTGGTTCACTGACAAATATGCTCTCATTTGCCAAGACGATAGTTAGCATAGCTTTCAGCTACGTCATTTGCTACGACCTAGCAAGGCGCCATTACCAGTTTATATTGAGATTGTAAAACATGTACCGTCAAGAGCGATGTACACCAACTATGGATTAAAGTTAAGTATTACATCAACTACGTACTTTATTTGCTATTATAAATTCCAATAACTGTTCCAGACCTCACGCCTGTCTGCGTGAGCTTAAACGCGTGCATTTCGGCCTCCTCTAGCAACACGGTGTTGGCTCTTCTGCCAACACATCAGTTTGCATACTAGGATTGATATAGTAGATTGTGCAGAATGGTTGCAGGTAAGCTCTGAGCAGTCTAACACTGGATTTGGTTTAACCGTTAGACAAGTGCGTAACCGTTTACTTGATAATGGATTTAATGTTGTAACTTCACATTTCAGTAATTCTTTGCCAAGCTGGGATACAATGAATGTTTTATGAAGGGTATGCTCCGGTATGCTCTGGTTAGTACAGAAACGCACGTGTGCAGGACATAAACAAAGAGCCGGCACGTGGTCGGACAGCTGAGCGCCGTACGACATCAGAGCGATGGCCACTGCTTGGTAGTGGGGGAGCCGGCACGCTTTCAGATCTCCGCGCGCGGGCTCCTATGTGGAGTCGCTCACCGTGGCTTCTAAGCTTTTCAACATTTCTTTCATTAATATTTCCTATCAGGAGGATGAAAAGACGTTTACCAGATAGTCGGTAAATGATCATACGGTGTAGAAATCTTTAGTGACACGCTTATGGCCCTGTTACCTCTAAGCTGACGAGAGTCAGTTTACTAGTTTCTTGTTTTGTAATAAATTTTCCTTACTATCAGATAATAATCAACAATTTTGAACCAAAATGGGATTAAATTGCTGCTCCAGTGTGCAAAATCTGAGTGTAAAATAACACTCATGGCTTTGTTTTGAAAGTAAGGTTCTAACTCAACTCGTGTAAGTGATAAGTGTTGCATAGAAGTTAGCTGTTTTAATGAACCATTTCATCTTCGTGTAATTAACATTGATTGACGTGAAAAGTAATGGCAGTTGGTAACGTGTTACGTTTGCATTACACTCTGTGCAGGTATACATAGCAATTTCCTCGTGGCAAAGCAAATAATTGGCTGGCAAAACATCTCATAGCAAGAAATGAAACAATTGTGTACTGGTAATAGCAGTTATTTGCAAGTGCAAGATTTTGTCTCAGGCTATGCAACGGTATTGCTAACATTGAGTGAGATGGCAATTAACTTACTCGGCAATCACTTGCGACCACATGTGTTTCTAAGGAATGAATTACCATTAAACATTTGAGAGGCCTTTGGCTACATTTAGGGCCCATTTCACTTATACTGACATTATGACAACTGACTTCGTGGAGGTCTTTTGCCTTCCTGGGTCTGCATTAATTAAAGTTAAGCACTGCATTACCGTGGATTCATAACAACTTTTTCTCCTTAGCTTTTCTGTTTATGACCAAATGAAAGTGATAGGCCATGTCTAACTTACATAACTTGTGACTGCTGTAACACAAACTTAGTCATACTTTAACGTTTTCCTGTAAGTGGCAGAAACTTGCCACGACTGGAAAAGCGTTAACTAATTAGCTCACTTATTAATTAGTTCTCATGAGTTGAACCTTATCATTTTACTCTGCTCTAGTTGCTGATGCTTAACACTATGACTTGTATTAAACATGACACAACTACAAACATAAAAGAGCACAAGCAAACATTGCCATTTTTTTTTTTTTTTTTTTTTTTGTTTTGTTTTAGTGGAACAGCATGCACCTCTGTTGTACTCAGTTCTTTCAGCTAATACATTTTATAGATACAAACAAATAAGTAAATGATTCCGATCTTTCTTATCCTGTTGTGACATTCTTATCACTGCATCTTTCTCATTTAGTTCCTGGACCTCAGGGCACAGTAGTACGACCGGGTAGGTGATGCACAACAGAGAGGAGCGGTCCTCGTGCCGAGGAGTGAGTTTCTTAGTTCGTCCCTTTTTTTACCACGGGATTTCGCAGTAGCACCAAATCATTGGGTTTATATTGAGGGAATGTAGTGTCTTTGTTGTGGCATTCTAGCTGTCTTTGTGCGGCTGGGTTCCAAATGGCTTTTAGATGGCGGGCAAGCCTTTACACTTTGCCTGTGTTGATGCCAGGGGGCAACTTGTGAATCTCAAATGATGCATTCATGGGTCTCCCATAGACTGCTTCATATGGGGAGTATCCTGTTGCCTCATGGACACTACTACTGTACACTGAGGCAACAAATCCTACATATCTGCCCCAATCTAACTGGGTCTCCCCTACATAAAATGATAGATTTCGTACAATAGTTTTGTGCACTCGCTCTAGGTGCCCTTTGGTTTTAGGGTGAAAAGTGCGTAGTTCGCCTTTTTTTTTTTTTATTTGTAACATTTTGCAAACTTGTGCAAAGAGTGCCGACATCAAATTTGAAGATAGTAACTGTTCTCGAAAGAACAGATACCACTGACGACCGTGCAGCTTCTCTAGAATAAATGATAATTAATTGAAACCCTCAGCTGCCAACAGGTCTTGTTGATATAGCTCGTTGGGGACAGCTGAAAATGTGTGCCCCAACACAGTGTAGATTCTGGACAGTTGGAAATGTGGGTCTCACGGGAGGCGTGCAAGGGATAAGTCCCTGCAGTCGCGCTATTCATCTGTGTCCTCAGTGACTCAGATGGGTAGAGCATCTGCCATGTAAGCAGGAGATCCCGGGTTTGAGTTCTGGTCAGGGCACACATTTTCAGCTTGGTCAGTGACAGTGTGAGGGGGTCTTTCAGTTTCTAATTTTACCCTAAGAGTGCGAGAATGCTATGTGACTCGCATCAGCATAGAAATAGATCGTAAATTAAACACTATGCTTGAGGTGTTAGAAATATGTAGAGCGCTGTCTGATATACTTTGATGATTTATGTGTTTGAGAATTAATAATGAATGGACGTACTGCACAGTTATCTATCCACATTCACAATGATACTCGTAAAGTGATGTAAAAGAGGTGGTTTAGCTATGATGCTGAAATTGGGAAACATGCTGTCACATCATTGATCGGTGTTGAAATTACTGTAAAAGTGTTTAAATTGTTTACAGTATCAACTGTGATGCTTGTTATTATTTCAATACATCGGCATTGTCTTTTCCATCCCATATATCCACTGGCACATTGTTGGTTAGGAAATAATGACTGACTGACAACGCTTGTTTGAGTTGGAGAAAGAGTTTTGTTGAGGGAGAACACTTTCTGGGGTGGATAGCACCAGAAACAGTGATTGCGTACATGACTGCAATGTGAAGAATCAGTCGACATGGAATGGAATGCAGAGTCATCAGGTATTCCATCAGTCTGACAGACGAGTTTAAATGTAGAGCTTGTGAATAACCTTTGGACTGTAGTTTGGAAACCCTTGACAATGCCGCAAAACTCGTCCAATTTCTGTATGTTGTAACTGTCTTTTATTTAAAATCATACAGTGTGTGTGCCGTGTTATGGTAACAATATGATTTACACCATGCGAGGTCTAGTTTAGTGTGACATGCCGTGGATCATCACGTATTAATGTCAGTATACAACCTGACACAGACCTTGAAGTTGTGGAAGAAAAACGAAATCTTTGGCAATGTACAAAAGCGTGTTAGGGTAGAAAAAAAACAGTGTTTCAAACAACAAAACAAGGCGACATGGAGCGTCTCTTGCGATTTACAGTATAGTCTATGGGATACGATAATTCTCCTGCAGTATATGTGATCAAACTTTAAAGTGGTCTCAGTACCTGTATATTTATTAGGATCGTCCGACACAGGCAGCAGCAGCAGTTTGAGCGTAAACTCAGTGAGGGATGGGGCGTCCCGTCAGGAAAGCTAGGGGAAGCTGGACTCCCACTGCAGCTATGCATCATAGCACGAGCAACGGTGTCTAGCTGAGTTCTATATCGGATGAAGATAGTGGAACTTCTACGGTTGTTAAATTTTCTCTGTTGGATGCTAAAGAATAACAGTGATAGCATGTTTCGAGTTCTCACATAAAGGTCTTCGCTGACTGTATAAGTTTCTAGTTACTCAGTGGTCTACATCGTGCTCCACCTTGCTCAAGTTCCAGGTTTGTAGAGAAATAATCTTTGGAATTATGTCACGTGAGCTATACTGCTATGCAGGCTATATTGAAATGTGCTTATATTGACAAGTGCGGGGAAAGTGGTACGATATTCTGGCAAACTATGCGAAAATAGGTGTGATCTTGTAATCCGTGAGTCTGGAGATGGGTGTAGAAACGCAGGCAATCAAGCAGGTCCGGGCCAGAAACAAAAACGCGTTTGTGCTGAGGGGAAACGAGCTCGAATTTATAGAACAGCTCTGAGACCGACTTCGGTCCGCTGAGGGCACTTGTTGGCCGTGGGAAAATATCGAGTGTTGTGAGGAGTATATACGGTGCTGTCTGTCTTCATGGTATATGTACGAATGATGTAAAAGGGGTGATTTTGTATGGCGGAGGATAAGAATTGTATGTTTACTACATCGATACAGTACGCGGTGATATATTGATGGGTTGAGGATTGGTTTCACTCTCTAATATACAAGCTCCTGTCCTGTGGGGGATCGCAGTGTAATTGAGTAAGAGTCTTTCTGTATTGAACGATATATTGGGCAGTTTGCAAGGTTTAATTGTCGGCACAATATCGTGATCTGTGTGAAATATTTTTTTGCCATTGAAAGTCTTCTCTGCATGAAGAAAAAAAAGGTGGACCGTGCTTCCACACCAGCAGCATCAGTAATTCGGCGGGTAAATTCGATAAGCGGCAATCGTAATGTTCGATTCATTCACAAGATGTCCTTTGTGCTGGCATATTGGACCATATGCAAACTGATTCGAACAAGATGGAGGCTAGGTATCTGGAGAAAGTTCTTAGAAAGCAAGTGTTGAAAGACAAGTTGAAGCAGACCGTCAATCTGTGGCATGCCGTCACTTATCCGCCACTGTGGCATTAGGACATCTCCAGACCGGTAGCTGTGGAACAGCGGAAATTTGCGTCATTTTTCCTCTTCTGTAGGATAGTGCTTGGAATTCTGTTTGCGTAATTGTTCTGATTTCCCTACCCATCTGTGCTTAGACTGTGCTCTCTCTCCAAACAACAAGAATGGTGTTTTCGCAAACTTGGTCAGACATGATCACGGCTTTTAGCAGTGAGAATGTTTGTGTGTATGTTGATAGAAGGAAGGGAAGATGTGACGTCCCATTAGGATTGCTAGGGACAAAACAGTCGATGTTAGATCTGTTATGTAAGTATGCACATGCAGGCTATAAAGCTCTCGAATGCCATGTTAGGAATGTGAGGAACATTTGCCCATTGTGCTATTCTGGGAAGCATTACATCATCTATCTCTCTGCGCTGGACCACAGGTAGAGTGAGGGGTCACACCAGCAGTGGTGAACACATGTCGCTCATTTACATAGAGATGTGAAATTAGTATCCATAGGTATCGCATCAGCAACAGTAAACACACATGCGCGCGGCCCAGAGGATGACATGGCATTTATTTAGATAGACGTGATGTCAGTATAGCACTCGAAGAAGTCTAACTGTAGATGTGAATTTCACATGCCATCGGCATCAGCATGAGAGTGGTGGTTCGTGCTGGCTTGCATCCAGCGGTAGCCCAAGGAGGCACTGAAGCACAGGTGCCCTTCGAGCATCTGATATGTTGACGATAGTTCAAAAGTATTTTTACATGCAATGAATGTTTGTGGGTTAAATTATTTTCAGGTGTTTAAGCATTGTGAGCATTACATATGCATTATGTTTTGACAATTTAAGAGTTGTTTTGGTGTCGGTTGCGTTATTTTGTGAACAGGTGTGCAGTGTATGATTTCTAAAGTTGATGATTGCAAGCGTGTTTTCAGAGTCTTTTAGAAGGATTATTATTTTGACAATTTATGATTTATTTCACTCTCTGCACATAAATGTAGTGCTTTATTTACGAGTGGATTGCAGGTCTCTAGGCTGTGCAATGCATTATTTTGGTAATTTACGAGTTGATTGCGTGTCTGCAGGGCGTTTAACATACGTTATTTCGGTAATTTAAGAGTAGTTTGCATGTCTGTAGGCTGTGTGGTGTAACCACAAGCATGTCAGAGCAAGTGCTTTGTATCAGTTTAATAAATGAACTAGGTGAAATCTGTCCCTAGATAAATTTTTCGAAAATAAATAAAGTAGACTCCTTCCTCTCTCCAGCAGCCCAGTGCAAGCTGAGTCATTTTCGCGCCATTTTCCCCTCCAGATCGCGGTCTTTGATTATGTAATGTGTTTCCCGCCGTTTTCACCCCGCCATCTTGGATTATGTAATGGGAGCAGTGACAACACCCTCTGGTAGCAGTACTGTGTACTAGACTACTTGGACCTCGTGGTGAACACACTGTTTGCCGTTATCTTGGATAACGGTACTCACGTGATCAGCTGACGTCATAACAGCCATCTTGGATTAGGTCATGGGAGCGAATGCAGCGCCCTCTGGTGGTGGTACTGTGTACTAGGACAGTTGGAGTCTGGATCTCGTGGTGAACACACTTGATGGGAGTACTGTATCTAATTGTTTAAATAAAGACTTATGTCCAGCACAGGCTGAGTACCCTTTCCACCAATCCCTAGGAGGAAGAGGTAGTGGTTGGATGACTTAGGTTAGTGGAGGTAGCCGAAGTGCCCTTTCTTTCCCGCCATTTTCTTAGGGTAGTGGATATAGCCCAATTGACCTATCTTCCCTCCAAAATTCAAACTTGGCGCCAGTTCCTAGGATGAGGTGGCAGTTGGATGACTTAGGTTAGTGGAGGTAGTCCAACTGCCCTTTCTTTCCTGCCATTTTATTAGGTTAGTAGAGATAGTCCAACTGACCAATCTTCCCACCAAAAGATCAAACTTGGCGCCAGTTCATAGAATGAGGTGGCGGTTGGATGATTTAGGTTAGTGGAGGTAGCCCAAGTGACCTATCTTCCCGCGATTTTCTTAGGTTAGTAGAGATAACTGTAATATGATGCATTATCCTGTTGGAATTTGAACATACCACCATTTTTCTGGAGGAAGGGAGGGGCGTTAGGTTAGTGGATCCTACTAATGATGTCGAAGGAGACTTTTGGTTGAAAGAAAGTGCAAAGGTAGCAGAATAATGTGGACAAATTTACTTCTATTTATGTAAAGTATAGCTATAAAAAACCTCCACAGTGTGTGATGGGAGGGGGCTGGTCAGTCAATAGTTAGCACTCCTATCGATATGAATGTTTCGTGGATCTATTGACGTTGTATGTGAAACCAAGTCAACTAATCACATATCGAATTCTGCAAATTCCACATCGAAAAACAAGTTTTAGGCGTGCAGAACGGATGACGTGCACAACAGGCTATTTGTGTAAAATATTTTAACAAGAAATTGTGAGCACATTAATCTACTCTCACTGATAATTATGATACATCTAGATTACTTTGTCTAAGTGTACACTATGTGATCAGAAGTATCCGGGCACCCCTATAAACATACGATATTATTATTTGGTGCTTTGTGCTGCCACCTACTGCAAGGTGCTCCATATCAGTGACCTCAGTAGTCATTAGACATAGTGAAAGAGCAGAATGGGGCGCTCCGTGCAACTTATGGACTTCGAACGTGGTCAGGTGACTGGGTGTCACTTGTTCATACGTCTGTACGCGAGATTTCCAAATCCTAAACATCCTCAGGACCACTGTTTCCGATGTGATAGCGAAGTGGAAACGTGGAGGAACAAGTACAGCACAAAAGCGTATAGGCCGACCTTGTCTGTTGACTGACAGAGACCGCCGACTGTTGAGGAGGGTCGTAATGTGTAATAGGCAGACATCCAGGAATACACATAGGAATTCCAAACTGCATCAGCATCCACTGCAAGTACTATGACAGATAGGTGGGAGGTGTGAAAACTTGGATTTCATGGTCGAGAGGCTGCTCATAAGCCACACATCACGCCAGTAAATGCCAAATGACGCCTCGCATGGTGGAAGGAGCTTAAACATTGGACGATTGAACAGTGGAAAAAGGTTGTGTGGAGTGACAAATCACAGCACACAATGTGGCGATCCGATGGCAGGGTGTGGGTATGGCGAATGCCCGGTGAACATCATCTGCCAGCGTGTGTAATGCCAACAGTGAAATTCGGTGACGGTGGTGTTATGGCGTGGTCGTGTTTTTCATGTAGGGGGCTTGCACCCCTTGTTGTTTTACGTGGCACTATCACAGCACAGGCCTACATTGGTGTTTTAAGCATTCTTGCTTCCAACTGTTGAAGAGCAATTCGGGGACGGCGATTGCATCTTTCTACACGATCGAGCACCTGTTCATAATGCACGGCCTGTGGCGGAGTGGTTACACGACAATAACATCCCTGTAACGGACTGGCCTGCTCAGAGTCCTGATCTGAATCCAATAGAACACCTTTGGGACGTTTTGGAACGCCGATTTCGTGCCGGGCCTCACCGACCGACATCGATACCTCTCCTCAGTGCAGCAGTGCGTGAAGAATGGACTGCCATTCCCCAAGAAACCTTCCACCGCCGGCCGAAGTGGCCGCGCGGTTCTGGCGCTGCAGTCTGGAACAGCGAGACCGCTACGGTCGCATGTTCGAATCCTGCCTCGGGCATGGATGTGTGTGATGTCCTTAGGTTAGTTAGGTTTAACTAGTTCTAAGTTCTAGGGGACTAATGACCTCAGCAGTTGAGCCCCATAGTGCTCAGAGCCATTTGAATCATTTGAACCTAACTGAACGTATGCCTACGAGAGTGGAAACCGTCATCAAGGCTAAGGGTGGGCCAACACCATATTGAATACCAGCATTACCGATGCAGGGTGCCACGAACTTGCAAGTCATTTTTAGCCAGGTGTCCGGATACTTTTGATCACATAGTGTATGTGTTAAAGAAGAAAAGTAACTACTACGAAAACACTATTTTTGCCCTTTAACTATTCCACAGCATTTGTCTACTGCTTCATTTCAAGCATTATGTGTGTAACCAGGCGCAGAAATAAAACTATCTGTTGTGAACGTATATTTCTGTCGCCGTTGATTTGTGTATATCTTTGCCAACATATCTGTCACAGCAGAGTACAGCAAGTCAGCGGATTATGACGTGCAACACCTATACGATATCTGAGTTTTAATAATCCAGCACGGTCGCTCTGTGGGCAGAGAACGGCCTCTGTTGCTGACTGTTGGGAGTAGTTTGGTTGTTTTCCTGGCGCTGAAGCCTACGTAATACGCTAAGAATAGTAATACGCGATTTTCACATCAAATTTTGCGCTGTAACTCAGGTAATGATGAGCTAACGAAGTTTAACTTGATACCAAAATGTAGTACGATGTATTGCCAATCAACATATCGACAATGCCACAACGTGTTTACGTGTGCCAAACGAAAGCTGCAGACATCTAGTATGGTGTAAGTTTATACGTTGTATTTGTGATAAAACTGCACAGTGCGTTTTAATTATCAGGTTTTTCGTTGATATGAAACAGGAAATATTTATCAACGTTACAGCTGGATGTTATTCAGCGACAGTAGTCTTCAAAGAGACTTTTTTTTTCTATTTTAGCGACTACGAAAGAAAAACTGAACGGAAGGCACCTACTCCAAAAATGCTGGAAGCTGCAACAGACAGCCTGAAATATGGGAAGTCTAAACGTAAAGGAGCAAGTGAGCTTGGAAAGAGTGAAACTGCTCTCATAAGTCATATTAAAGAGGTACGAGGCCATTCCAAGTGTACTTTTATCTAATAAGCTCAATATTAAGTCTCCTACCACAGCATTATTTCAGGGTTTTGAAGTAAACAAACTGGGAAGGCTCGGAGGAAGTTTTAATGATGAGGATGAGTTGGAACTGGCGGCACACTGCATATCTTTGCAGTTTATTGTAGTATGACACTGAATTCAGAAGATTAGTCCGTGATTTTTCTGAGAGGGATAATATAAAAATTAAATTTGATAAAAACACCAAGATGGGCGGGTGGGACTGGGCTTATCATTTCATACAGAGACGAAACCTTAGCCTTCGGATCACATAGCAAACTAGTCTCGGACGTGTGATAGGGTTAGGCGAACACCAAACGCACGTCTTCTCTGATAATCTTTCGACACTAATGGAGATATATGAATTTGATCATCCTCACATATTTAGTAGCATGGATGAATCGGGAACCACGATTGTTCCTAACAAACTTCCGAAACTAACAGCAACATGCAGCACGAAGCACATAGGCAGAATTGCATCCGGCGAAAGAGGTCAGTTGGTAACGATTGTATGCTTTATGGCAGCTGAGGGAAGTTACGTCCCTTCAGGAATAATATTTCCTCGGAAAAGAATGACGGAGATTTTGAAGAAGAGTGCCCTCCTGCGTCATTAATGATGTATTCAGACACTGGATACGTCAACTTAGATCTCTGTCCTACGTGGTTACGTCATTTTGAGAAACATACACAACAACAGAAGAAAATCTAGTTTTGTTCATTTTGGATAACCACTCGTCGCATTTGAGTCTGAATGCCGTCCTTTATTGCAGGGAGCGCAACTTTCAAGTATTTACCGTTCCTTCACACCGCAGACGCTGGACAACTGCGTGTTCAAGCCGCTGAAGGACTCTGTTCACAAAGAGTGCGACCAGCGGCTCATTAACCACCCTGGATGTGTAACTATGCAAGAATTTATTGCTTAATTGTTTGCAACTCTTTATCAAAGATTCAAATGGCTCTGAGCACTATGGAACTTAACATCTGAGGTCATCAGTCCCCTAGAACTTACAACTACTTAAACCTAACTAACCTAAGGACATCACACACATCCATGCCAGAAGCAGGATTCGAACCTGCGACCGTAGCGGTCGCGCGGTTCCAAACTGAAGCGCCTAGAACCGCTCGGACACATCGGCCGGCTTTATCTAAGGACGGATACAATGACGAAGCCAACAAAGGCGTTCAAGACATGCGGCATTTATACAACTGCAACATTTTTTATTTATTTTTTATTTTTATTTTATTTTATTGTATTTATTTATTTATTTATTTATTTTTGCAACGAATCGATTCTTTCACTTTATAATCAGATCGGTGGTCGAACACGAAAACTCGACAAACTAGGTATCAATAAACTGGAGCGATGTTTTTATGCTGCGAATTGCAGGTAAACACTCATAATACTGGACTAAAAACTTTCTCTATGTTTTCGAGATGCTGACATACTTACTGATGTAACACACGAATTAATCTCTTCCAATTAGCCACATCTGATAACAAGCCAAAATACCATGACTGAAATTGTGCAATAAAATAATAATAATAATAATAAATAGCAAAGCAATTAAAGGCACAGTTATTCTTAGACTAGTAAGTTACCAACCACAACTCGTAAATAGCTTTCGAAGTTACCAAAACATGGAAGCAACATTATATTCACAAAACACATAATTTACGAAATTTCGCATAACAAAAGCTATTTACCTTACCTGAAATTTATATCTCGCTACAGAGCTCAGGTGACATAAAACTTGCTGTATTAAGGATTATTTGAAATAAGTAAGAATTATATGGCGTCGTAAATAAAATACACAAAAAAGAACTGATTCCTCTTGATATCAATACCAAAGTCCATTTATATTTTTCTTCTGTTTAATGAACTGAACGGCACTATAATGGTCACAGCTTTAAGGAAGTTAGCTTTAAATTACAGTAGGACCTTGGATAATCCGGCGTGCTCGGGGACCTGTCAATTCCGGATTGTCAACTATGCTGCCTGCATTATAAAGGCCATTTTTAAAAACTTTGTTTAAAAAAGAGATATAAACAAAACCTATTGTTTTACCATACAAAGACACCTAACTGCTATTTATTGAACACAACAGGAGAGACTAAAGCGTGAAAAAAATTATAATATATATTACTTTTCTGTAAAAAGAAAACGAAAATAAGAGTCGAAAACTGTGCTGTTCTATTAAATGAGTTTAAGTCACAAAAGTTTTAGAGAAGTACAATATACATAAATAATATTTTTGTAATATGTTGATTATTCCTTGCTACTGTAATGTTATCTTGAAGCTGTGAGAGAGGACAGGCGTTCCAAGGCGCGGAAGCAGAGACGATGCTGAGGGCAGACGAAACTAGGAGAGATATTGTTACACGAAGTAAACAGTGAGGGGAGAGCCTTGCGAAAGTGCAGACGCCCCCAGCCGCGGTCCCAGGGCGTGAGTTACTCTTCAAGGAATTAACATGTAACTTAATATGTCGTCTAGACGCTGTGGTAGGTTGCCATCGTAGAACTTTGTAACCAACAGGCACGTATTAGTGTATAAAGCCAGCTTGATACCAGCCCTGAGAACAGCAACGTCAGTAGGCTCACAAGGGTTAGAAAGAGAGCGAAAACGCCAAAAAAATGTTGACCCAGCAGTCCCTACTCCGAGGAGACCGAGGGGCGGGGCTAAATGACGTAGAACAATAGTGTTGCAAGCCTTATTTGGCAGAGCTGTTAGGTTTAGCTTTCAGCTGAACAATGTTGATACCAAATACGAACTTAGTTAGTGCAACTGCATTAACATTCCCCGCCTTAGGAGCAGTAGAGGGGACCTAACTAAACCGTGATTGGCAGGCACCTGCAGGAGACCTATGGGATTGGCTGGGTGGCTTTAAGTGGGAAAAACAGTGCCCCCACGCGACTCTTGAAAACCCCTAGATTTCGCATTTTGGCAGAGTTCTCAGTCAGACGATCTGGGCACCGAATCCGCGTCCGTCGACTCCAGCCTCGGTCCAGCTCTGCGTAAGTCTGCTCTCTCTCTCTCGGAGTGCTTCAGTGAACAGTGTCACGTTCAGTATGTTTTGTTTTGCAACTAAGTTTTTGCCTTAAGATGCTGCTAGTGTTTACTACTGTGGTTAGCATCCACTCCTGGGACTTATGCACTGGCTTCTGTTGTAACAGTGTTATTCCTGCTTTTCCTAGCCCTAGAACTAGCCTCCAGTGTATTAATTAGTCCTGCCTGGATTAAACAACTATTTCAAAACCCTGTTTGTCCAAGAGTCTCCACAACGAGTTCCCTACCGTGTGTCGCCACGTGCATTTCTATTAAATGCCTGTACCAGTGTTGGCTCATATAGAAGAAAACAATCAAATGTCTTCACTGTGAATTGTCCTTCCGTCTTCTGCTCTGTACCGCTCGGGAGCGCAGACTGACCAGCAACCCCTTTTCTCCCTCCCCCACCTATGTCAGGACACGACATTTTGTACACCGCTACAAAATAAAATAAGTACAACTGATTTCAAAAATCAAGAAAAAGTTAATTCATAAAAATTATAACCAAGAACTTGGTGCAGTTTAATTGCAATCACTGGAACTGCAGCACAGATATCTGACTTCGTCGAGGGCGTGGAATATGTTGGACTCGCTACCACTCATAGCTTTTGCTGAAATCTTCCTCTGAGCTCTCTGGAACACTGCAGAACTTCCAACTTGTTTCTTGGATTGAACTATTTTTTGACAAAAATTATTTTATTTTATGGCTCTGAGCACTATGGGACTCAACATCTTAGGTCATAAGTCCCCTAGAACTTAGAACTACTTAAACCTAACTAACCTAAGGACATCACACACACCCATGCCCGAGGCAGGATTCGAACCTGCGACCGTAGCAGTCCCGCGGTTCCGGACTGCAACGCCAGAACCACTAGACCACCGCGGCCGGCTTTTATTTTATGTGCAGACCAGTGGAAAAGTTCTCCTATCGGAGCACAACAAAGGCAAGTATGATTCTGTTTGTAAGACTCTGAAACGTGGGTGCCAGCTGCCTCATTCTACCTTCCTTCGCACCCTTAAAATTTTTCCTTGAAATTTTGGCACGTAAACATATTCGCGCTCTGTTTAACACGCAACTAGCCCCTCACTCTCACAAGCTTCCCTACCCCCCGCTAGCCCATCGTTGCAAGTCTCATAGCGATCCACCGCCACTTGCCATTTCTCATTCTCTCATTCAACTCAACTCATCGTCCTGATCTCTTTGTGTCTGTCTAACAAGCAGCGTCTCCTGTGTCACAGCCATACCCTCCTTCGTTCTGTCCTACCACTACAGTCTCTTGCTCTCTCTTACTACTTATATCGCATTCCTTCCTGAATACTGATGCTGTCTCTTCTTACTACCACTATCTCTCTCTCTTTTCCCTGTATTATTGTCATAGACTGTCTCTTATTATCACTGGCTCTCACCCATTTCCGCTTTCTTCTTCTCTTTATTCCTGTCCCAATGACACTGTCTCCTTCACTCTTCTCCTAGCACTGTTCCGTCGTTGTCAACTATATTTCATCGCTACTACGTCCCTCCCCTTCTCATGCACTGCCCTCCTTTCCCGCGCCCTTTCTATACCACGGCCACTGGCTATTGTTTGCGGTATTTATAACTTTTTCCTGTCCATCCCTTTGCCACTGTCTCCTTAGCATAAAAACGCATGAGTATATTCCTATGCCAAAATTTCTGGGAACGTTTTTAAAGATGCTGAGAAAGTAGGATGAGATAGCTGATACCCCACTTTTCAGTTAGCCTCTCTTGAAAGAGGAGCATATTCGCCTTTTCTTTCCCGCTGGTTCCCTTCTTTTCCCAGCCGCAACAGGGCACGTCACTCATACGAAAAGAACTGTATGAGTCAGTAAAATTTTGATAGCTTATTTATGTTAAAGTGAAATAACGCAAAACTGCAAAACTAATTTTACACCTTGGATCGGATTTTACGTGCACAAAAATTCTGTATGTGCTTCAGCACTACAACACGGGGTTCCCAGAACCCTTCTGATGATAAAGCAGACGCTTTACAGCACCTCTCTCCGTGCTACGTCACTTTATACATTACGTAGTCGCCTCACGCTGGATATTACGAGCGTATTTTACGTGTAGAGGTATGGCAACTTTGAAACCTCTGTGTCTGGGATACGGGTAAAGATATTCAGAAAATTTTCAAGGCTGTTCGAGATGGGGATCTTACGAATATATTGCAAAAATTACAGTAATTCGAGTAATTTTATGCAGTTATTTATTATGTAGATTTCACCTCACACCGGATTTTACGTGTGCATGCAAGGTAAATTTGAACTTCTGCATCTCGGAAATGCATGAAGATTGTAATAAAATTTTCATTTTTTTTCGAGATCGGGATCTGCAGAATATATCGTAAAGATTTCAACCATTTGGTTTGCACAGCCGTCTTGGAATCCGCGGCTCGGTTTTGGTGCGAAAATATGGTAAAAACTATTTTTTGGGGCTTTCTGAGGAACCACCCATGAACTAATGGCGCCTAGATAATCCTCTAAGTGCCCAACGTAGACCACAACAAATGCAAAAAGAACCAAACAATTTGCTCCAGTTGCCTAAGCAGGAAGAAGTGTGTAATACTCATATTTGGACCCTGTACTGTGTGGTAGTGACACAAAGACGATCCTTCTGTTGGATTTACAAATTGTCCCTCGTCCAAAGGCTATCCAAGCACTTGACCCTATTTTTGTATCACCAACAGAACACCAGATGTGATCCCCGGAAAAATCTCGTTTTTAAGCACGGCGTTTTGGAACATATTAGGTAGCGCATGCGTACCGATTCATAACTTCAGCAGCACTATGTTGTTGCCTACTCTCAGCGAATCTGACAAATATGTGTTTAAAGTTTCTGAAGCTTCAGCCCAAGAGATGTGAGTTGTAGGCCTTTCTTCTTCGTCACTCTCCGTTTCCGTTGCCTCCTGTGAACTGCATACACTTTGTAATATCGTGTCGTCAGTCAGATGTTCTTCGGTAGCCAAATTTCTGTCATGTCGATCCATTCGTCAACTTCTTCTGCTGAAAACGCACTCACTTCATTGGTGGATGGAGAATCTATCACTCGAACAATTCCAGAGTGATCAGCTGTCGACTTATTATTTGTATCACTTTCCCGCTCGACTTCAGACGCATGAAGGCCAATTGAGTCAGACGGATTATACCGGTCTTACTGTACGGTGTTGTCAGACCAATTATCAAGATTCACTCTCTAGTCAAATTACACGTACTGTTGACAAGTAAAATCTTAAACATTTTTTTTCATATATAAATACCGAAATGACAGCATTTAGTTTTTTAAGACAATCTTTACAAACTGTTCTATTTTTAACAAGAATGTTTACTGGCAGTTTTTCAAAAACCTCAAACTTTTCTGAGGTAAACATTACTTAACTGTGTACATTCTGGAGGTCAGACGTCTGTAGAACTTGGTCTGTTAATTTAACTATTGTGTAAAGCTACTGGAAGTGGTGCAATGTACAGAGGCGGACAAAAGTATTCAGACACTGGTCACATGCGTATCTCACGGTCATTGTGACTGACGAATACACGGAATGTGTATCTGCGCATGTGCCATAATATAGGGAATACTTCGAAAGACGTCAACTATGCGAATGTCCCGTACCCTCTACCTGGAACGATTAGTTCTGTGTTGCCATCACAGGCGTGTGTTTCACGCGGGACAAAAGTAATTCCACACCGCCCAGCTTGACAAGGTAACCGCAGTCTGAAGGCACAACTCGGCGGCAGTAAGCAGTCAGTGAACGCAAGACAGATGTCTCGTACTGCAGGGAAGCACGGGTCTCGTCAAAAAAGAGCATCGTAGCGCCATGCCCCGTAAAGGTAGAGAAACGAATGTCGAAGAGCGAAGGCTATTTGTGCGGTTGCATAGTGAGGGAAAATCATCTGCAGAAACAGGCAAGGTCATCAACCGAAGCCGAAAAACTATATTTAGTATCGTCCAGAAATGGAAAGAAGAAAAAACTCACGTTAATCGTCCACGACAGGGGCGTCCTCAGAAATTCATGAACAGAGACAAGAGGAAGATAGTTCGAGAGGTGAGAACCCAACCGCGGATAACGGCCCCTGCTATAGCGGCAGAACTGGCAGAAGGCGTTGGTACCGAAGTCAGTGTTAGAACAGTGCGCAGATGCCTGAACAGTGCTGGGTACAATGCCAGAGTGTCATGGCGCAAGCCGTTCCTCAGTAAGTGTAACGCAAGAAAGAGGATGGTTTTTGCAGAAGAATTTGTCGCCAAGGATGTGACCTTTTGGGACAAGATTCTGTGAAGTGATGAATGCAAATTTACTTTGAGCCACGTGGATGGCCGCAGTTTAGTGTGGCGTCAAGCAAACACAGAGAGGGAGCCCAAAACATGCAAGCAACCATCAAACATGGAGGCGGCAGTGTGATGATGTGGGGATGCATGTCTTTCAGAAGTGATGGCGAACCTGTCTTTATTGAAAGCACCATGGACAAATTTGTCTATCTCGATATACTCAAACAAAATCTGACGAAAAGTGCTGCAAAGTTGGCTTTGGATCTTCTAACAAGACAATGATCCTAAGCATACGGCGGAAATTGTCAAACTGTGGATCCTATACAACAGGTCTCGTCGCCTTATTATCCCACCGCAGTCTACGGACCTCATTCTCATCGAAAACATCTGGAAAGAACTGCAAACGAGACTGCACAAACGACATGTGCGCAGTTTGACACATTTTCATGCACTGACAGAAGAAGAATGGGTGAATAACGGTTCGGATATAACAAAAAAAGTTGTTTACTCCATGTAGTTGTTCGTTGGCGTATGGACTCGCATTCGAGAGGGTAACGGTTCAAATCTACAACCGACCATCCAGATTTATGTTCTTCCGTGATTTCCTTAAATCGTTCCGGGCATATGGTTCCTTTGAAAAAGCGCGGCCCATTTTCTGCCCCGTCCATAAAAAGCAATACAGAGAAAGGGACGCATTACCAAATACTGACTGCTGAGTGTCTTAATACATTTTTCCCATTGCATATTTCGATTTTCTTTCTTTTTATTTTACGTAAGTCGTGTTTTGTGGTTTGTTGTTCTGCATATGTTCAGATTGACATAAGTATTAGTCATTTGTAAAGAATAAAATATATCTTTTGAGTTAAAAAAACTTGAAGGTTTACTTTTCTGATTACTCTCAGTGTCTGAATACTTTTGTCCGCCTCTGCATATACTGGGTAGCTATCAACCAATCAGTGAGTAAATTAAGATATTTAACAGCAAAAACGACCTTGTCGTTTATTTAAGAGACAATAGAGGAAATTAATATCAAAAGACTACGTGGAACTCTGATGCAAGAAACATAATGCAACTTGAACAAGACAGCGCAACAACAGGTAAGTACAGAAATTTTATACTTGTAGCTATTCAGCCAGTTTTGCAGCAACGCATTCTATTGTGCTTCCTCATGACATATGATAAAACTTACGAATTCCAAACAAGAAAGCTGATTGCAGCTCCACAATCGATTGTCAGATATTCGCCGTGGAAGATTTCCTGTCTTCGACTGTTAGAGACCAGAGTGACAATTTTAATGATGCATCTACAGTTGACGATGGATCTCTCCAGAGCCGAGGTTTACAGGCATGTACAACTGAACCACAGCCAGACCAAGTACCTATGTTTCCTCAAAAGAAATAATTCCTTTGCCAAGAAGAAAAGTTTGCCAAAAAACACAGAAGAAAGGGAAGAAGGGCAGAAATAGTATCTGGGCTGGAATCCCAATCAAGAGAACAAGAAAGTAAGAAACCAAAGAGAAAACTGATTCTGATCACGCAAACAAAAAGGAAGCAAAACAAAACTTAAATACATCGTCGGCGAACCCAAAAGCTTTCCTCTGTCCGGGCTGTACTGAAAAGTACAATAATCCACGAACAGAAGACTGGATTCAACGTCTAAAGTGCGATGAATGGTCGCATGAGTCCTGCTCTTGCTATGAAGGTTCTGCACACTTCATTTGGGCTCTCTCTTAAACAGCATTTTCTCTGCTTGGAATATTTTCGTAGGTTTTTGGTCACAGGACCCAGAATTAATCATTAAATTGTTCACGAAATCAAAACTTGTGTTGGCGATATTTATTATACGCTGAGAAACAAGGTACATCATGTATACGTATGCTATGAATTGAATAAAGAATAGGTACCGAATGATTTGTATGTTTTTCTCATTTTAAGAATAAAGAGCAAATTTACTCCACTAGACTGGCGCTCTTACCCCACGGTTGGGTAAGACTGCGCATTTGCATTACTTTTTTTCTGCTAAGTGTTCATTACAGTTTAAATTTTACATATGACTTTAGGACTCAGTTATATAACAGGCAAAGTCAGGTGAAATGTCAGTTAAAATATACTGCGCCGAACAAAACCACGAGCTTGCAACCCGAAGAAAGAAGAGGTACAAGCTATTAAGAATCTCAGCGCCGACAAGAGTGTATTAGTACTGCCTGCCATTAAGGGGAATGCGACCGTCGTAATGAAGACCGAAGATTATGAGCAAAAGATCCGAGTCCTACTAGATCCGACGACGTACCGAAAACCAAGCGCAGATCCGACGCAGCGTATACGAATCGGTTAATCAAAGCCTCTTCTCTGAGATACAGAGAAACCGGCGCAACACAGAAGCCCTACCACCTCGGATGTATGGATTACCTGAGATCCACAAGAACAAAGTTCCACTAAGACCGATTGTTAGCGTTCCTGGCTCACCGACGTATAAACTGGCAAAACACTTGGCCTCTCTGCACCAGCCGCACGTGGGGAAGACCGACACATACATAAAGGACTCAGGACATTTCGTTAAGAAGCTGGAGGAACTGAAACTTGAAACCAAACGACATCCTGGTCAGCTTTGATGTTGTTTCTTTGTTTACGAAAGTGTCACTCAGTGACGCTCTGGAGCACATCGGTTCCATTTTCCCGCAAGACATCACAAAGCTCTTCCATGCATGTCTCACCACAAGCTATTTCACGCGGAATGGAAATTTCTACAAACAGCGGGAAGGCGTCCTCATGGGTAGTCCTCTTAATTCAGTGGTGGCCAACGAACAGCGGGAAGGCGTCTTCATGGGTAGTCCTCTCAATTCAGTGGTGGCCAACGAACAGCGGGAAGGCGTCTTCATGGGTAGTCCTCTTAATCCAGTGGTGGCCAACTTTATGGAACATTTCGAAGCACAGGCACTGGACTTGGCGACTTGCAAATCTACGGTGTGGTTCAGTCACGTCGATGATATTTTCGTTGTGTGGAGCCATGGTGAGGAACAGCTCGATGACTTCCTAAGACACTTGAACAGCCTCCACGCCAACATAAAATTTACCATGGAAGTAGGAAAGGACAAAAAACTGCCATTTCTAGATCTGCTGGTCACAAGGGATGGCGAAAACCTGGGACACAGCCTGTATCGAAAACCGACACACACGGACCGATACCTGCACAAACTATCAAACCACCACCCGAGCTAGAAAAGAGGCACGATTAATACGCTCGTAACGCGAGCAGGACGAATATGTGAGCCGCAGCACCACAGACGCGAAATGCAACACCTGGAAAGTGTTCTGAGGAGCAATGGGTATTCCAGAAATTATATTAGAAGTGTAACAGAGCCAAAAACTCGGCAAAGTAAGGAATCAAAAAAAGAAATGTAGGGTACGGCCTTTCTGCAATACATTCCCAGATTGACGGACAGAATCGACCGTATATTGCGCAAACATGGCGTAAAGACGATTTTAAAACCGACAAGGAAGATCAAAGAGTGTCTTAGATCGGGAAAGGAGAAAGGGAACCACTTGCAGTGTTGGGAATATACCGTATATCATGCACATGCGGAAAAGTTTATGTCGGAATGACTGGACGATCCATCAACACCAGGATCAAAGAGCATAAGCGACATTGCAGGTTGGGGCAAGTGGAGAAATCGGCCGTGGCAGAGCACGCACCGAGTGAGACCGAAAACGTAATAAAATTCGCTGACACGGAAGTTCTGGCCGGAGAGAAGTAATATCACACCCGCTTGTTCAAAGAAGCCGTAGAAATACAAAAACACGCGAACAGCATCAACAAGAAAGACGAAAGCCTTAAGGCAAACGGATCCTGGCTTCCCGTACTGCAGCGAGCGACCGTCGCAGGTAGCAAGAGGATAACCGCACCGGAAATGACTGCGGAGAAGCCCTCGTACGTTGGCGCGCCAATGAGGCTACATATAGTCTGCGGCCGCGAGCTGGGTAGCATTCATCTCACGCTAGGTGAGGAGAACCCTACGTCATAATGACGTACCGCTACACCATCGTGACGTAAATAACCTAAATCGACTAAATGAGTACGTATATCGATCTTTGTAGTTGTACCGATAACGTCAAAGCTAAATGTGAATACGGACCTTGATGTGTACAAACGAAGTGGCAGGAGTTGTGTGATATGCTCATCCCAGCTGAATGAACTGTTAAATGTAATCCCAACAATTTGCGATGTTATTGTGTATTTTTGAACATAATTAATGTCTGAGCGAAGGAGCCATAACGAAATAAAAAAAAAGCTTCTCATTCTTTTTAAATCCGATGAATCGTGCATAAATCGTGTGGTCAGAAAAGTGAAGTAATTAATTATTAAGCTGCAATCCAAAGAATGTGGGATGTTATTGTGTGTTTCATGAACGTAACGAATATCTGAATGAAGGAATCAGGACTATAACGAATGTTAAAAAAGTGTCTAGTCATATTTTCAATCCGATTAATATTGAATAAATCATGTGGATAAAAACGTGAAATAGGAAGAAATTAAAGTGTTTCGTATTTTTATAAAATCTAATGAATTGTACATAATTCATGGGGGCAGAAACGTTAAACTGAGAAATTGAAGTGGTTCTGAAGATATTTCCGAATGTTGCTAGAAACATTAAACCATCTAGTTCCATTTAATTTTGCCTTCATGTTGTAAATCAACTAAGAAAGATAGTGACATCTTTCAGACTATCTTCATGGATCTGCTCGAAAGTTCTCTCATCTCTGTTAGAGCCCATGTTCAGAACCACGTACACGCTAGCAACACCGGACAATAGGACAATGAAAGCACATAAACAAATAACAATGCAGATTCAAGACGCACACAACAGTCGATATATACGGAATGCACACAACAGTCGATGGGACAACTCGTGAAACTCATGATGACGCGTGCCTACGTCACTATGGCGTAGGGCTCTCCTCACCTAGCTTGAGATGAATGCTACCCCCGCGAGCTCGGCTCCAGTACACCACCGGAAATGGAGGGTGAAGCTTTGACAATGCCAGCCACTCGTGCTGGCGAAACGTCAGTAAAATCATCAGATGAACGTCGGGCCGAAGAACCCGAGACTGAAGCCAATAGGCAGTTTGTCAACAAGTGACAACGAAAGCCTTAAGAATTTTGTAGTTAAAATATAATTGTAATTTGCGAAGTTTCTTTCCCCCACTTTACTCTATACGCGCTTCATGTTTAACCCTCTCATGCGTCACGTCCTCGAATGAGGACCCTTAAATTTCGGCTCATTTCTATCATCTTTGACATCTGAGGTGACCGTAAAAGCACAGGTACCTCATGTTGTTGTTGTTATGGTCTTCAGTCCTGAGACTGGTTTGATGCAGCTCTCCATGCTACTCTATCCTGTGCAAGCTTCTTCATCTCCCAGTACCTACTGCAACCTACATCCTTCTGAATCTGCTTAGTGTACTCATCTCTTGGTCTCCCCCTACGATTTTTACCCTCCACGCTGCCCTCCAATACTAAATTGGTGATCCCTTGATGCCTGAGAACATGTCCTACCAACCGATCCCTTCTTGTGGTCAAGTTGTGCCACAAACTTCTCTTCTCCCCAATCCTATTCAATACTTCCTCATTAGTTATGTGATCTACCCATCTAATCTTCAGCATTCTTCTGTAGCACCACATTTCGAAAGCTTCTATTCTCTTCTTGTCCAAACTATTTACCGTCCATGTTTCACTTCCATACATGGCTACACTCCATACAAATACTTTCAGAAATGACTTCCTGACACTTAAATCTATACTCGATGTTAACAAATTTCTCTTCTTCAGAAGCGCTTTCCTTGCCATTGCCAGTCTACATTTTATACCCTCTCTACTTCGACCATCATCAGTTATTTTGCTCCCCAAATAGCAAAACTCCTTTACTACTTTAAGTGTCTCATTTCCTAATCTAATTCCCTCAGCATCACCCGACTTAATTCGACTACATTCCATTATCCTCGTTTTACTTTTGTTGATGTTTATCTTATATCCTCCCTTCAAGACACCATCCATTCCGTTCAACTGCTCTTCCAAGTCCTTTGCTGTCTCTGACCTCATATCAGGACTAATAATAGTTGCAAGAATGTCTTCTAGATGGCAGTGTTGGTGGTTGGCGCCCGGGGATCTTAGATTGGTCACTCCATTCTTGGTATAGCCACGGAACTGTGCTGTGAAAGTTTGACATTGTTCTGTGAGAAAAGTACTGCTGTCTCTGGACAGGTGTGTGTTGCAATAAGTTTTTTAATACTTATCACAGATTATTTGACACTTTTTGCAGATATCTGAATGGTATAAATGTTTATTTTCATAAATATTACTTGTGTTCTCATTTGAGGACTTGATCCAGCGAGATGACTTTACACTACTGTCTTCAGTACACACAGAATATTGACTTTTTTCTCCTCTGCTGTTTTATAGAACCGTATTTTACTGAATGAAACACTCGGTAACGTAGTAAGTTTTGATATATACTAACGTAGATAGTGGCTGTAGCCAAACATCAAAAAGTTAGTTTGATATGCATACACTATTTTATAGACATTTCCTAAAAAGTGAATGAATCTATATTATTCCTTTAGGATGACAGACAGGCCGTATTCATCAGCCAAGATACTCGACGACGATATAATTCGTTCAAATAATGTAAGAACTTTCACAAGATTATAAGTGATGCAGAAATTCTACAAAGTTTGGAACTGGCTCAGAAGATGATTTGGGTTGGAGTGATGAGTCTGAGAACGACCCATCATTTGAAGTAGACTTCATCACTGATACTTGTAATATATCTTCAGAAACTAGTGACACTGGCAAATAAAATATTCCCAACAATGAAACAAGTGCAACAAATCATATTGAGGTTGAAAGTGAATTTCGCAGAGATCCTTCTGAACCAGGAATATCAACAAAATGTCTTAAAAGGAATGTGATTTGTTTCGGTCAATTGAACAACTCAGTTATTGTGCCGCCATTTACTGGAAAAGCAAAAGTGTGCATTACTGGAGAAAGTCCCCTTGATTTCTTTATGGAGCTATTTCTAGAGAAACTCATAGCTGAAATAGTTGAGCAGACCAACTTGTATGCACATCAGAACGGAAAACAATGTTTCTGTTCTTCTGTTTTTGAACCGAAGACATATTTGGAATAACACTCGTAATGACTTACTTGAGATATCCGAGAATACGACAGTATTGGTCTGAGGAAACTGGCTTACGCATGAACTTGATTGTATTGAAATACAGTGATATGCAAACAGGCAGAATACGGCGCTGCTGTCGGCAACGTCTATATGAGACAAGTCTCTGGTGCAGTTGCTAGATCGGTTACTGCTGCTGCAATGGCAGGTTATCAAGATTTAAGTGAGTTTGAACGTGGTGTTATAGTCGGTGCACTAGCCATGGGCACAGCATCTCCGAGGTATCGATGAAGTAGGATCTTCCCGTACGACCATTTTACGAGTGTACCGTGAATATCAGAATCCGGTAAAACATCAAATCTCCATCACTAGGGCCGGTAAAATATCCTGCAAGAACGGGACCATCGACGACTGAAGAGAACCGTTGACGTGACAGAAGTGTAACCATTCCGCAAATTGCTGCAGATTTCAATGCTGGACCATCAACAAGTGTCAGTCTGCGAACCATTCAACGAAACATTATCGATATGGGCTTTCGGAGCCGAAGGCTACACGACACAAATATTTACGCTTCGTGTGGGCCCGTCAACACCGAGAATGGACTGTTGAAGACTGGAAACGAGCAGATGGATGTGTACGAGTATGGAGACAAACTCATGAATCCATGGACCTTGCATGTCAGCAAGGGAGTGTTCAAGCTAGTGGAGACCCCTATAATGGCGTGGGGCGTGTGCTGTTGGTGTGATGTGGGACCCTTGACACATCTAGATAAGACTCTGGCAGGTGACACGTACGTAAGCATCCTGTCCGATCACCTGCATCCCTTCATGTCCATTGTGCTCTCCGACGGACTAGGACAATTCCAGCAGGACAATGTGACACCCCACACGTCCAGAATTGCTACAGAGTGTTTCAAGAAACACTCCTCTGAGTTTAAACACTTCCGCTGGCCACCAAATTCCCCATACATGACCATTATTGAGCATATCTGGGATGCCTTGCGACGTGCTGTTCAGAAGAGATCTCCACCCCTCGTTCTCTTACAGCCCTGCAGGATTCATGGTGTTAGTTCCCTCCAGCACTACTTCAGTTAGCCGAGTCCATGCCAGACCGTGCTGCGGCGCTTCTGCGTGTTCGCGGGGACCCTACACGATATTACGCAGGTGTACCAGTCTCTCTGGCTCTTCAGCGTATTTGTCCGTTTCTTGGCATGGCTAAATTTCTGATAAGTTCTTTTATCCCTCTGCGTAGAGTGAAGCTCCTGAGATGGAAATTTAATTTGCGAAACCGACCGTGTTCTCCAATAAAGAATTCTAACAGTCGCAGCGGTCTTGTTTATTTAAATCATGGAATATTTACGATGCGCTTTTGTATCCCTACGTGCGAGTATTAAAAAACGAGCAGCAACGTAATACAAAACTAAGTATTATCTTTCTATCTTTTTCGGTTTATATTGGAGTTTTACCAGAGTTGACAGTCGTGACCGCTCTTTGATTCTCATTTGCTTGAATGTACAAGCAGGCAAGAGAGGAAGGATGAAGAAAGCTTGCTCATGAAAGTCTTGTGGTTTTGTACAATCCAAAAGACTAATTTCAACTGCTGTGTGCTCTTAAGTTGAGCGAAAAGATTTATTTTTTCCCCATCTATTACTGTAGTGTTGTGTGCAATTCGAGCTTTTCTAATCTCCGTTCTGGTATCTACGTTTCCTGTTTAATTCTTGCGAAGGTAGTTTTGGCCAATGGACGTGTAACTTACGCCGAAATGTAGCGTAAGTTTTGAATTTTTGATGCCAAGAGAAGCTGGATACTTTGGAGCCGCGTAACGGAATTTAAATTATGTTCGTCGCATCTCTAAAAATACCGAGACTTCAGAGGTGGGGACTAGGTTAAGACCTCAGAGCACAGCTTAAATTGCTACTAGTGAAAAGACAGCAATGATTTTCACACAGTCATTCAAGTTTGGCACGATTTACGAAGTGGTAATATGGGTTGAACCTAAGAGCACAGCTTATATTTATTTGCCAGTTTTTCAAGTGGTTAAAATGGCTCTGAGCACTATGGGACTTAACATCTGAGGTCATCAGTCCCCTAGAACTTAGAACTACTTACACCTAACTAACCGAAGGACATCACACACAGCGGTCGCGCGGTTCCAGACTGAAACGCCTAGAACCGCTCGGTCATAACGTCCGGCTACCATTTTTTCATCATTCTGTTATATAGATTTTGTACCACCTGGAATCTTTCTACAGGTAAAGTCACGAGTGACGCCACTCGAAAGGAAGTCTGTCATTGATTCCGCCATCTCATAATTAGTCGTTATCTCCGATTGTCAATTGCTGTACCGTACTGTGAATGGCATTTTTCTTAAAAATTAATTTTCAACGTGCAATATGGCAGATTTTATGATTTATAGTAATAGATACACTTCTTGCCTACATTTCAGTATCATAGCTACGCGTGTAATGTATCTCCACGTCTTTCCATCTGGACTAGATGCCGGCAAAAGCTTTACTAGTTCCTTGACACAAAATCACGCCTTATGAAAGGATATAAACGATTCGACTAATAACGCCACCTATACATGGAATGACTCTGTGTAATAAAATAGTTACTGACGGCAAACGCCACTCCTGCTTCCACGAATTTAGTATAAAAACAGAGAAATGTTTCTCAAAGAGAAGAAATTTTACGCACATTGGCAAAGAAGGAGCGATGTTCCAGAGAGATATTTTTCCCAGGAGTAGCATGTCTGTCTGTGGTGGTCAGCTACTACAAACTGTCAATTCCTTTTAAAGTACCCGCCAGAACTCCAGCACTTGATTCGACATGTCGAAACACGCAAAATTTCCGGTGACAACGTCACGTTAGTGTTTAAAATTATTTGTAGTGGATACTCCATGTGAACTACGGCATCAGAAGATAAGACGTCACTTCCGAGATGAAGTGACACGTGTTACCCTATGATACTTCGCAAAAGTAAGTGTGATAAATTAAACTGCTTTCGAAATGAAAGCGGCAATATTCCTGTCTGTCAGATTAATATTTTGAAATGGCTAAGACACATATGATTTACGTTTTCCTGTAAGTCAAATTAATATTTTGAAATGGCTATGACGCATATGGTTTAGCGTGAAACTAAGTTGTTAAATGTGGGCACTACAATCCAAAAAAATCTTGCCTATATTACATAGCACAGAAATCTTCGTCTAGTGTAAGTTGGTATTCTTCACTTCATGGATTACGCTTCCAGTCTGTTACATCTTTACTGTAGCCGTTTGTTCCTAGATCGTCTTACCGGTTTATAATTGATTACTTGTTTAACTAATTTGTTTTCCCCCATTCTGTGGATATGTAGTTTACATTTTATGCATGTTTGCTCCATCTTTTTACATTATGTTCTTCTCTTATAATATTGTTTTGCGTTTGATCTTCGAGGTTATATCCTTCAACTTTCCTTATAGACTTCATTTCAGCTGACCGTATACTTTTCATGTCTTTCTTAGTTAACGTCCAAAATTCGCTTCTGTATCTTAGAATAAGGATGGCCACGACTTTGTAAAATTTTAGTTGTGGGTCCTTCACTGTCTAGTCGCGCAGTGTTCTGTGTATTTTTTCGTATTCATAGTTAATATCAGAGCCTAACAGCGTAAAATACAATATCTATTTTATTGTTTATTCATCTTGTGTCATATTGGAGGGTCTGGAAATTTCTCTGAAGGCCATTGCTATTATTATTTTTTTTTTTTTTTACTGAAACTTTTAGATCACAGTTCGTACGTATGTGATGTAGACGACTTCTTTCAAACTGGATGGCATTTCCTGTCTTCTGAAAAAATATTTCGTTATTGTCAAAGAGCATAGTATTAATGTCTGTGTGTCCTTGTATTACTGAAAACTTGTTTAACTTCCCTCTGCCGCTGTCTAAAAATGTCGTCTTACGTAACATACACTGAGTATAGTAAGTGAACGGAAACAACCTTGTCTCACTCCTCTTTTGATGTTTATTGGTTCTGTCTTCTCTCTTACTGTAGTTATTGTAATGTTTGTGTGCTGATAGAAACTCTTTATTACCTGTCTTAAGTTCATATTTCTGTTTTAAAATGGAGCCACACTTCTTAATATCATCTAGAATTTAAACGCTAAATACAGCCTTCAAAAGTTATTACAAATACCTGTTAGCATGTACAGTTCACTAGAGAGTTTAAACTTCCTTTACCATGACGAATTACATCTAAGTATAGCTAGAGAACTTTTTTTTTCGTCATCTTGTTTCTATGGCAAGTAGGGCCTACTACACTTTTAGAACATTACGGAATATGATGGTGACGCCTTCAGACGTAAAGTACGAAACGTATTTTTTACATGTAACTGAGATAGGAAACGCGAGCCATAGGGCTCCCGTTACGCATCAAATTAATGCAAAGCTGTTGAGCAGTATGTATAATACTTTTTCAAATGCATTATTTCATTTCCATATAATATTTAAAGCTAACGTCTTTTATCTTAATAGTACGGCACCAACAGACCCTATGCGTGTTGATTGTAGAACCATTATCTGAGCAGTAACATCAAAGTTACCCAAGAAACTAAAGCTACTAACCCAGTCAACCTTTATTAGCTCCACTCATAAGGCAAGAAAAAAATCAGTACTTACGAAAATAAATTTTTTGATCCTAAAGTTGACATAAATCTTGGTCCAATACCTACTTTGGGCGTTTATGTACTTAAACTGACCATGTGTCCAACCTGTTCTTGTTTCCACTAAGTAAGTAACCTTTGTTACAGATTTGTACCACCGCTCAAATTATGAGCAAACATAACTTGCGGGTACGATAGTAACACTCGAATGGGCTCGAGATTTCCCAGTACAAGGTAGGGATCGATACATTATCGAGCCCGCTCGAACCTCACATAACATTTTACACGCTCAAGTGTCAGTGTGAATGCAAGGTATACGCGAATAACTACGACATAGCCAAAACAAGCTACATCCATGCTTAAAATGTGAAAGTTTCTCAAAACGCAGGAGGAAATGTCAATAATGCCACTCTCCTACAAACACTTGTGTTTGAACAAAATTGCAGCACCTGTTATCTTATAGGACCAGTAAGATTAAACATACACTCCTGGAAATGGAAAAAAGAACACATTGACACCGGTGTGTCAGACCCACCATACTTGCTCCGCACACTGCGAGAGGGCTGTACAAGCAATGATCACACGCACGGCACAGCGGACACACCAGGAACCGCGGTGTTGGCCGTCGAACATTTGTGCGCAGCATTTGTGCACCGCCGCCGTCAGTGTCAGCCAGTTTGCCGTGGCATACGGAGCTCCATCGCAGTCTTTAACACTGGTAGCATGCCGCGAGAGCGTGGACGTGAACCGTATGTGCAGTTGACGGACTTTGAGCGAGGGCGTATAGTGGGCATGCGGGAGGCCGGGTGGACGTACCGCCGAATTGCGCAACACGTGGGCGTGAGGTCTCCACAGTACATTGATGTTGTCGCCAGTGGTCGGCGGAAGGTGCACGTGCCCGTCGACCTGGGACCGGACCGCAGCGACGCACGGATGCACGCCAAGACCGTAGGATCCTACGCAGTGCCGTAGG
Organism: Schistocerca cancellata; assembly: GCF_023864275.1. Classification (NCBI taxonomy): domain Eukaryota; kingdom Metazoa; phylum Arthropoda; class Insecta; order Orthoptera; family Acrididae; genus Schistocerca; species Schistocerca cancellata. Next base: position 593,359,390 of record NC_064632.1, on the reverse strand, counting down.
GGACCGCACCGCCACTTCCCAGCAAATTAGGGACACTGTTGCTCCTGGGGTATCGGCGAGGACCATTCGCAACCGTCTCCATGAAGCTGGGCTACGGTCCCGCACACCGTTAGGCCGTCTTCCGCTCACGCCCCAACATCGTGCAGCCCGCCTCCAGTGGTGTCGCGACAGGCGTGAATGGAGGGACGAATGGAGACGTGTCGTCTTCAGCGATGAGAGTCGCTTCTGCCTTGGTGCCAATGATGGTCGTATGCGTGTTTGGCGCCGTGCAGGTGAGCGCCACAATCAGGACTGCATACGACCGAGGCACACAGGGCTAACACCCGGCATCATGGTGTGGGGAGCGATCTCCTACACTGGCCGTACACCACTGGTGATCGTCGAGGGGACACTGAATAGTGCACAGTACATCCAAACCGTCATCGAACCCATCGTTCTACCATTCCTAGACCGGCAAGGGAACTTGCTGTTCCAACAGGACAATGCACGTCCGCATGTATCCCGTGCCACCCAACGTGCTCTAGAAGGTGTAAGTCAACTACCCTGGCCAGCAAGATCTCCGGATCTGTCCCCCATTGAGCATGTTTGGGACTGGATGAAGCGTCGTCTCACGCGGTCTGCACGTCCAGCACGAACGCTGGTCCAACTGAGGCGCCAGATGGAAATGGCATGGCAAGCCGTTCCACAGGACTACATCCAGCATCTCTACGATCGTCTCCATGGGAGAATAGCAGCCTGCATTGCTGCGAAAGGTGGATATACACTGTACTAGTGCCGACATTGTGCATGCTCTGTTGCCTGTGTCTATGTGCCTGTGGTTCTATCAGTGTGATCATGTGATGTATCTGACCCCAGGAATGTGTCAATAAAGTTTCCCCTTCCTGGGACAATGAATTCACGGTGTTCTTATTTCAATTTCCAGGAGTGTATAAACATCCCTGCCGATTTTCAAGTGACTGTCAAAAGTGAGATGGTTGTCCTTTAAAACTATTACTTGATTGTGAACCTAATACAATATTTTAATTGGTTATGAGAGACTGCAGTGACTTACCAGGAGGGTTGCTGATGAGCATTTTGATTCTCGTTCACGTATTAAAAGTATATGTAACTATGTTATCAGCTTTTAATCAGCTTGAAGATAAGACTGTAACATATAAATGAACCAAGGAATAAATCAAGAATTAAATTCCTAACAAAGGCAGTAAATTGTATACAACAGACAATAACGGCGATATCGAGGATGATTTACAGTGGCCAGGCCTGTGATGCAGACTTGGCCACTGTTTCTATGTTTCGATACAGTGTATCGATACGTTTCACTGTTTCGAAACTGCTATGTTTCACTGTTTCGAAACAGTGGTGTTTCATTCCGCACTGTGTCGGATAACGGGACCAGATTCGATCTCGAGCCAGCCACAGAAACTATATCGTTGTTTCAAAATAACGCTGTTTCAGTCCACTTGTGCTTGGACGGACTAACTGTATCGAAACAGTGATGCTTCATTTCACTTTGTCTCGGACGAGATTCGGGCACGGCACAGATACGGACATACGTTTAACATACTACTTCATCAAACCCTTTCAAGAGTGTCGAAATCTTTTTGACACGCAACAGCATGATGCATAAGATTTCCGAAAATAAAGTTCCGTTTCTAATTGACTGCTCTGTTCCGAAATGGCGTAATATATGCTTTATAAACACTAACAAACAATAAAATAAAGCACACTATTCGCATTCAAAATAATAAAAGTGTGAAAAACATTCAGTTAAATTACAAATCTCCTATAAAATATGCTTCTCTGTTCATGTACAGTAATCACATTAAAGAAACTCAAGTATCCTACAACATTTTGAATTAGAAAAGGCGTAGAGTGGGAGTTTTTAGACATATATGTAAATTGGATGTACTTTCAAGCAATGTGATTGACGGATCATTGATGATGTAATGGTGAACGGGAAGGGCTGGGAAGCATGGTGGACTTATAGTAATGATTTGAACCACCTTGAGGGACAAAAATTTTTTTCTCTTATATTTCGTTATTTTTTCGAATTATGTGGCTTTATTCATGAGTCTATAGTCAATGTGCCTATTCTCCACAATGTGTGCATGAATATTAGCAGGCCGGGTACATATTATCCATACTAACGAAATTTGGGAATCCCAGTAGCATATCCGTTGTTTCTGCAGTTTGTTCCCGCCTCCAGTACTATTACAAAACACAAACTGTTTCACTGTTTCGAAACATTACATTGCATTGTTTCATTTGTTTCGAAACAGTTATGTGTTTCAGTTTGCCCATCTCTACTGTGATGGAAATAGTGTTAGCAGATGTCACTAGATCGCAGGACAGTCGAAAGCTCGAAAATTGGACTGAACTGTGATTGCGAACTTTTATTTAGTCACTAGTCTATGTTGTTACCTCTGACTTGAACATTAGAAGACATTTCAGTTCGTGTCACATTTATTTTTATTATTTAGATCCACAAACGGCAAGACACGTCGTGGGGATGCTACTAACAGTAATCACTACACACAGATAATCGACAGATCGAACTGAATGCGATCTTTCTCGAGGTGTGACATAAGCTACTCGAGCAGTTCGACTCGTCCCCTAGCACAGTTGCCTGCTGCTGAAGGCGCAGATTTGAGAAGAAGTTTCGAAATTTGGTTGTAAATTATTAGGCCTTAAATTAAAAATAAATTTCGTTGGATTGTAAAGTAACGATGTTCGGATCTCCAGAGAGAACAAAATTTTGCGACTTATTCAGTAGTTCTGTCTCACAGAGCACAATGACGGAAGTAGGGAACCTAACACTGCGGGCTTCGGTAAGAGAGAATGAGCACATTTATGCATCTGAATAGGTTAAACGTTAAGGAATTCACAGAACTTTGGAGAAATCGGTCGAACATGGCGCACAAACATACTGTAAAGGTATGTTGTTGTTGTTGTTGTGGTCTTCAGTCCTGAGACTGGTTTGATGCAGCTCTCCATGCTACTCTATCCTTTGCAAGCTTCTTCATCTCCCAGTACCTACTGCAACCTACATCCTTCTGAATCTGCTTAGTGTATTCATCTCTTGGTCTACATTTTATATCCTCTCTACTTCGACCATCGTCAGCTATTTTGCTCCCCAAATAGCAAAACTCTTTTGCTGCTTTAAGTGTCTCATTTCCTAATCTAATTCCCTCAGCATCACCCGATTTAATTCGACTACATTCCATTATCCTCGTTTTGCTTTTGTTGATATTCATCTTATATCCTCCCTTCAAGACACCATCCATTCCGTTCAACTGCTCTTCCAAGTCCTTTGCTGTCTCTGACAGAATTACAATGTCATCGGCGAACCTCAAAGTTTTTACTTCTTCTCCATGGATTTTAATACCTACTCTGAAATTTTCTTTTGTTTCCTTTACTGTTTGCTCAATGTACAGATTGAATAACATCGGGGAGAGGCTACAACCCTGTCTTACTCCCTTCCCAACCACTGCTTCCCTTTCATGTCCCTCGACTCTTATAACTGCCATCTGGTTTCTGTACAAATTGTATATAGCCTTTCGCTCCCTGTATTTTACCCCTGCCACCTTTAGAATTTGAAAGAGAGTATTCCAGTCAACTTTGTCAAAAGCTTTCTCTAAGGCCCGCATCTCGTGGTCGTGCGGTAGCGTTCTCGCTTCCCACGCCCGGGTTCCCGGGTTCGATTCCCGGCGGGGTCAGGGATTTTCTCTGCCTCGTGATAGCTGGGTGTTGTGTGATGTCCTTAGGTTAGTTAGGTTTAAGTAGTTCTAAGTTCTAGGGGACTGATGACCATGGCTGTTAAGTCCCATAGTGCTCAGAGCCTTTCTCTAAGTCTACAAATGCTAGAAACGTAGGTTTGCCTTTCCTTAATCTTTCTTCTAAGATAAGTCGTAAGGTCAGTATTGCCTCACGTGTTCCAGTATTTCTACGGAATCCAAACTGATCTTCCCCGAGGTCGGCTTCTACTAGTTTTTCATTCGTCTGTAAAGAATTCGTGTTAGTACTTTGCAGCTGTGGCTTATTAAGCTGATTGTTCGGTAATTTTCACATCTGTCAACACCTGCTTTCTTTGGGATTGGAATTATGATATTCTTCTTGAAGTCTGAGGGTATTTCGCCTGTTTCATACATCTTGCTCACCAGATGGTAGAGTTTTGTCAGGACTGGCTCTCCCAAGGCCGTCAGTAGTTCCAATGGAATGTTGTCTACTCCGGGGCCTTGTTCCGACTCAGGTCTTTCAGTGCTCTGTCAAACTCTTCACGCAGTATCGTATCTCCCATTTCATCTTCATCTACATCCTCTTCCACATCCATATGTATATGTAAAGGTATACTGTGACTGAAATAAAAATTATTAAAATGAATATATTAGAACCGCTGAACAATGTTAAGTGAGCTTTATTATCACTAATCTTACTTCAAAAGAACGGCGGCCTGATCTGAGGAATATTCTGGTTGTCAGGTGGTTTCCCCAGGCGGCCTCTGTCGTTTGGTGCGAGGTTGTATCGATGTAGACTTTTAGGTAAGCTGTCCTTCAGCAATGTACAGGAAATAATCTCTTTCTGTGTTATAGCGGCACAGGTTCGTAACAGTGAACAGCAGACCATAGTGGAAGAGATGATGTAAACAAAACTCTCGTGTCAATTTGTATTACAGAAAATGATTTAAAAAGGTACAATAACGGTGAATGTATTATCCAAACGTTCTAAAATACGTGCAATTTTATGTCACTAATATTTCCAGTGCTTTAAAAATACTGCACAATTCCGCGCACATAATCCTATACAATGTTATTTTCAGTTAAATTTCTTAACTGTTAACTTGCCTCCGAAAAAAGTAAGGGTCATCGTGGATACACTCCTGTGTGCCTCATGAAAATTCTCGGGAGTGGCGCCGGTCATAACATATGAATGGAGATTATACCGGAAAAAATTAAGGCCGGTGATATGAACTCAACACAATGTTCATGAAACGGATCCTGGGAGTAGGAAAAAGAGCACAATTCCGACTTACGGATGGACTCGTGAAGGAGATAGAGAACATGAGATTATACCTGTCATAGAGCCACGATCGACGTCACGGACAGGAAGAGGAAGAGATTGACGTGGATAACAGGCGGACCAGAAAATGTAAGAACCAGACACATGTCACAACAAGACTTGCAATTCATGGGTTGCGTCATAAAATATGAATTAACAACGAACTACACGGCCGAGTGAAAATTGTATATGCATCTTACGTGGACAAGGACGCAAAAAAATATCACATTATGACGTGTACGAAAACAACAAACACTATAAACTACAATAGCGGAAACTAAAATAACTTGCAGAAAAGAACTTTTAAAAAACTTGTTTAAACTTCATTATTAATACTCATTCTGAGCGTAGTTTTATTATCAATAATGAAGTCTCGGGAATGTAAGCATGGTTCTTGAAATCACAATGTTTGGGCACTCTGAAGCTCTCTTTACACCTCAGTGCAACAGCGACAATAATTCTCTTTGGCGTAAAAGGTAGCCGCACGTTGGCCCTAGTATAATTATCTGTGGAGTGAGCATACAGATGCGAAGAATGAGAATTCCGTCCGCAACGTCTGCTGCAGATGAAGTCACGAGTTTTTGGAATGTCGTTTACAAGGGAACCGTGCGAGCTACCCCTCACTGATTTGATTCATATTAGGACTGTTGATTCTTTTTAAAAATGTCGTAATCCGATGTATCGATATTCGAAAAGTCTATCGTTATTGGTGATCGATATATAGATAAAAGTATCGATATATTGGCGGAAAAAATATCGGGTGCACATTGCAAATATACTGCCGGTTTTTGAGTTGTATATTTAAATACTGATGTATTATTAAATATTCTGTAAATCACGAAGCTAGCAGCCTGCCTATCCCCCAAAGAGCAAGAATCGAGAGGAAAACGATGCACGCTCAAGCTTAACGATAACCACTTTGCTAACGGTGGTAACGACACGTAAGTGGTACAATAACTGGTGTCTGATGGGTCCATCGTTCGGTTTCGTTACTTATTTGATTCGTCCGGAAAACTTCGTGTTTACTTTCTCGTCTTTTCAGTTATGCAAACACCAGTGACCTAGCAGTTGCAGTGTCAAAACTGTGTGGTGAAGCTTGATGTTGCAATTTCTGTTGGTAGCGCAGAGTACGTCAGCATTTCCCTTCGCACGTCTTCGCCCACTGCAAAGACAATCTTGTCATTTAAATTTTTTGTTCATCATTTTCAGCAACTGTCGATGAAGAATGTCGATGTGAAGAAACAGTACACTAGATGCGTTAAAAATTAACGCAACTGGTGTTGTGTTTCCTCACATCGGAAGTCTTTTTATTCCATTCACACCGCCACGCCTCCGTAGTGCAATCGGACTATTTTTTCGTACCACATGTAATTGTTTCACACAGTCAAAGGGAAAGCTTGGACGAGATGAAAGCTCAAAAAGTAAAATTATGTCCTATTACAACTTGAAAACAACACCTTCAATATTTTCCGTAAATTGTGAAAAAAATATAATATAAAATAAAAATATTGGCACTCGATATTACCGTTTTGATATCGGTATATCGAGATATCGGAGGGAAAATTCTCGCCACCGTACATCTACATTTTTTGGTAAAAAGCTATATATCGGTATTTCATCAACACACTAATTAATATTCAACATATGTTGAAGTCGTAGTCGTGCCCCAAGCGCCCTCTCATTATGAATCGAATCGGCGAGGCCAAGTCTGTACGATCCCCTTGTTAGCGTGTTTTGAGAATTATTACTTCGCTGCTACAGACAAATCTCCTTTAGAAGTACCGTGAAAATCTGTATATATGTTTTACAGACATCTTACCAGTTTGATATCAGGAACTGATGTTGACTTAAAGAAATAAAGAGCAGTGGTATTCTGCTTTTCGCCACAGTATCATAGCTCAGATTCCACTTTATTTACGTTTGTTAGATAACGCAATAAGAACTGACAGCCAACATCATTTTTTACACTTTCTATTGCACTTAAGGTACGTTGTCCAAGACGCGACGCACACTAGCGACTGCGACGGGTCGCTACGTGACGTCAGAAGTTGCTTGCTGGCGCATGCGCAGTTCGAGTTTGGGATGCGACGCGCGACTGTTGCGGCAGCTGCCGCAGCACTGCACCAGTGAGCAGTGTTGCGACGGGAGTCGCACGACACAAAGACGTACGGCTGCCAGAAAGATGTCGAGCCAGTCAAGGAAAACTGAAATGAGCCACTCACAGGATGTGATGCTCTGTGAGCTGGTCTCGCGACATCCTTGCCTTTACGATTTGAAGAACCCTAAATATAGAGACACTATGTTCAGAGACAGAATTTGCGAAGAAATTGGTGCACAGTTGAAACTGGCAGGTGAATGAAATATATAATATTTTCCCATTAATGCAAATTTTTCAGGCCTGTTATGAAAATCAGTATAATCCATGCAGATGTAGAATTAGAATGATGAAAATGAACTTGAAGGTCAATTTTCGCATTACTCTTTTTTGTGACGATAAAAATTGAAAACGTCAAGTACATTATAAAATGAACAATCTAAAGTACAACGAGAAAGTTACATTTTACAATACCTTCACTTTGAAAGTAAACGGTAGATTGGTGTCTTGATGATACCTTCTAGTTGTGAAAAACCACCACCAGATTGTTGTACAGCTTTCTGTAATCAATAGATGCTCGTTTTTGAGGAAGGCGTTTCTCAACAGATTGCGCAAACAGTATGCTGCAATAAGTCATTTGTCACATTCGCTTCAATTCATTGGTGGAAGATGGTGCTCAAAAAACTTGTGCCAAAAGTGCACTACTGTTTTACAAGGCCCTTCTGGTCTGACACAGTTCACAATTGAAATTCGTCTTTTGTAAATCCTGGAGTCATCTTTTGAATGCAGCTTGGCAAGATTAAATGTTCATGTCATCCATAACGATGTATGCTGTCAGAATATAAGAATATGGAAGTTCATTTGGATGGGAATAAAAACTCAGTCGGCTATGAAAGTTGCCTTAGCTTGTTCCAAAAGTTTCTGCATGGGAGAAACTGACAAGTATAATTTGGGGAAATTTTGTGAACAAGCACGGACATTATTTCTTCCACATTTCTGCCAGTGTATACTGTAGACGTTCAGAATGAAAATTCTAGAGATGTTTAAGGTGTAACCCTATCTTGTTGTCAAGAACTTGAAACAATGCAATGACGCAAGCGTGCGCTTGTTGTTAATAAACTTATCTTTCATTGGAATTTTAGGTGAAATGTGCAAAAACAGATGGAGGAATATTCGGGACTCGTGTCAGAGAAATAAACGAGAAAGAAAGCTCGGAACAGGTTCAGATGCCTCAGCAAAACCACGAAAATGGGTTCTGCTTGATCACTTGGGTTTAAGAAACCTACATTTCGTGGCATTTTAAATGAAATTGTCAAGATCATATGGAGAAATATTAGTAACTCATACCGGAGAAATATGACATAAAATGGTTTCATTAGGTCCAAATGTGTCAGCGAAACAAAACAAATGCATTCTCTATCGTGTGATGACCACACGATTCTCGTTGCGCGTCGACAGAACTGGCGGCTAGTCGCGACGCTGCCGGAGATATATGAGCCCAAATCTCGGTAACGGAGTTCGATATCATTCTGATCTCAACTTTAAAAATAATTTCGATATGTTACCTTCTTTTCATCGGCAACGATGTATGACCTAACGTAAACCATACGTAAAGTAGCCAGCGACCACATATTTCACTGTACACAATTCAAATTTTATGCAGTAGGTTACTTGTAAATGAAGTATCGGGATAACCGTGACGAATATCGGAAAAATAGACACCTCATTATCAAGCTGTGATGTGAAACTGTAAGATACGCAAACATCAATTTTTTGTGCCTTTTACTTTCCTCACAATTGATAGAGAAGTATTATACAGCGAAAAAAACACGCAAAACTGGAAGAGATACTTTTCAATTTTTTAAAGTAAAAGGAGAATCTGTATCGAAAAACTAACTCTGGGAGCCGATGTAACTTTGTTGCATTAACATACAGTAATTTTTACCGCAAGAAAATCGGAATTCTTATTTTTCTTATGTATTTGAATCCCCCGCCGCCGACCGGACCTTGGGAAACAGCGACGACTCCAGTCGTCTTGCGGCAGTGTCGCCGTCTGCCAGGATGGGAAAAGAGGAGGGGGCAGCGTCGCAGTCGCAGCCAACTGTCGCGTCTTGCACAACGTAACTTTATTCATGTTGTAGAACCTCTATTCTAATTAATTACGTTATAATGAAGTGTCACGAAAAAACAACGCATTTGGAACTATGCGTTACAATGACAATGCATAGAAATCTGCCTCGTGCAAACATACACTCCTGGAAATGGAAAAAAGAACACATTGACACCGGTGTGTCAGACCCACCATACTTGCTCCGCACACTGCGAGAGGGCTGTACAAGCAATGATCACACGCACGGCACAGCGGACACACCAGGAACCGCGGTGTTGGCCGTCGAATGGCGCTAGCTGCGCAGCATTTGTGCACCGCCGCCGTCAGTGTCAGCCAGTTTGCCGTGGCATACGGAGCTCCATCGCAGTCTTTAACACTGGTAGCATGCTGCGACAGCGTGGACGTGAACCGTATGTGCAGTTGACGGACTTTGAGCGAGGGCGTATAGTGGGCATGCGGGAGGCCGGGTGGACGTACCGCCGAATCGCTCAACACGTGGGGCGTGAGGTCTCCACAGTACATCGATGTTGTCGCCAGTGGTCGGCGGAAGGTGCACGTGCCCGTCGACCTGGGACCGGACCGCAGCGACGCACGGATGCATGCCAAGACCGTAGGATCCTACGCAGTGCCGTAGGGGACCGCACCGCCACTTCCCAGCAAATTAGGGACACTGTTGCTCCTGGGGTATCGGCGAGGACCATTCGCAACCGTCTCCATGAAGCTGGGCTACGGTCCCGCACACCGTTAGGCCGTCTTCCGCTCACGCCCCAACATCGTGCAGCCCACCTCCAGTGGTGTCGCGACAGGCGTGAATGGAGGGACGAATGGAGACGTGTCGTCTTCAGCGATGAGAGCCGCTTCTGCCTTGGTGCCAATGATGGTCGTATGCGTGTTTGGCGCCGTGCAGGTGAGCGCCACAATCAGGACTGCATACGACTGAGGCACACAGGGCCAACATCCGGCATCATGGTGTGGGGAGCGATCTCCTACACTGGCCGTACACCACTGGTGATCGTCGAGGGGACACTGAATAGTGCACGGTACATCCAAACCGTCATAGAACCCATTGTTCTACCATTCCTAGACCGGCAAGGGAACTTGCTGTTCCAACAGGACAATGCACGTCCGCATGTATCCCGTGCCACCCAACGTGCTCTAGAAGGTGTAAGTCAACTACCCTGGCCAGCAAGACCTCCGGATCTGTCCCCCATTGAGCATGTTTGGGACTGGATGAAGCGTCGTCTCACGCGGTCTGCACGTCCAGCACGAACGCTGGTCCAACTGAGGCGCCAGGTGGAAATGGCATGGCAAGCCACTCCACAGGACTACATCCAGCATCTCTACAATCGTCTCCATGGGAGAATAGCAGCCTGCATTGCTGCGAAAGGTGGATATACACTGTACTAGTGCCGACATTGTGCATGCTCTGTTGCCTGTGTCTATGTGCCTGTGGTTCTGTCAGTGTGATCATGTGATGTATCTGGCCCCAGGAATGTGTCAATAAAGTTTCCCCTTCCTGGGACAATGAATTCACGGTCTTCTTATCTCAATTTCCAGGAGTGTATGACATTTACAACTGAAGAGGTCAAAATGATTCAAGCCTAAGCCTCGCCGTCTCGAAAAATGAGGTATCACTATATATCGACTGAGTACAGCTAGGTGCATCTACCTGTGAAGTGGTTTGTTGATTTTTCGGTAGATGCTGCAGTAATGTAAGCATATTTTAAGTCATTAAAACTAATTAACTTGATTTATAGATTTTTCGAAGTCTTCGTTCGGCTTTCCTGTAAATTGACTTTTTGTGGCTTAGGCTTGAAATCACTGTGACCTCTTCAATTATACATAGGCCCTATGTTGTACATACCTGTAAAAAGAAACTGGTCCTCCTTTCACGTACTTCTTTTTACATCCGTAGCAGTGACAAACCTGTGCCAAAGCTGTTATAAAAAGTCAAACGCGCTGAAACGTATATGAAACGAGAGAAATACGTGTGTTATTCAAGTTACGCTCTTACTAAAAGTCATAGACAAGCAGTGTAGTCCCCAAAATCACGTGACTATCCCAGTTTGGTATTGAGAACATGCGCAGTAGGCTATGCTCAAAGCATATACAAGGTGAGTCAGGAGGAAAGGTACGTGTTTTGACGGTGATTCTGGACAATAAAGCCGGCCGGTGTGGCCGAGCGGTTCTAGGCGCTTCAATCTGGAACCGCACAACCGCTACGGTCGCAGGTTCGAATCCTGCCTCAAGCATGGATGTGTGTGATGTTCTTAGGTTAGTTAGGTTTAAGTAGTTCTAAGTTCTAGGGGACTGATGACCTCAGATGTTAAGTCCCATAGTACTCAGAGCCATTTATTTGGACAATAAAACTTGATGTGGATATATGACCTATTCCGAATGGTTACCCGGACAGAACACTTTTACTGTACATTTCTGTATTATTCATTCTTCCCCCCATGAACCATGGACCTAGCCGTTGGTGGGGAGGCTTGCGTGCCTCAACGATACAGATAGCCGTAACGTAGGTGCAACCACAACGGAGGGGTATATGTTGAGAGGCCAAACAAATGTGTGGTTCCTGAAGAGGGGCAGCAGCCTTTTCAGTAGTTGCAGGGGCAACAGTCTGGATGATTGACTGATCTGGCCTTGTAACACTAACCAAAACGGCCTTGCTGTTGTGGTACTGCGAACGGTTGAAAGCAAGGGGAAACAACAGCCGTATTTTTTCCCGAGGGCATGCAGCTTTACTGTATGATTAAATGATGATGCCGTCCTCTTGGGTAAAATATTCTGGAGGTAAAATAGTCTCCCATTCGGATCTCCGGGCGGGGACTACTCAAGAGGACGTCGTTATCAGGAGAAAGAAAACTGGCGTTCTACGGATTGGAGCGTGGAATGTCAGATCCCTTAATCGGGTAGGTAGGTTAGAAAATTTTAAAAGGGAAATGGATAGGTTAAAGTTAGATATATTGGGAATTAGTGAAGTTCGATGGCAGGAGGAACAAGACTTTTGCTCAGGTGAATACAGGGTTATAAATCCAAAATCAAATAGGGGTAATGCAGGAGTAGGTTTAATAATGAATAAGAAAGTAGGAGTGTGGGTAAGCTACTACAAACAGCATAGTGAACGCATTGTTGTGGCCAAGGTAGACACGAAGCCCACGCCTACTACTGTAGTACAAGTTTATATGCCAACTAGCTCCGCAGATGATGAAGAGATTGATGAAATGTATGATGAGATAAAAGAAATTATTCAGATAGTGAAGGGAGACGAAAATTTAATAATCATGGGTGACTGGAATTCGACAGTAGGAAAATGAAGAGAAGGAAACGTAGTAGGTGAATACGGATTGGGGCTAAGAAATGAAAGAGGAAGCAGCCTGGTAGAATTTTGCACAGAGCATAACTTAATCTTAGCTAACACTTGGTTCAAGGATCATGAAAGAAGGTTGTATACATGGAAGAACCCTAGAAATACTAGAAGGCTTCATATAGATTGTATAATAGTAAGACAGAGATTTAGGAACCAGGTTTTAAATTGTAAGACATTTCCAGGGGCAGATGTGGACTCTGACCACAATCTATTGGTTATGAACTGTAGATTAAAACCGAAGAAACTGCAAAAAGGTGGTAATTTAAGGAGATGGGACCTGGATAAACTGAAAGAACCAGAGGTTGTACAGAGTTTCAGGCAGAGCATAAGGGGACAATTGACAGGAATGGGGGAAAGAAATACAGTAGAAGAAGAATGGGTAGCTTTGAGGGATGAAATAGTGAAGGCAGCAGAGGATCAAGTAGGTAAAAAGACGAGGGCTAGTAGAAATCCTTGGGTAACAGAAGAGATACTGCATTTAACTGATGAAAGGAGAAAATACAAAAATGCAGTAAATGAAGCAGGCGAAAAGGAATACAAACGTCTCAAAAATGAGATCGACAGGAAATGCAAAATGGCTAAGCAGGGATGGCTAGAGGACAAATTCAAGGATGTAGAGGCTTATCTAACGAGGGGTAAGATAGATACTGCCTACAGGAAAATTAATGAGAACTTTGGAGAAAAGAGAACCACTTGTATGAATATCAAGAGCTAAGATAGAAACCCAGTTCTAAGCAAAGAAGGGAAAGGAGAAAGGTGGAAGGAGACAGGCGAAATTCCCTCAGACTTCAAGAAGAATTTAATAATTCGAATCCCAAAGAAAGCAGGTGTTGACAGATGTGCAAATTATCGAACTATCAGTTTAATAAGTCACAGCTGCAAAATACTAATGCGAATTCTTTACAGACGAATGGAAAAACTGGTAGAAGTCAACCTTGGGGAAGATCAGTTTGGATTCCGTAGAAATGTTGGAACACGTGAGGCAATACTGACCCTACGACTTATCTGAGAAGAAAGATTAAGGAAAGGCAAACCTATATTTGTAGCATTTGTAGACTTAGAGAAAGCTTTTGACAATGTTGAGTCGAATACTCTCTTCAAATTCTAAAGGTGGCAGGGGTAAAATACAGGGAGCGAAAGGCTATTTACAATTTGTACAGAAAACAGATGGCAGTTATAAGAGTCGAGGGTCATGAAAGGGAAGCAGTGGTTAGGAAGGGAGTGAGACAGGGTTGTAGCCTACCCCCGATGCTATTCAATCTGTATATTGAGCCAGCAGTAAAGGAAACAAAAGAAAAGTTCGGAGTAGGTATTAATATCCATGGCGAAAAAATAAAAACTTTGAGGTTTCCCGATGACATTGTAATTCTGTCAGAGACAGCAAAGGACTTGGAAGAGCAGTTGAACGGAATGGACAGTGTCTTGAAAGGAGGGTATAAGATGAACTTCAACAAAAGCAAAACAAGGATAATGGAATGTAGTCGAATTAAATCGGGTGATGCTGAGTGAATTAGATTAGGAAATGAGACACTTAAAGCAGTAAAAGAGTTTTGCTATTGGGGGAGCAAAATAACTGATGATGGTCGAAGTAGAGAGGATATAAAATGTAGACTGTCAATGGCAAGGAAAGCGTTTCTGAAGAAGAGAAATTTGTTAATATCGAGTAGAGATTTAAGTCTCTGGAAGTCGTTTCTGAAAGTATTTGTATGGAGTGTGAAACATGGATGATAAATAGTTTGGATAAGAAGAGAATAGAAGTTTTCGAAATGTGGTGCTACAGAAGAATGCTGAAGATTAGATGGGTAGATCATATAACTAATGAGGAGGTACTGAATAGAACTGGGGAGAAGGGGAGTTTGTGGCACAACTTGACTAGATGAAGGGATCGGTTGGTAGGACATGTTCTGAGGCATCAAGGGATCACCAATTTAGTACTGGAGGGCAGCGTGGAGGGTAAAAATCGTAGAGGGAGACCAAGAGAAGATGAATACATTAAGCAGATTCAGAAGGATGTAGGCTGCAGTAGGTACTGGGAGATGAAGAAGCTTGCACAGGATAGAGTAGGATGGAGAGCTGCATCAAACGAGTCTCAGGACTGAAGACCACAACAACAACAACATTATTCATTGTCACTGTTTACAACGTACCACAGTAATATAGAGGAAATTGAGAATAACATTTTGATACAGGATGCTTGTGGTCTACCAATTCCTAAAACTACCTCAAACTGGCCTGCAGAAAGCACCTAAGATACAGTGCACGCGCGTCGCGCGATATTTTCAATATTCTCGCGATCTCTGCATGAAAAGTGTTAGTCGTTGACAAAAAATAAATAGGACCTTTTACTGTTGCAAATTAATTTAGTTCAACTGTGTACTGAGACAAGTTTTCATTGGAGTGTGCAGTTTTCGAGTTATTAAAGTAAAACGTACAAAAGTGATATTAAATGTGTTGTATCTCGGAAACCATTCGCAATAGTGCATATGTCCACATGAAATTTTTTGTTCAGAATCACTAATACTATCGCATCTCAAAGCATGTACCTTTCCTCCTGAGTCATCCTCTATATATGGCGTTTCATATCCGCTTGTGTTTTCTTGAGTTCCGCTGGTTGTCGGTCGTTTAGCCAACTATCAAAGGGAGTTTGCGTCCTATTCGCTTTGGCGCACGTGGGACAGGATGCTTTCGCCTGCTACCTCGGATACTTTAGTTGTTGTTAAAGCGGGTTGCACTTGCGACGGAGTAATCAGAACACAATATAATCATTTTCCAGTGATTCTAGAGATCCACAGCAGAAATGCTGAAGCAAAACAAATGTGGTTGGTAGAACGTAGCCGAAGCCTTCAAATGTGCTACTGTGGACATAAGAAAGACGGACGTTTATATCAGGCAGAAGCGCAGTGAATAAGAACAAGCTTTGTAATTATTTTTGTTAAGAAAGAAAAGCACAATAAATTTTCTTGCAAACAAACAAGTGCGAAAACGTATATATTGTGCTGATTAGAATTAAAAATAAATGAAAGACATCATCATTCTCGTTGCTTACGTTCATAGTAGTCATACACTCCTGGAAATGGAAAAAAGAACACATTGACACCGGTGTGTCAGACCCACCATACTTGCTCCGGACACTGCGAGAGGGCTGTACAAGCAATGATCACACGCACGGCACAGCGGACACACCAGGAACCGCGGTGTTGGCCGTCGAATGGCGCTAGCTGCGCAGCATTTGTGCACCGCCGCCGTCAGTGTCAGCCAGTTTGCCGTGGCATACGGAGCTCCATCGCAGTCTTTAACACTGGTAGCATGCCGCGACAGCGTGGACGTGAACCGTATGTGCAGTTGACGGACTTTGAGCGAGGGCGTATAGTGGGCATGCGGGAGGCCGGGTGGACGTACCGCCGAATTGCTCAACACGTGGGGCGTGAGGTCTCCACAGTACATCGATGTTGTCGCCAGTGGTCGGCGGAAGGTGCACGTGCCCGTCGACCTGGGACCGGACCGCAGCGACGCACGGATGCACGCCAAGACCGTAGGATCCTACGCAGTGCCGTAGGGGACTGCACCGCCACTTCCCAGCAAATTAGGGACACTGTTGCTCCTGGGGTATCGGCGAGGACCATTCGCAACCGTCTCCATGAAGCTGGGCTACGGTCCCGCACACCGTTAGGCCGTCTTCCGCTCACGCCCCAACATCGTGCAGCCCGCCTCCAGTGGTGTCGCGACAGGCGTGAATGGAGGGACGAATGGAGACGTGTCGTCTTCAGCGATGAGAGTCGCTTCTGACTTGGTGCCAATGATGGTCGTATGCGCGTTTGGCGCCGTGCAGGTGAGCGCCACAATCAGGACTGCATACGACAGAGGCACACAGGGCCAACACCCGGCATCATGGCGTGGGGAGCGATCTCCTACACTGGCCGTACACCACTGGTGATCGTCGAGGGGACACTGAATAGTGCACGGTACATCCAAACCGTCATCGAACCCGTCGTTCTACCATTCCTAGACCGGCAAGGGAACTTGCTGTTTCAACAGGACAATGCACGTCCGCATGTATCCCGTGCCACCCAACGTGCTCTAGAAGGTGTAAGTCAACTACCCTGGCCAGCAAGATCTCCGGATCTGTCCCCCATTGAGCATGTTTGGGGCTGGATGAAGCGTCGTCTCACGCGGTCTGCACGTCCAGCACGAACGCTGGTCCAACTGAGGCGCCAGGTGGAAATGGCATGGCAAGCCGTTCCACAGGACTACATCCAGCATCTCTACGATCGTCTCCATGGGAGAATAGCAGCCTGCATTGCTGCGAAAGGTGGATATACACTGTACTAGTGCCGACATTGTGCATGCTCTGTTGCCTGTGTCTATGTGCCTGTGGTTCTGTCAGTGTGATCATGTGATGTATCTGACCCCAGGAATGTGTCAATAAAGTTTCCCCTTCCTGGGACAATGAATTCACGGTGTTCTTATTTCAATTTCCAGGAGTGTAGTTACATGGCTCACGTATCGCTATTGTGTTAGAGATTTTTGATGATTAATGAAAACGATTTACCAAATGTTAGCATCACGATTTACCGAGGATAATGCTATCACCCCTCTAACAGACTGCACTGACGGAAAAAATCGTAACAGCGAGGAATGTGCAACATGAACGAAAGTTGTAGGCGTGTTTCTACATCCGAAAGACGATGTCTGCTCAAAAATTCGCGCCAGTTGCATAAGAGCGGTACTAGTATAGTAGTGCCACTATGGAGATGCAAATCAGATTTGCTTTAAATACACGCTGTAACGGTCGTGAGCTTTACTTACCTTTGAGACTGGACGTGGTGCCTGATGTTAGTCAAGAATACCTTTAAGGCGACAAAGACATTATGAACACCTCACTGAGTTTGAACGAGGCTGTGTAATAGGGCCACGAGAAGCCAGTTTTTCCTTTTGTGGCGTTACAGTAACACTTTGCAGGAATGTAGCCGCTGTACGTGTATGCTGGCAGACGTGCTCACGACAATGCACGGTCGCGAGAAGACCGCGCTGCAGCCGGCCACGTGGCACTACCGCGAGGGAAGACCATCTGGTGTTCGGCGTATGGCTTTGGTGCGTCTGCACAAGCAATTTGAGCAGTAGTTAGGCCGGTATTACACTATCAAATTTCTTTGTCCAATATCTTTGTCAAAGATATTTGATAGTGTAATAGGGACTTTGTCAAATGTCGTCCAATATTTGATCAAATCTAGGGCCTCGCTGTATATTTGATCAAAGAAACCGCTTGTCTTCTGTTCACTGCAATGTGACATGTTACCACATGGAGCGCTAGCATCGCTGCAGCGTACTGTCGTCTGTAGTGTTTTTATAACCATTGCCGGTAAATACAATTGGTGTGTGCCGACAACTACAAAATTAATAGAGATGTCTGAAGCTGATGAGGCGCTTTACAACGCGAGGCACCCTGAATACAAAAATAGATTAAGAAGATTGCAGACCTAACGTGACCTAACCTAACCTAACGTAACCCTCTCCTGTGGCAAGGAATCGGAGTGTTATAGTGAGCCTGTCTTCTGAAGATGTAGCAGTTCTTAAGTGAATATTGTGCTTTGTGATATGAGGATACACTTCATTGAGCACATACAGAAATGTATGCTCATCCATTCTTAAGTAATTGATGTACGACTTGACGTCTTCCACTGTAAGCTCACGTAACAAGTTTTGTTGAATGCTTTTATCGTGTCGTCGTCAAACCCACGGCATCACCCAGATTAGATTACTTTTTCGTTCCATAGATCCGTGCTGAGGAGAGCCTCGTGGATGTGGAACATGTCGATTTTTTTAAAGCTGAAATAACAATACTAATAGCATGAATAAATACATCATTTGTTTCTATTAAAAATTTCGCCAATGGAGTAGAAGAAGTTAGCCTGTAGTAAGTCTTTTAAACTGATCTTTATTTCTAACTAAATTTTTTGTTTCCTGGCAAATTATTGAAGATGAGTGTTCCTGAGTAGTGGACCCCTTTTTGAACTAAAGTAAGTGCTTTTAAGTCCTTGTGCAGATCATTTTTGTTCCTGGTATTGTATGTATGAACTGAGTTGTTTGTTGGAAAAAGAGATATATTATTTACGACAAATTTCATTAAGAAGTAAATATACTGAGAGGCAGTAGTTAGTATACCCAGTTCTTTGAAGAGGTTTCTGCAGGAGGTCCGTGAATTTACTCCACAAATAATACGTATTACACGCTTTTGGACCTTGAAAACTTGACTTCAAGATTTACCCCAAAATATTATCCCATATGACATTATGGAATGAAAGTATGCAAGCTTTTTCATTTTTATGTTGCCTATGTCTGCTAACACTCGAATTGCAAATACAGATTTGTTAAGGCCTTTCTGCAGTTCTGTGGTGTGCTTCTCCCAACTGAATTTATTATCAAGTTGTAATCCCAGGACTTTTAAGACTGTCAACCTCGTATGTATGGTTCCATTTTTTCCCCCACTTCTTTTCCGCATGTGCACACAATGCAATTGGAGTACGTAGAACTGCTGCGGTTAATAACAAGTTGTTGTCAGCCATCTTGAACTTTGACGAAAAATTTTATGACAGTGTAATACCCCCTCTAGCGCTACGTCAAAGATCTTTGTCAAATATATTGGACGGAATCACATCTTTGATCAAATCTTTGATAAAGAAATTTGATAGTGTAATACCAGCCTTAGCACCGTAGTGACACAACGAACTGTTACAAATCGGTTACTTCGAGGGCGGCTCCGAGCCAGATGCCCTGTAGGGCGCATTGTACTGACCCCAAACCACCCCCAATTTGCAACTTCAGTGGTGTCAAGCGAGAAGCAGTTGGAGGGCAGGGTGGAGTAATGTTGTGTTTTCTGATGAAAGCTGGTTTTTGCCGGTGTATTGGCTAGAAGGAGGTCAGCTGAGGGACTGCAAACAAACTTTCTGCTTCCTAGACACACTGGACCTACACCTGGAGTTATGGTCTGGGTTGCTATTTCGTACGTCAGCGGGAGCACTCTTGTGGCTGTTCCACGCGCCCTGAGTGTAAATTTGTACGTCAGTCTGGTGATTCCACCTGTTGTGCTGCCATTCATGAACAGCATCTAGGGGCTGTTTTCCAACAAGATAAGGCTCGCCCGCATACCGCTCAACGTAGTGTCTACACTTAACGTTGGCCTGCTCGATCACCATATATGTCTCCAGTCGACGACATATGGGATATCATCCGACGATAACTCTAGCGTCGGCCACAAACAACATTAACCGTCCCTGTATTGACAGACTAAGTGCAACTGGCATGGAACGCCATCCTACTGACTAACGTCCGGAACCTACACAAAACAATGCATGCACGTTTGCCTGCTTGCATTCAACATTCCGGCGTTCACACCGATTATTAATACGCCAGCATTTCACATTTGCAGTAGCTTCTCTCGTGACTACATTAACTTGTGATCTTGCAATGTTAATCATTTAAATATGATACCTAGAGACATGCATTCCCGAAATTTCATTACTGCACATTAGTTATTTGTGATGTGATTTGATCAAGTAGCCTATATGACAGGTCATACGTACATTTCATATTTCTTTTCTCATTTTATATTATTTTCTTTGTTACACGTACAGGGTGGTCATAAACTTTCGGTATTTGAGAGGGTCCCCATGAAAAACGAATGGCCGTAGGACAATGAAATTTTATGGAAACAATTGTAAGGACATGCAGAAGAGAGGTTACGATTAAACTACTGAAACAAACACGTTTTCATTTGCTCGTGATAGGGTCTCATTTGGTAATTGTAGACCATACTTACGTTCCAGGTTACGTACGATGCTCAGTGTGATAAGCATCTGCATCCGCGACGGCGTGGAGTCAGACAGGACGTACCATTTCACAGTCGTTGGCAGCACTTTTTCTAACGGTGGACCACGGGAGGTTCAGCTGCCGTGACACAGCTCGCCCTCTGCTTGAAGATCGCACACTTCGTCCAGAATTCTCAGCCGTGGCCACAGTAACTTCAACAATTTGTGGTGCAATTGGCCGACGGTCTCTCACAGGAGCAATTTAGAAATCGGCAGTTAATTAGAAATTCCGAATTACGTTCTTCAACCCCGGTGAGGAAAGAGTCACAGCAGACATCAGAAACTGCCTGATACGTAGCAGGTACTGAAATGCAAAACAGCACTAACACAATGTCTAAAATGGTTAAAATGGCTCTGAGCACTATGGGACTTAACATCTGAGGTCATCAGTCCCCTAGAACTTAGAACTACTTAAACCCAACTAACCTAAGGACATCACACACATCCATGCACGAGGCAGGATCCGAACCTGCGACCGTAGCGGTAGTGCGGTTCCAGATTCAAGCGCCTAGAACCGTTCGGTCACTGTGGCCGGCTAACATACGTGTCTCTGGTTGGTAATAACCAAAGAGTAAATGCAAGGCTTTCTTCATTCAAGCTATGGTGGTCGTCGGTGATTAGTGTTCTACTATTAGATTTCCTCTTCAGTTGTAATACGTGGTCAGCAAAACGGGTCAGCTGACATGTGTGAAAAGTTTTGAAGTAAATCTAAGGAAAGCCGGAATTCGGTTTCAAGTGCAGTACCTACATACGTTTACGTGCAGAGTGAGACACCTAGATCTTCGTTCCGTACATCATCTTGCTTACTTCATCGTAAAGAGTGCACTTTCAGTGCAAAATAATCCTCCATAAATAACAAAGTTGTTCATCATAGCTCTAACTCCGAGGGGCAGTCAAATGAAAACGAGACAGTTGGAAAAAAAAGTAAGTAAACTGTTTATTATTTCAAAACCAGTCACCATAACTGTCAATACATTTGCCCCACAGTGTGATAAAATGGTCAATGCCTTCATTGAAAAGTATTTGCGGTTGCTTATGGAACTGCGATTGCAGCTACGTGTACGCCCCTTCGTCCGAAGCTAATCGACGGTCACGGTTGTCTCTCTGCAGGGCTCCACAAATACGGGAAAGGCGGGGGCAGACATCGGGTCTGTGGGGAGGATGTGTAGTAAGGGTTTCCCAGCGATACTTCGGCAGCGTAATCAAACCGATCTCAGCAACGCGTGTGCGGGTTTATCCTGCAACAAAGTGATGCCATACGTCAACATTCCTCCGCTTTTGGAAGTGACGGCGCTCTTCAATTTTTGCAAAACATGGACGTGCTGTTGTGCGTTAGCTGTGCCGCTGTGTTACAGAAAGTCGACGATCAGTAGACCCTTGCAATCAGAGCAAATCTTCACCATGAAGTGCCACTTGTTTCGACGACGCTGCAGAGGTTTCCGAGCGGTTCTAGGCGCTTCAGTCTGGAACCGCGCGACCGCTACGGTCGCAGGTTCGAATCCTGCCTCGGGCATGGATGTTTGTGATGTCCTTGGGTTAGTTAGGTTTAAGTAGTTCTAAGTCCTAGGGGACTGATGACCTCAGCAGTTAAGTCCCATAGTGCTCAGAGCTGGGAACGCGATACACATCCTCATACAGTTTCGATTTCTCCCCATGCGGTTTTCATTTTTTTGGAACCTGGAGAAAGATATTCGTGGGCGTCGATTTGCTTCAGACGAAGAGGTGCATGCCTGGGCACAATCATGGTTCAGTAGGCAACTGCAAACATTTTTCTCAGTTAGATAAATGTATTAACAGCTATGACGACTACTTTTGAAGTAAATAAAGACTTTACTTACTTTTTTCCATTTGTCTCATTTTCAAAATGGTTCAAACGGCTCTAAGCACTATGGGACTTAACATCTGAGGTCATCAATCCTCTAGAACTTAGAACTACTTAAACCTAACTAACCTGAGGACATCACACACATCCAAGCCCGAGACAGGATTCGAACCTGCGACCGTAGCAGCAGCGCGGTTCCGGACTGAAGCGCCTAGAATCGCTCGGTCACAGCGGCCGGCGTCTCGTTTTCATTTGACTATGCCATATGCAGGGTTCTTCACAATTCATATTACACACTTCTAGAGGTTGTAGAGGGGACTTAGTAGATCAAGTTTTTCGTAGAAACCCATGTCCGAAAACGTCATCCAACGGAGCTACAGAGAGTCAAAGCTATAGAGCCTGCCGCCTGTATATATATATATATATATATATATTAGTGATTCCGTGCTGATATCCCATGTCAGTCCTATTTGGTACGGATCCTAGAAACTTGAATGATATCCTAGGATGGGTCGCATAAATGACTTGTAACCAATCTGGTCGCATAAATGACTTGTAACCAATCTCCTTTGTACACTGATTACATTTCCCCAGTATTCTACCAATAAACCGCATTCTACCACCCGCCTTACCACGACTGAGTCTATGTGATCGTTCCATTTCACGTCCTTACAAAGTGTTACTCCCAGATATTTGTATGAGTTGGCCGATTGCACCTGTGACTCATTGATACTATAGTCATAGGCTACTGCGGTTTTTCGTTTTGTGAAGAGTACGATTTCACATTTCTGAACGTTTAAAGCCAATTTGCCAATCTATCCACCACTTCGAAATTTTATCAAGATATAACCGAATATTTATGCAGCTTCTTTCAGACAGTCCTTCAATATAAATAGCCGCATCACTAGCAAAGTCTGAGATTAATGATAATACGGTCTGCAAGCCCATTAATATACAACATGAACAGCAAGGGTCCCAACAGAATTTCCTGCGGAGCAGCCGAAGTTAAGTCATGGATCTTCACAGTTTTCCCAGAAAATAAAGTGTAGCTGCACGTTTGATCAATATATCACTTTCGGGAGGCGACCTAGAACTAGCATCATCCACCATTTGAAGAACCATAAAATATTTCAAAGCAGTTAGCCGGTAGCTCTAGTTCTTTGCCGCTTTTTTGCGAGTGAAAGATGTTTTTATACGTACGTCGCAGGGAAAACAATTTAATTGCGTCACCATATATTGGGTTGGTGCATAAGTTCGTAGCGTTTTTCCATAAGTTTAATGAACACTACAGATACATGTAAGAGAGACTTCAGTTACCAATAACATATTCCTCATGACTATTCACAGTCCGCCTCCGTAGGGTAGTGGTAGCGTAACCGCCTACCACGCAAGGGGGCCCGGGTTCGATTCCCGGCAGGGGACTGGGTGTTGTATGACCTTCATCATCATTTCATCATCATTGACACGCAAGTCGCCGAAGTGGCGTCAACTAAAAAGACTTGCAATACGGCGGCCGAATCCCGAAGGGGATATCCCGGCCAATAAATGCCATACGATCATTTCATCATTATTTACAACAGTCTGCGAACGCTGGGGAAACTTTTCGATTCCTTGACTGTACATATCAGGTGATTTTGACTCGAAGAACACATCGAGCCATGTTCGGAGCGCATTTTCATCAGGAAAGGAATTTCCTTGAAGATTCTTCGATATACAGCGAATATGATGAAAATCCGAGGGAGCAAGATCAGATGAACAAGGTGGTTGCGGAATGACTTGCTGTATATTGTTCTGGTCAGTCCAACAAAATGCGGGGGAGCGAGAGAGAGAGAGGGGAGTGGGGGCGTTATGATTTCACGCAGTCTTCCTGGTCATTGTTCTTGGACTGCGTCTCTGCTGTTGACGATAAATGTCAGTAGCGATGGTTACACCTCGGGGAAGCAGATTGTAGTACACCACACCGTCACTGCTTCACCAGATGCAGAACACATCATTTGTTGATCTACGCAGGTCTTTGTATGGGGAGCTGCCGCTTCTTTGGGTTCAACTATTCCCTTCTTTTCCTTATGTTAGCATAAAGACGCCATTTCTGGTCTCCAGCGATATTACAGAACAGGGAATAGTCGGTGTTGTTCACGAGCCAGTTGATAACGAGCATGCAGAGATGCGCATATGGGCACACTCGCTTATTTTCGTGATTTTGGCCTCGTGCATCCCGTACCCATACACCCGATATCTTAACCTCCCCCATTGCATGAAAATGTCGCACGGTGTGGAATGATTGAATTTCATCACATTTGCCAGTCCTCGAGTACACTGCCGTGGATCACTGTGGATTGATGCGTTTAAACGATCTTTATCGAACGCCCCTCAAGACGATAAAACAATTTTCTTGCGTGCTCTGTCCAAGGCATTATCCCCATACACGGCGCAAATGTTTCTGCCTGCCCCTGCTGCTGTCACCTCCCCCCCCCCCCCCCCCCCAACTGAACTCAAACAGAAAGGTGTGTCGGAAATGTTTCAATTTCTCCACTTGACACTCCATTTTCTAGCGTCCACAGCTCCACCTGATAGCTCCAAATGAGAAAATGACAATATGTATACTGAAGTAGCAACAGTGAACTACAAATAAAAATGACAATCGATAAATAAACCCATAGCAACTGGAATACCAACATGCAAAAAAAAACCCGCTATGAACTTATGCACCAACCTAATACATTTGATTGGTTTTATTTGTAGCACCCTTATCTAATTACGAGGCGTGTTTTTTAAGTAAATAGGCCTACCGTTTTGAAACTAAAAAAAGACGTGCTAAGATATCTCAATAATTTTATTTTTACGTGAAAGTCTGCACCTTAATCTACGCACTGACGCCATCGCAGTCTGATTTTTCCTTGTTCACATTGTGTAGTGAGTGTTTAAGACGCCTCCGATAATCGTTGAGTCCCGCCGACTGTGAAGTACGGGCTGTTATAAGATTTCTTAGTGCTACAGGCCTAAAAGATATCGATATTGATCGTGAAATCTGTGCAGTTTACGGAGAAAACATAATGACTGATGGAATGGTAAGAAAGTGGGTGAGGGCATTTAAAGATGGCGGCACAAATGTGCATGATGAACAACGGAGTGGGCGTCCTTCGGTCGTGAAATTTTGGTGCAGGAAGTGGACAATTAGGTGAGAGAAAGCAGATGCTTTACGATTTCCTCCTTGCGGGATGACTTTCCTAGTGTTTCTCGTAGTGTTTTGTATGGCATTGTGACCGAGCACTTGAATTACCCGAAAATTGTGCGCACGTTGGGTACCGAAAATGTTGACGGATGTGCACAAAACCAAACGTTTAGACAGTGCATTGAATTTCCTTGAGCGGTACCACAACGACGGTGATGATTTATTAAGCCAAATTGTTACGGGCGATGAAACATGGGTGGCCTACGCCACACCTGAATCAAAGCAACAGTCCACGGAAGTTGAGCAAGGTCATCGTTTTGCTGCAAGACAATGCCCGTCCGCATGTGGCGAATCAGACCAAAGATCTCATCACACCTTTTCGACGGGAAACTCTACATCATCCTCCGTACAGCCCCGATATTGCGCCCAGTGACTACCATCTGTTCCTGCACTTGAAGAAACACCTGGTCGGTCAGCGTCTTCAAGACGATTACGAAGTCAAAACAGTGGTGATGCAGTGGTTACCAAGTCAGGCGGCAGACTTCTATGAGGAGGGTATTCAAAAACTGGTACAACGTTATGACAAGTGGCTCAATATTGACGGAGGTACAGGCTTTCATGTAAAAATAAAGTTATTGATATATCTTAGCACGTCTTTTTTTTAATTTCAAAACGGTACTCACTTAAAAAACACGCCTCGTACTTCATTTCTTACCTAATTCTGCTCTGTATTAATGTACCTGTTTTCTAAGTGTAAAATGTATTGGAACATCTAGATAGTTGAACTTTTGAGCTTGTTTAGGAGATAAAGCGCTGCGCTAACAGGAACATTTATTTTCCATATAAAGTGTACAAAAATTTTGAAAAATGAAGCACTGAATCAAATAAAATAACTCTCCAAGCAGTTGGTAATTTTTACTCTTTGTAAGATAAGAATTAAGACTTTCTTTTTTTTTTTAATGTACTAATGTATGATTAAGGGTTGGGTTGTTTTAGGGAAGGAGACCAGACAGCGAGGTCATCGGTCTCATCGGATTAGGGAAGGACGGGGAAGGAAGTCGGCCGTGCCCTTTGAAAGGAACCATCCCGGCATTTGCCTGGAGCGATTTAGGGAAATCACGGAAAACTTAAATCAGGATGGCCGGACGCGGGATTGAACCGTCGTCCTCCCGAGTGCGAGTCCAGTGTTTAGCTACTGCGCCACCTCGCTCGGTCCGTATGATTGAGGTTTCGGATAACTTACAGAAGTGTTGTGACGTAAAGACGATTGTGTATTTAAGGGCGTATCTGGATGGATTACTGCGACAGTATCAACATACAGGACAAGAGAAAAATCGAGATGTGACTTTTATAACAAAAACAGGTACAGAAACAAGCACAGAAAATACTACTTCAAACGACAGGCAAATGTAATGATGCGTTTCCGACCCACAACAGTACTCAGTTACACAACCGATACAATGAACAGTTGCTAGAGAGGGTGATGAGACTCGCTGGTTATCGTACAGATCACACAGCTGAGGGCAGTTGAATGAGAGCTAAAATGATTATTCATTTGCATAATTGCTGCCTATTTCTTAAGCTGGTGTTGCATATTGCCGGAAATCTTCTCTCGACTGTATACAATGTAATCGAATGCGTCTCAGATATGCCGTTCAAAACTCAACTGCCTCCTGGATAGGGATCATTGTTTATACCCAGTCATCATACTGCAGCACAGTCCAACGCTTCTTGAGATGCTTTGTGACATTCTCAAGAATGTGCTCTTTTTCTGGAGATTTTATATAGAAAAATTCCACCCCTAACCTTAACTATTTTATAAAATCATCCTACTATATGAAGTTATTACACAATGCTACATACATCAAAAATGTTTTGCTTTACCTCGGTTCCGAGAGTTCCGGAACCTGTTCAGAAAATTGGAGTAGATCAACATAAACATCATTTCTGCCCTTTTTATTGTTCATGAAAACCACACATTGCATGTTGTACCACCATACAGCTAGACCTTCAGAGGTGGTGGTCCAAATTGCTGTACACACCGGTACCTCTAATTCCCAGTAGCACGTCCTCTTGCACTGATGCATGCCTTTATTCGTCGTGGTATACTATCCACAAGTTCCTCAAGGCACTGTTGATCCAGACTGTCCCACTCCTCAACGGCGATTCGGCATAGATACCTCAGAATGGTTGGTGGGCCACGTCGTCCAAAAAACAGCCCTTTTCAATCTATCCCAAGCATGTTCGATTGGGTTCACGTCTGGAGAACATGCTGGCCGCTCTAGTCGAGCGATATCGTTATCCTGAAGGAAGTCATTCACAAGATGCGCACGATGGGGGCGCGAATTGTCGTCCATGAAGAAGAATGCCTCGCCAATATGCTGCCGATATGGTTGCAATAGCGGTCGGAGGATGGCATTCACTTATCGTACAGCCGTTACGGCGCCTTCGATGACCACCAGCGGCGTACGTCGGCCCCACATAATGCCACCCCAAAACAGCAGGGAACCTCCACCTTGCTGCACTCGTTGAACAGTGTGTCTAAGGCGTTCAGCCTGACCAGGTTGCCTCCAAACAAGTCTCCGACGATTGTCTGGTTGGAGGCATATGCGACACTCATCGGTGAAGAGAATGCGATGCCAGTCCTGAGTGGTGCATTCGGCATGTTGTTGGGCCCATCTGTTCCGCGGTGCGTGGTGTCGTGGTTGCAAAAACGGACCTCGCCATGGACGTCGGGAGTGAAGTTGCGCATCATGCAGCCTATTGCGCACAGTTTGAGTCGTAACACGACGTCCTGTGGCTGCACGAAAAGCATTATTCAACGTGGTGGCGTTGCTGTCAGGGTTCCTCCGAGCCATAATTCGTAGGTAGCGGTCATTCACTGCAGTAGTATCCCTTGGGCGGCCTGAGCCAGGCATGTCATTTACAGTTTCTGTCCCTCTGTATCTGCTCCATGTCCGAACAACATCGCTTTGGTTCACTCCGAGACGCCAGGACACTTCCGTTGTTGAGACCCCTTCCTGGCACAAAGTAACAGTGTGGGCGCGATCGAACCGCGGTATTGACCGTCTGGGCGTGGTTGAACTACAGTCAACACGAGCCGTGTACCTCCTTCCTAGTGGAATGACTAGAACTAATCGGCTGTCGGACCCCCTCCATCTAATAGGCTCTCCTCATGAATGGTTATTTACATCTTGGGGAGAGTTTAGTGACATCTCTGAACAGTCAAAGGGACGGTGTCTGTGATACAGTATCGACAGTCAACGTCTATCTTCAGGAGTTCTGGGAACCAGGGTGATGCAAAACCTTTTTTGATGCGCGTTTTAAATTACCAACGTATTTTATTGACAACTTCAAATTCATTTTTCTTTGTGCAGAAAAATACAAGTGAATTTGGACAATTATCCAGAAACAAAAATGGCACTTGACTTTCAATTTTGTTTTCTGTGGTGCAGCTTCAGAACCTCTTTCGCCTTATTCGATGTACCATACACCACTTGGACCTTATACTAATGAAGATTATTTGAAGACGTCGATTCTGTTCCTTCAGTCGAGAGTTCTGGCTTTTGGAGCAAATTTGTGCTGATTGAGAACTTTTTGGCACGGCAAAGTTTTTGTCTCACCAAAAGACACTCTAACCGCGACTGATATGTCACTAAAGGAATTACTGCCAGTGAAATCAACTGTGTTTTTTGCAAAGTCTTATAATCAATTACTTTGGTATTTAAACAAAATATTTCTACACATTCCATTTCAAACGAATGGTTCTTTGTTAGAGGACAGTGCATTCGATTCCATACTGACTTTTGATAGTATTCATTTTTGAATTTTCAGTTACATGCAGACATATAACACATAAACATAATTGGAAACGGTGAACACCAAAATTTTAGTGGAGGGTCTCATATGCGTATGGAATGTTACACAGATCACCGGTTAATTGAAAAATCAAAGAGGAGGCTAAATGTTACCATTTTCCACGCATATTAGTAGTGCTAACGAGGCAGACAAGCCTTACAAAGTACTGAAAATGAAATAGGAGGATTTTTTGTACTCTCTCAGGTCTTTGAAAGGACACATTAAACATTAAGAAATATATTGGTGTGGATAGAGTTCACCACAGAAAAAGTGTGAATTTGATGAGAGGTACACAAAAAATTATGACCAAATTTTTCTGGAGGGAAATTTTGGAAGACACACTGCATTTTAAAAGAATGGAGTATTTGACTGCGATGAACTGAAGTTTTCATAAACTATTGGACCCATGTCACCATCAGCTGAGAGTAGAAGAAAGATCTTGTTGGTGTCCTACTCAAATTCCTGATGCTTTCCATTCACATTACAGTAACCTTGCATCAATAGTTGATTGCACACATCAAAAGAATCTGAAGACTGTCAGGGTAAAGGCATATCAGAATGAAAGATCGAGCAGCATACAGCCATCACTCTTATTAACAACTTATACGACAGAGCACGCAGTATTATCAAGTTGAGACTTTTGATGGTTGCTCATAATATTATTTGATATCGCGCAACGAAGCAGAACAGAAGGAGTGTAAATATCTTCCTTCGAAGGAATGCTTTAAAATAGTCCAAAACTAATCTATTCTTTTCTCCGTCCTGTCTGTGTTAAATCCAGTGTTCTCACTGGTCTTGTTGGGAAGGTACAACAATCCCTTATTAATTCAGACTCCAGCAATTGGAAATTCGCGATAATTTGGATCGGTCTTCAAGCGTAGTGAAAGGCCGTGTTGCTGTACCGGACATTACCCCATACTTCTCTCCTGTTCACTTCTCCCATGGCTGATAACGGGTAACTGTCGGTCAGAAGCATGCAACAAAGCAAAAAATGTCTAGTTCGATTGATGACTGAAGACGAATTAACAGACGACGCAAAAAGAGTTTCAGCAAAGAAGAGAACGGCAATGACATCAGTCAGCATACAAGTAACAGATGATATTTACACCATCAAACGAAAGGGAAAATTGGGACTCACTTATCAACAGTATTAGCATTAATCTGGTTACCAAAAGTATTAAGTCAGAATACAGGTAACAGGCGAATGTTCAAACTATCAAACGTAAAAGAAAATTAGGACTCGTAAACTATGTTAACATCGATGCTGACTGCCAAAAATGTTATCTTTCACCAAAAGAGATGCGACGACAATTGGAAGAAGAACAGCACAAAAGAGTGTCAACCAAGAATAAGTTCCTTCTTGAAGCCGTTATCAGCCGATATTGGGAACGAAAATATTGCCATAGCATATACATCAGAAAGTAGTGCCTGTCTGACTGCTAAGCGCTGCGTTATTGTACATACAGGTGACAGAAGCAAATAACAAGTAAAGCACGTACCGTTCTACAATAAATGTAGCTGAGCCATGGACCGTCTCGTATCAGTGAGTTACGCGTATGGCGGCAGACCTTGTTACTTCATCGCTGGGTGCTGGATTTCGCGGCGTCCCGATAGGGGCCACTCGAAGAGGCGGCGAAGGAATTCAGCGCCGGAAGCGACAGCGCGAACCTCGTCTTGCGGACTGCTGGACGGCGCCTTGGTGCTGAAGAGGTGTGCAACATGGCTGCCGGACCGTACCCAGTGTGGGGTGGAGTAAACGTAGCGTTTAGCAGTAATGTTCCTTGTGTGTGGTGCGTCGTAGCGAACGGAAGATTACAGCCGGATGGCTATTTAACTCTTGGCTGCAGGTTATTGAGGCTGTTTCATCAGTGAGTTGCTCGAATTTCATTCACGTAACTTGACTATGTGACCTTTCATCTGTTAAACCTGAACTGTTGGTTTTGATTCATTGGAGACCCATTCCGTTATAATATCCCTGGCCATGCTTTGACGAACTAAAATAAGAGTAACAGTTTTAGAGGCTATCAGCATGTTTTATAAGTGGTTTTTCATGTGATCAGGCCAAATTGTATTTGGTTAGTTCTCCAGAGACTGATTACTTTCAAGGTGATGCGCCAAGTCTTGTCTGTGGTGTTACGTGAAGTTCTCTTGCGTACGGGGATTGCCAATACATACATATTATGAATTTGATGAGCAGTGAGCGTAGCCTGTAATTATTTTTGGCACAGACTTTCATGTTCCAGTATCCCGCTCACTTGTGTATTTCCTTTTACGTAATTACGTGTTTGTCACGTGTATAATTCCGCTTTCTTTGTGTTGTTAGCACGAGTGGCCTTCCCAATCTGTAAACTTTAGGCTCACCATTAAGAAGCCGATCTTTATCGATGTGTTGAATCAGCGGCCTTACTACAGAGAAGCAAATTGTAATTCTGTTTTTACTTTTAATCTTTGAAGTTTTATTCTATCTGTTGCTGTTGTAAATGGTAAAGTAACTCTATCTTTCAGTCGAAGTGCGTTTTCCTTCTTTGTAAAATCTGTTAAATTTCGTTGAAGGTTGGTTTTGTAACTTTAATAGCTTAACTGAACATTGTTTCTTTTGCTGGTAACAAGTTTGGCTAATTCTTGATTGCAAATTATTTTTTTAAACCTGCGTTAAACTTTACTTGAAGGCTGTCTTTTTAAATTAAGCCAAATTTATATTGTACACACTTCTGGTAAATAAAATAATGTTTGGTTCAGTGCGAACTTTACTTTCTGTAAAATTTTTGAAAACATGCAGTAGTGTAACTTATGTGTGCAATACTGTGTACACCAAGCTTCCTTAATGTAGCCTTTGAATACTTATTGCAACCTTAACTTGTTTAATACTATTGTTCATTATTGTAACATCATTGCCTTAGTTGCTTCTAAATTAAATGTATTATACAGCACTTCCCCTAATACTAACTGAGTCTCCTATTATTCACTTCATAATTGTAAATGGAAAACAGGATATTGTGTATGTTCTACACTATTAGTTTATTTTACTAAACGGTTTTCGGTTTACAAGGCCACCATTCGACTCTTAACTGAGTATCATCACCAGAGACAGTTCAAGTCTCAACGATGGCCTCTTGAGCTGAAAACTGGCTAACAAAATAAATTAATGCCGTGGAAAATACACAATACTACACTTTTCATTTATAATTTCGCATAATATTAGATCTACAGTTATTTAATTTTTAATTTAACCTCTGCACACACACACACACACACACACACACACACACACACACACGCACACACAATGTGCTACGTTTCTAATTATAGCTTCAGGTAACTATTTCAGGAAATGTTGCTATAGTTCCTGTTTTTAATAATTCGATCTGGGACTCACCAACATTAGTCCACATTAGTGACCTTTCACTGTAGTTATTTGTGGATATAGCGAATAAGGAGTACAGTATACACGTTTCACTGATCATATAGATATTAATTTTGGATTTCAGTTACTGTAACACTGAGAAAACTCTCTAATTGTGATTATTGAAGAGGCTTAAATGTTGAATTTACAGTAAAAGTTAGCTACCATACGTTTCTACA
This sequence comes from Schistocerca cancellata, assembly GCF_023864275.1. NCBI lineage: Eukaryota > Metazoa > Arthropoda > Insecta > Orthoptera > Acrididae > Schistocerca > Schistocerca cancellata. The sequence continues at coordinate 593,326,458 of NC_064632.1, read as the reverse complement.
CAAGAAACAAGTTCACAAGAGGCCGCAAATACAAATTCAAATGTTCCCCTACAAAGGAAGGTACATGAGTACTGCCTCAGTTTAACTCTCACACTACTGCAAAGATGGGTGACACAGATATTTCTGCGAACTGTGGTGCATGTGATGTGATGTAGTGGTTAGCAGTGCTGGTTGACATGCTGTCGGTCGCAAGATCAAACCCAAACATCAACAGTTATTTGTTGTTTAGTATTTATCTTTTCTGAAAGGTTCTGGAAATATCTTACGTTTGTATATTCTGCAATACCCAATGTTCATATAAGCAGCACCATACTGGAATGTTCAATGTTTGTATAAATACCAACATGAGATCAGCTCTGTTCTGGGTGTTCGTTGGTATTTATAATAAACGTGCTAACTGTTGTATGTTATTGACGAGACTGCTTTCTAATTTGGAGTATATTTGCTACGTGACATTGTTTGTTGGAGAAATTGGGTACTTCAAATCATCTGCATCATCTGGCTCTAGTTAGTTTAAGTCAGCTGAACATCAGGCAGCCATCAGTATCAATATTTTCCAGAGATGCTGTATTGTGGTCAGGACCAACAAAATGGCTGAACAGGTGGGATGACATGACGCGTTTGGCAAATGTGTACTTTTACCTGCTCAGCCCAGCCCAGCAGTGGTTCAAGAACACTAAAGAGAAACTTAATAGCTTGAATATACTCCACACAGAACTGATGAAAACGTTTGGTACAATCAGCAATATGTCCATTTAGTAAAAGAACAATTGAAGAACATTGCCCAACGTCTTGAAGAAACGTTGTAGTCTTACATACAGAATGTTTTGGCCCTATGCCACATTGTGAATTCTAGTATGACAGCAGCCAACAAAATCTCACACTTGACGAAAGGAGTCACAAAAGACATGGACATGCTCTTCTGGTGAAGGATGTCACAATACATATGAGTTCAACAAATGGTGCCAGCAAATCGAGGAAATGCAACAGCAGAGTGTCAGGTGAATGAAGTATTACAGACTCCTGAATGTGGTCCCTATGGCATTGTGCTAGAGCAACACAACATTGCCTCTCTCATATGCCAGGTAATGACAGAAGACATACAGCATTTTATGACTACCAGAGCTGTCAGATTGAAGAAGCAGGAGATAGCAGCCAACCCATTGCGTAAGGAGGTAATAGCGAATGTTGAAGAAGAGGTGTATTAGTCTATAGCACCAGTCTCTACCAGCAGTCAAATACACAAGAAAGAATAGATTCAAACGACTCAGACTTACATCATAACCATCACATGACAACCCAGCACCCAATCAATGCATGTACATCCAACCTGTATACCAAGTATCATGCCCCATAGAAGAACAGATACTTGAAGGACAAAGAACAACACGCTGATGTGTTTCTATGTGGACACATGACACACCAATTTGGAGACAGCAGGCAATTTTTCAACGACTATTACGTCCCCAGATGTCAACCATCATGACAGTTCTGTTCACACCAGTTAACTGCAGACGATTACAGTTCACCTGTGAGATGAATCCTATCACCTTATCTTGGACTAAGTCGCTCCTCAACATGCCATTCCCAGTTTTCAGAGGTACCAGTCACTTGCCTAGCCACCGACTTTAGGAAAACTAAGTGAGGCGACAATCTATGGAGATGAGGCCACCACCGAGGCAAACCCTCCTTGGATCACCCAAATGAAAGGGAATCTCACTGACTTCACCGTCGATGGTGGGCCAGTCCAGACGCTAGTCGGCTCAGGAGCTTCCTTTTCGGTAATCCTAGAGGCTTATTGTCAGCGTATAAAGAAGACTATGTTCTGTGATACAAAAGCATTTATGCTAAAAGTAGCAAATGAAAAATATGTCCTGCTGACAGGAACATGTACTGCAGGAGTAACTATCCATGACAGAAGACTGCCCTCCAGATTTGTCATTTCACCAGAATGTAGTCACAATATTATTCGCGGATGGGACTTCTTGCGAGCATCACAAGCAGTTATAGACTGTGGAAGACAAGAATTCCAGCTTGATGAAGCTGTTCCAAAAACACACACATAACAAGATTCCTCTGTGTGGCTGTTTCACATTGAAGACATTGGTGTCCCATAAACAAAACAAGTTCCATTCTTCAATCTAGATGCTCAGTTAAACTCTGAAGCTTTTGTCAGTTGCAAAAAGCTACTCACACAAAATAAATGTACACACCAATTATGTTGATAAGCACTGTAGGTGCTTAAGCAGAAAACTATTGCGAGCAGCCACAACTCATCCTTTAATGTATACGTGTATGGGCAGCCAAACCAGTCCATGAAGGGCAACTTAGTGTCAGCGATGAAGATGGATTACCACTATAGACAACACAGGGAGGTAGGCACTATTTAACTGCCAGTACAATCCGGCCTGACCAAGGAACAACGTTGGTAAGTGATAGCCATTCTGTGCCTATCTTCAGATGCTTTCAAATCTGGAGTGGACGAAAGACAGAGAAAGCAGCCTACAGCAAAATATTTCATCATAACTGAGGATCATCCATCAAAAGCCACCACGCATTTAGTGTGTCACCAGTTGAATGAAAAAAAAAAATACGAGGGAAGGAGAGAAAATGTTGCAAGACGACATCATTGAACCTTCAGAGAGTCCACGGTCCTCTCCTATTGTCTTTGTTAAGAGGAAGGACAGCACATGGCATTTTTGTGTGGATTACAAAAGACTGAACAAAATCACAGACAAAGATGTCTGTCATTTCCATGCACTGAGGACACCCTAGACTACTTGAAAAGAGCAATGTATTTTTCAGCAATGGACAAGAAGTCAGGTTACTGGCAAAGGGAGGCAGACAAGAATGACAGGTAAAAGACTGCCTTCATAACTCCTGGTGGCCCTTATGAGTTCAAATTTGTGCTATTTGGACTGTGTAACGCTCCAGCCACCTCTGAACGTATGGTGGACCGCCTGCTTTGACACCTTAAATGTGTTCCCGTTTTTTCAGAGTCATTTAAACAATCTCTAAGCCACCTGATGACCATGTTGAAGTGCGGGTAGACTGCAGGACTGGTCTGAATCCGAGAAGTGTCTCTTTGCTGCCCAAGAAATAAAAGTCTCGAGATATCTAGTGAGTGACGATGGATTACACACCAATCCAGAAAACAATAAGCAGAGTCACTGATTTTCCTACTCCTTGGTACATTTGTCATGTGAGAAGTTTTTGTGAATGTGCCCATATTTTCCGCAATTCATAAAGGACTGTGTAATGCTCCAGCCACCTCTGAATGTATCAAGGCACACCTCCTAGAGGAGCCGCTGCAGAGAGACGCCAACTTTTCCTGAAATGAGGTGCAAGAAAGATAATTCCTTATCCTTAAGGAAAAGCTAACATTTTCTCTGATCTTAAAAATGTGTGACAAGAATGCCGAGACAGAACTTTGCACTAATGCTAACGGTTATGGGACAGGTGTGACAACTTACGCTTCCAGAGTACTCTCAAAGTGCGAGACGAACTATTCTACAACTGAGACAGAACGCCTTGCAGGTGTACGGCCCGTCAGCAAATTCTGCTTATATTCATTTGGCAAACAATTCGATGTTGTGACTTCTGTGTGCATCTCTGTGCTGGATGACTAGCCTGAAGGATCCACTGAGTCGATTGGCGAGTTGCGCACTGAGGCTACAGAAGTCTTAAATAACAGTCATACACAAAAGTAGACACAAACACAAGGACAATGACTAACTTTCAAGGAATTATTTGGTGGAACACTGCAGAGTGGATACATTGCCAGTCATTGCTGCACTAAGTGACATTGCTGCTGAGCAGTGGGGAGGTCCAGCATTGCTGAGAACGTAGAAGCCTCGAAGATGTAGAAACCAACCAAAGGACTATTCCAGTTAATTAATGGAGCATTGTGTAAGAGATTCTACTATCAGGGGCAGAAATAATTGTTCTTATTGTGCCTAGTTATCACGAAGCAGTTCCACAACAATCAAACGTCTGGTCACTTAGGTTTCTTTGAGACACCAGACACGACCAGACAGAGGTGCGATTGGCCAGGTCTCTATACTAATCCATTAGACCGCGAACCACTGGACGGAATCCCATTGATGGACATATCTGCTGCAGTTACTTCTGGAGTGTCTGCTACCAATCCCATGTACATCAGTGCCATTTCGCCATTGTGGACTCGACCCCTTGGGAACGTTCCCAAAGTGGACCATGGGAATCAATGGATAATAGTCTGCACTGACTATCTCATCTGTATGCTGTCACTGAAGCTATGCTTTCTGCTGAAGCTCCAGATACTGCGAATTCGTTATAGCTAATAGAAGAAATCATTCTGAAGCACAGACCACGCAGTGTGATGATCTATGGTCGTGGAAAGTTTTCCAGTCGTGACTAGTATCGGAGGTAATTTCACATTGTTACATCACCCACAGGACGACCATTGCCTACCACCCACAGATGAATGATCTTACAGAACACTTTACTTTCACAACATGTCGGCATACATGTATTTGACGTAGTCTGATGTTGAATGGAGAGACTGGAATACAACACTGCCTGTTGTGACAGTTGCATACAACACACTGAAGAAAGGCATTACAGGCTCCATACTACTCTTTCTAATCCACTGTAACGAGGTTAAAACTACAATGGGTACAATTTCTTGGAAATTTATTTGCAATCCCAAATTTTCCTTTACCTTCTATAAAAACATACCTTTTATACAACATTTTGAGCGTCATTTCTATTTATTTGCAGTGCTAAGAAAGTGAAAATTGAAGATAAAAAAAGCAAAAATATTTTATGCATAGGGCCTGAAGAACATGAACCTCAGAGTACGGTTCTGTACTCTTTCCCGTATGCCAGTCACTATGTTGTGAATAGGCTATACAAATGGCTCATGTCTCCCTGGACCTGCGCCAAAGTGCTATTTTTTTTCCAAACACTTAGCCATCTGGATCTCACACTTCTGTGACTTTCATTTCTGGCCAAGCCCTGCATATACTATAAATTTGGCCGAAATCGGTGATGACAACTAGGCATGGTCCCCTTGTCAAACATGCTGTATGCACAGCCTATCCCCTACTGACAAGGGCACTCCATTCTTGGCTAACTACTAGTGCTGTTTTATTAATCTCCTTTGTTTTGTTAAATCTTGCGTATTTAAATTGTTTAATAACTTTTATAATAGTGGATGGTAGAAAACGAAGTAGTGGAATGGTGTACAAAAAAACAGCAGAAGAAAAGAGGAAGAAAGTAAGTGAGGTGATGTCCCAAACACGAAAATTGTGTTCGTTTTTCACAAAGCCTGCTGCTAATAATGAAAACAAAATAGCAGGTAAGGTTATATAATATAAAAACAACTTGTACAACTGGTAATAGATATCTTGAAAGTGTATTAATATATTTATGTCTCATATGTCTTCAAAGTCATATTTATAATTGGTTGTAAGGGTTCATTCAAGATTCGAGCCTGCATTATGTCTGCATATGTGAAAGATTCGAACAACACAAAGTATAAAATAGTTTCTGTTTTAAGAGATACATACAAATGCAGGATGTTTCAGAAGTGATGGTAAATATTCAGGGCTATGACAGGAATGACCATTCGAAACATAAAAAGTCATGTAAACATCGGCTTTAAAACGCATACTTTAAGAGCTATGAGCAGTTCTTCATCTTTGATACTGTGAAACAAATCTCTTCTACTGCAAGCTCCCTTTTTTGAGAAGTAAAAGTACGGACCAAAACAAGAAAACAATGTCCAGTAAGCATGTGTTCTAAAATGCTTACCTTAAAAGTTATGAGGATTTGTTCATTAGAAGAGTGTGTTTCAAAAGACTGAAGATGAAGAAGTGCTCATAGCTCTTAAGGTACGCATTTTAGAGCACATGTTTACTGTACGTTTTCTTGTTTTGGTACATATTACCACTTCCCAAAATACGAAAAGCAAGGAGCTTGCAGCAGAAGAGATTTGTTTATAATGTCAAAGATCAAGAACTGCTCACAACTCTTAAAGTGCATTCATATCTAATTTAGAGCATACAAGAATAGCTTTGGCAGTCGAATGTTCTAAAACTGACATATATTATGTAATAGAAGATGAAATAAGTGTATAAATATGAATAGAAATTTATGGATGAAAATATGTGTATCAGCTTGAAGATTTTTGTTGCATTATGTCATGCCATTGTATAGATTTTACATTACAGATAGTTTTGTATACATAAATTATGATACAATAGCCGACTATGTACGGATAGCATTGTTTTCATTCGTCATTTTTAACAGAGATTAACCCCTTGTTACTCTCATAGGAAGTGCGTGACTGCAGAATTTGTGACTGTGAGCACCTCTAGCGGCACGAACAGGAAACTGTATGAATGTGAGACCAAGAGGCGAGAGGTCAGCTGTATTCAACTGCATCTTTTGTGTATGGCATCCAATGCTACAAGCCTAATCTATGTTGGCTTCCAGTATGTAAGAATGGAATGCATCATATTTCATGTCTTCCACTGTAAAGAAAGGCACAGACTTTCAAAACAGTAACCATGTTTTCGAAATAAAGGAAATACTGAGGGAAGGAAGTGTCGAGCAACTGTTTAAGAAACACAAGTGCTAATCAGCAACCATCTAAGCAACCTTATGGGGTTAACATCAAAGTAAGTCGTGTAAATATATTTTTTGTAGTTGTGTAATATGAGAATGTTATATTATAATGTTAATAAGTGGCATGTGCAGTATCTACTTTTTTCTCATGGGCTGTGACAGAAAGGTAATCCAAGTAATCGCCTTAAAAATACTGCTGCATTGTGGTGCTTCATTAATAGTGAAAGAGATTTTTCCAGAACAAGAGTTTGCAGTAGTAGAAAAATTCAGGTCGTTTTCATTTCAGCTTACGCTACAAAGGCGAAACGTTTGAACAAATGTTTAACGCCCAAAATTATACACATTCTCTTAAATTCGCAGCAACGGATCGGGTGGGCAGAATAAATTTAGTTTCATCGTCAGTGTAGTCCTACGACAGTTAAAAACACCGTGAGAGCAGCAAAACTAATTACTAATTTCATTTTAAGTAAAAAGAGAAGAAACATAAGGTGCTGTCTTTGCTTAATGTGGGATTTGGGTGAACAGAAGGTAACAATGACAGTAAAATATAAGAAAATTTTAATTGTAGACCAGCTGTGGCAGTGACGTTTTATTCATTATTCTTTATAGATATGTAACCTTGAAATGTGTTAGAATTTATTAACTCAGCTTGAACACCACAACCAGTCTCCACACAACAACCTGTCACACTGATCATCTAACCATTGCAGTTGCACATTTGTTTGAACTTCCACTTCACACCTACTTCTTAAACTACGGAAGAGTGGGCTATGTTTAAGCTATTAGAAGCATTTACATTACTGTTCTCCCTCTGGGTACTTGTTTGGGATGTTTTAGATCCACAAAGAATTACATGGATTGTAGCTCTCTGCAGATTTCTTCTTTCCTGCTGTGCTCTCTTTTGGTCTTTTGTGCCTCGCAGTAGTATGATCTGTTGAAAACTACAGCTAAGGTAATTTTGGGTCATATGCAATCTTAGTACGTATCGTGGGGTGTCAAGTTCCCTTATGGGCACGGTGTTGATGAAATGACGACTACAAATGCGAGACTGTTTTGCACGAATCCATTAATTACCATGCCGTGATCCAAGCTTTCCGTCTAGTTGCGGGTTGCTTTTCGTTTCGAAAGGACGAGAACTTCGTTTCAGGCGGATGTTGCTCTATGTGAAGAAGCTAAAACCAACTAGAGATCAATAACATTTACCTGTCCTAGATCCTGAAGCTCTTAAGAAGCTATCAAGAAAAATACTCTATTATGAAAGCAGCCTTTTCATATCACATACTTCTCTTCTTGGTTACTGGAAAAGTATAACAACAAGAAATTTACATTAATTAGGCGAAATAGTCGTATTATTGGATCAAACAGGCACTTAAGACCAGAAAATCGTCTAAAAATTCCTGCCTGATGATGCATTACTTACAAAGCACTGTGACATTCGCTATTTAAAATAACAGTTGCGCGAGCACGACAGAAATTAACAGCAAGAAGCAATCGTCTGCTAATGTTTTGTACAAACTAACAGCGGAAGTCTGCAGCGCCATCTCCCCCTCCATGAACACAACAGAAAAGGACATAAACAAATAACTCCAGGATAGTAAATCTCATAAGTTTTGTATGGATTTTGTGGGGTCGTCCGCACTCGTCGCTAATAGGGTGCCTACGGGATGATGCGTTCTCGGAAAGTTATACAACAATTCAAACAAATAACATTAGTAGTTTTATTTCTAGACAGCAAATTGACAATACTTAACTTTGGAGAATTATAAGTAGTAGTCGCAAGCGAGGGGTGACATGAAAACAGTAAAGTTCTTGGTGTACATAAAGTGCAAGTAAGCACTTGATACAGATCATGACAATCTCATAGCGTAGGACAAATGTCTGTTGCAGATTCGGGCCGATCTGAGCGTCCGAGGCTAGCTTCTTCCAGGTATAGCTCTTGGCGCAGCGCAGTCCAATTCCACGCACCATTGGCTGCCGTTTCCTCGACGCCATGTCTGCTCTTACATTCCGCATCTTCATTGCGGCGCTTGTGGTTACGCCAGAAAAGATTTAATATTTATTACTTTCAGGTGAAATTCAAGTTAATCACCATGATTACAGGAGTGAAAAGTAAATAGAGGACACAGTTGAAACATGAAACACTAGTTCCTGCAACATCAGCTTGTGAGTTGATTTTAACGATCCTAGTGCATGACTGAAGAGGTTTTCTAACACTGAAAGATATTATGCAAAAGAGTGCAGAAAAGGAACATGATTCTGACATCGGTAAAAGTTATAGAGGAGGCCACAGTTTAAATAAAAATTGGTTTACAAAGGAGTTAAAAATGGGTCAATGGTTAAAAGACCATGGCTAGGCTATAGTCAGAGCAAAAATGCTTTAAATTGTATACCCTTCAGCCTATTTTCTCACTTTGGTTCAGATTGTAAGTCAAAATCATTCTTAACTAAAGAGAAAGGGATTGTTGCGGCCGGTCGATCATTGAACCTGGGACTTCGAATGGCCGAGCTGGAACCGGGACCCACCGCGCCATATTTCGCCAGGAGACCGAGCAAGTTCAAGAGCGCTGAGGGGCAGTGCAGAGAGATACAGAGGTATTCGGAAGTATTCCTTTATCCAGCTAGTTTACGGAAACGTAATGTCGGCGCGCCGCCCGCTCGCTGTTCGGCGAATCCGGCCGTCTCAGCACTGCTGGACTGCCGACGCTGCTGCTGCGGTCGTCAAGGAAATCAGAGACCGCCACAGTCCCTGGTCCCCACCACCCTCCTCCCCGTTTGGCCTGCTCTGTCCGACCGTGGGACGAAGGTGGTTTCACTGGGCACCTGTGGCCGGCAGTCGCTGCTGCTACCAGGACAGGACCGGACTCGAACCCGCGCCCTCCTGGACGCCGTGCCGCTAGTTGTGCTTGCCGGATGGCAACACCTGCTGACGTCCCTAACGCTGTTTCAGAGCTGCGAACGTGGCCCGTCCTGGACCCGCTGCAGACTGGTGTCACTGCCCTCCTTCAGGCCCCGGTGTTGTGTCCCTGGAGGCACAATACAGCCTGAACAAGTACACAGAGACAACGTACAGGTTTACACAGAATATTAACAACATCGCTGCCAGACTGGCCGCACAGGTCTGACCCGACTCTCGACTGAGCTGGCACACCCCCTGAAGCTAAAAGTGTCTGACTACACTCCTGGAAATGGAAAAAAGAACACATTGACACCGGTGTGTCAGACCCACCATACTTGCTCCGGACACTGCGAGAGGGCTGTACAAGCAATGATCACACGCACGCCACAGCGGACACACCAGGAACCGCGGTGTTGGCCGTCGAATGGCGCTAGCTGCGCAGCATCTGTACACCGCCGCCGTCAGTGTCAGCCAGTTTGCCGTGGCATACGGAGCTCCATCGCAGTCTTTAACACTGGTAGCATGCCGCGACAGCGTGGACGTGAACCGTATGTGCAGTTGACGGACTTTGAGCGAGGGCGTATAGTGGGCATGCGGGAGGCCGGGTGGACGTACCGCCGAATTTCTCAACACGTGGGGCGTGAGGTCTCCACAGTACATCGATGTTGTCGCCAGTGGTCGGCGGAAGGTGCACGTGCCCGTCGACCTGGGACCGGACCGCAGCGACGCACGGATGCACGCCAAGACCGTAGGATCCTACGCAGTGCCGTAGGGGACCGCACTGCCACTTCCCAGCAAATTAGGGACACTGTTGCTCCTGGGGTATCGGCGAGGACCATTCGCAACCGTCTCCATGAAGCTACGGTCCCGCACACCGTTAGGCCGTCTTCCGCTCACGCCCCAACATCGTGCAGCCCGCCTCCAGTGGTGTCGCGACAGGCGTGAATGGAGGGACGAATGGAGACGTGTCGTCTTCAGCGATGAGAGTCGCTTCTGCCTTGGTGCCAATGATGGTCGTATGCGTGTTTGGCGCCGTGCAGGTGAGCGCCACAATCAGGACTGCATACGACCGAGGCACACAGGGCCAACACCCGGCATCATGGTGTGGGGAGCGATCTCCTACACTGGCCGTACACCACTGGTGATCGTCGAGGGGACACTGAATAGTGCACGGTACATCCAAACCGTCATCGAACCCATCGTTCTACCATTCCTAGACCGGCAAGGGAACTTGCTGTTCCAACAGGACAATGCACGTCCGCATGTATCCCGTGCCACCCAACGTGCTCTAGAAGGTGTAAGTCAACTACCCTGGCCAGCAAGATCTCCGGATCTGTCCCCCATTGAGCATGTTTGGGACTGGATGAAGCGTCGTCTCACGCGGTCTGCACGTCCAGCACGAACGCTGGTCCAACTGAGGCGCCAGGTGGAAATGGCATGGCAAGCCGTTCCACAGGACTACATCCAGTATCTCTACGATCGTCTCCATGGGAGAATAGCAGCCTGCATTGCTGCGAAAGGTGGATATACACTGTACTAGTGCCGACATTGTGCATGCTCTGTTGCCTGTGTCTATGTGCCTGTGGTTCTGTCAGTGTGATCATGTGATGTATCTGACCCCAGGAATGTGTCAATAAAGTTTCCCCTTTCTGGGACAATGAATTCACGGTGTTCTTATTTCAATTTCCAGGAGTGTATTTATACTGCTTTTCCCCTCGCTTCTGACGTAATGTCAAAGAGAGACAGAAACTACGGCAGTGGTAAATTTCCATACGTCAGCCACTAACACGTTGCCACTCCCGGCTCTGGCCTACTGCCTCGCCTCATACATCGCAATAACGTAAAGCAGTGCTGCAGTTCCCTGCCTCGGTGTTGCCCCACTCCAAACAAATCGTACGTGCAATACGCCGCTGCATCTCCACGCCATGTTTACTCTGCCTGACCTAATGGCTGCCGACTATTACCACACACTGCCAGCAGCCAGCAGATAGCAAAAATTCAGGCTTATGATGGATATATGAGATTCGTGATTGTCGAGAAGCAGTGAACATTTGTGCTCAGGAGTTGGTTTAGCAAATTTTACGAAATGGTGCACGAATAACAAAAATTCTTCCTCTTGCATCCAGCCACTCGCATTTCCTGCTCCAATGCAACCAGTAGGCCGTCTCGAGTAAAATGGTCATGATACATAAAGCGAGAGAATAAAAAGAGAGGTGGGAGAGGTGGTGTACTGTTTCCCTGAGAGTTGATGGCAATAGCAACAGTGACAAGAGTGCCTCTTTCAGCCAACGTGATAGCTTCTACCTGCTTTATTCCCCGTTTAGCAACAATCTTGTTTGGTTTCTGAATATTGGTAACACCTGTCTCGTCCATATTCCAGATGTCCATGGGCTCGAACTTATATCTCTCCATAACGTTAGCCAGGTTGTTGAAAAAGACATTCACATTTGCTGGATTAAAGCTCGTTGTTCCAGCAAGACTTGTGTGTTGAGACGACCGAATAGACAACTGGGGATTCCTCCTCATGAATGCTGAAAACAGTCTGGACCAGTTTGATTGCCCACCCAAATTGATGGAATTGGTATATTGTTTGTCGCTGCCAGTTATTGAGCTAATTTACGGATATCCTTAGGGCAAAGTCCGTAAAATATCTCCCGACACCTTAATCATTTATTCATTTATAATTTTTTCCTTGTTTATCAGAGAACACTCGTTTTACACTTCTATATCCAACACGAGGCATTGGTGTGCTGCTATCACTCATACGTTTGTCTTTCTTTTTAATGTACTGATGCAATGTCACATGGCATACATTGTGTTTCTTTGCTGCTGCTCTAATACTTATATTATAATTTCCAATATCGTCTACCGCAGTTTGATATACAGTAGTAGGAGTTAGTCCTCTTGTAGTCGTCCTAACCCGTGTTCGTGGCATTATTTCCTGTAATGAAATATCTAAGTAAATAACGATTCTGTTCAGTAATAACGAGTTTGTTCAGGAAGACACTGCTACTCCTAACAGTATCATACCTAATTTATTGCTCGCTAACGAAAAAAAAAAAAAAAAAAAACAAGGGGCCTACAGCTAATAATACTTTTTCAGTAGCGGGGATGAAAGAAACAATGTTACTTTCGTCCCCAGCAGTAATGTTTCTTTTGTCCCCGACCACCCTTCTCTGTTTAATTGATATTTTAGACACAATCTATACAAGTAATGAAAAAGTATAAAATGGTGGCATAAAACTGAACGTTTCACATAGCTAAATTATTACAGTAGACTTACGTTTACAGCGTAATGCCACCGTTAGCACAAAACAAGGAAAATTTAGAAAACTTACTTCAGACAGTGAAAAAACGTTTTACTGCGCCACACTCAACAGAGACTCTCCAATACTGATCAACAATAGGTAGGCAGTTGGGAAACATGACAATAGGTAGGCAGTTGGGAAACATGAAGGGAATACATTGCTGGAATCATGAGATTTTCGGAGGTACATGCGAAGGTAGGGGAGGGATGTTACTTTCATACCCTCTTACTTTTGTCCACAGTCTCCCCTATATACTGGTAGTGTCTCCCAGGAACAGTAAAAGCTGTCTTTGCCCTATCCTCTGGCGCTACTACCAACTGGTGGTATCCACTCCATAAATCCATCGTCGTAAAATACTTACGTTGTCCCAGATTATCCAATGTGTCCGTGATATTCGGAATCGGATATGCGTCCGAAATGGTTTTCGCGTTCAGAAACCTGTAATCACAACAAAACCTATATTTCCTTGTACCATCCACCGACTTCTTAGGTACGAGAACTACATTGCTTGCATATGAACTATCGCTATGCTCTATGATTCCATCACGTAGTTGTTTGTCTATAAATTCCTCTAGTATGGGTTGCATCCCCCCCATGAACCACAGACCTTGCCGTTGGTGGGGAGGCTTGCGTGCCTCAGCGATACAGATAGCCGTACCGTAGGTGCAACCACAACGGAGGGGTATCTGTTGAGAGGCCAGAAAACGTGTGGTTCGTGAAGAGGGACAGCAGGCTTTTCAGTAGTTGCAGGGGCAACAGTCTGGATGATTGACTGATCTGGCCTTGTAACACTAACCAAAACGGCCTTGCTGTGCTGATACTGCGTCGTTATCAGGAGAAAGAAAACTGGCGTTCTACGGATCGGAGCGTGGAATGTCAGATCCCTTAATCGGGCAGGAAGGTTAGAAAATTTAAAAAGGGAAATGGATAGGTTAAAGTTGGATATAGTGGGAATTGGTGAAGTTCGGTGGCAGGAGGAACAAGACTTTTGCTCAGGTGAATACAGGGTTATAAATACAAAATCAAATAGGGGTAATGCATGAGTAGGTTTAATAATGAATAGAAAAATAGAAGTGCGGGTAAGCTGCTACAAACAGCATAGTGAATGCATTATTGTGGCCAAGACAGACACGAAGCCCACGCCTACTACAGTAGTACAAGTTTATATGCCAGCTAGCTCTGCAGATCACGAAGAAATTGATGAAATGTATGATGAGATAAAAGAAGTTATTCAGGTAGTGAAGTGAGACGAAAATTTAATAGTCGTGGGTGACTGGAATTCAAGAGTAGGAAAAGGGAGAGAAGAAAACATAGTAGGTGAATATGCATTGGGACTAAGAAATGAAAGAGGAAGCCGCCTGGTAGAATTTTGCACAGAGCATAACTTAATCATAGCCAACACTTGTTTTAACAATCATGAAAGAAGGTTGTATACATGGAAGAACCCTGGAGATACTCTAAGGTTTCAGATAGATTATATAATGGTAAGACAGAGATTTAGGAACCAGGTTTTAAATTGTAAGACATTTCCAGGGGCAGATGTGGACTCTGACCACAATCTATTGGTTATGAACTGTAGATTAAAACTGAAGAAACTGCAAAAAGGTGGGAATTTAAGGAGATGGGACCTGGATAAACTGACTAAACCAGAGGTTGTACAGAGTTTCAGGGAGAGCATAAGGGGACAATTGACAGGAATGGGGGAAAGAAATACAGTAGAAGAAATCCTTGGGTAACAGAAGAAATATTGAATTTAATTGATGAAAGGAGAAAATATAATACAATAAATGAAGCAGGCAAAAGGGAATACAAACGTCTCAAAAATGAGATCGACAGGAAGTGCAAAATGGCTAAGCAGGGATGGCTAGAGGACAAATGTAAGGATGTAGAGGCTTATCTCACGAGAGGTAAGATAGATACTGCCTACAGGAAGATTAAAGAGACCTTTGGAGAAAAGAGAACCACTTGTATGAATATCAAGAGCTCAGATGGAAACCCAGTTCTAAGCAAAGAAGGGAAAGCAGAAAGGTGGAAGGAGTATATAGAGGCTCTTACAAGGGCGATTTACTTGAGCGCAATGTTATAGAAATGGAAGAGGATGTAGATGAAGATGAAATGGGAGATATGATACTGCGTGAAGAGTTTGATAGAGCACTGAAAGACCTAAGTCGGAACAGGGCCCCGGGAGTAGACAACATTCCATTAGAACTACTAACAGCCTTGGGAGAGCCAGTTCTGACAAAACTCTACCATCTGGTGAGCAAGATGTATGAGACAGGCGAAATACCCTCAGACTTCAAGAAGAATATCATAATTACAATCCCAAAGAAAGCAGGCGTTGACAGATGTGAAAATTACCGAACTATCAGTTTAATAAGTCATGGCTGCAAAATACTAACGCGAATTGTTTATAGACGAATGGAAAAACTGGTAGAAGCTGACCTCGGGGAAGATCAGTTTGGATTCCGTAGAAATGTTGGAACACGTGAGGCAATACTAACCTTACGACTTATCTTAGAAGAAAGATTAAGGAAAGGCAAACCTACGTTTCTAACATTTGTAGACTTAGAGAAAGCTTTTGACAATGTTGACTGGACTACTCTCTTTCAAATTCTGAAGGTGGCAGGGGTAAAATACAGGGAGCAAAAGGCTATTTACAATTTGTACAGAAAGCAGATGGCAGTTATAAGGGTCAAGGGACATGAAAGGGAAGCAGTGGTTGGGAAGGGAGTGAGACAGGGTTGTAGCCTCTCCCCGATGTTATTCAATCTGTATGTTGAGCAAGCAGTAAAGGAAATAAAAGAAAAATTCGAAGTTAGTATTAAAATCCATGGAGAAGAAATAAAAACTTTAAGGTTCGCCGATGACATTGTAATTCTGTCGGAGACAGCAAAGGACTTGGAAGAGCAGTTGAACGGAATGGACAGTGTCTTGAAAGGAGGATATAAGATGAACAGCAAGAAAAGCAAAACGAGGATAATGGAATGTAGTCAAATTAAATAAGGTGATGCTGAGGGAATTAGATTAGGAAATGAGACACTTAAAGTAGTAAAGGAGTTTTGCTATTTAGGGAGTAAAATAACTAATGATGGTCGAAGTAGAGAGGATATAAAATGTAGACTGGCAATGGCAAGGAAAGCGTTTCTGAAGAAGAGAAATTTGTTAACATCGAGTATAGATTTAAGTGTCAGGAAGTCGTTTCTGAGAGTTTTTGTGTGAATGTGGCCTTGTATGGAAGTGAAACATGCGTGATGGCTGGGTGTTGTGTGACGTCCTTAGGTTAGTTAGGTTTAAAGTAGTTCTAACTTCTAGGGGACTGATGACCATAGATGTTAAGTCCCATAGTGCTCAGAGCCATTTGAACCATTTGAAGTGAAACATGGACGATAAATAGTTTGGACAAGAAGAGAATAGAAGCTTTCGAAGTGTAGTGCTACAGAAGAATGCTGAAGATTAGATGGGTAGAACACATAACTAATGAGGAGGTACTGAATAGGACTGGGGAGAAGAGGAGTTTGTGGCACAACTTGACTAGAAGAAGGGATCGGTTGGTAGGACATGTTCTGAGGCATCAAGGGATCACCTTTTTAGTATTGGAGGGCAGCGTGGAGGGTAAAAATCGTAGAGGGAGACCAAGAGATGAATACACTAAACAGATTCAGAAGGATGTAGGCTGCAGTAGGTACGGGGAGATGAAGAAGCTTGCACAGGATAGAGTATCATGGAGAACTGCATCAAACCAGTCTCAGGACTGAAGACCACAACAACAACAGCGGTTGCATATGAGTTGCTACCCAATATGGTTTCCTAAACACTGGTGTATTATCCTCCATTGGTATGTGAAGCTACGTAATCGATGTTTCCGGTAACCTACCTTCCGTTCAGAATAAATCACGAAATGTCAATAACAATTCCTCTAACGCGACCCTGTCGTCTCCCTGCAAATGCTGTAATTTTCCCCTGAATTGCGCTGCATTGACGTTTTGCTTATGGCTCGCCTCTTAATACTCCCTATACAGGTCATCTTCGACAAAAACCCAATGTGGCCAATAATAACCATCTCGACAAGCTAAAATCCGCTCTGCTGAAGTTTACTATACTTACAGAAATTCTATAATCCCCTTTCATATAATTGAGCTGAGTAGCAGGTTTAAGGCACTGGAGAAAATTAGCGCAAAATTTAGTTTCTTACGTAGTGTCCAAATTCAAGAAATGGAAGTGAAATGACAAGTCATTCCTTGCCTGATGTTTGATTTTTACCATCGCGACCCAGTCAGCCTAAATGGGAAACTACTGACTGCTATAATAACGGTCACCTGCCGCCTGCATGACTTTACATCACATTTGTGTCATTGACATTGAAACATTCTTCAAAGTCTTGGGATCCCTGAGATTGATATCTTGTTAGTATTAATGTCTGTAACAGCCAAATATGATCGAGATTCTCGATTCCCGAAATGGATGGACTGTATATATACCGATCGCTCAGTGTTTGAATCCTAATCCCACCTGTCCCTTTACTTTGTTTGTTTTGACTTTAAACTTAATTTAGTCAATAAAATTAGTTAATGTTACGAGTTGGTGATATTTATTTCGAAATGTAATAGCTAAACTGCTGTTATAAAACTACTGATAATATATATGTGAAAGAAGGGGAGATAAATTTAAACTTGCCCCAGTAGGCAAAAATGCTAGTTCCACCCCTGGTTCAAGGCATAACACTCTGCTAACATTTCATCTTCCGATGATGGAGACATGAGCAGAGGCTTTAACGATTGAGAAAGCTGATACACACTCGAATAAGATTAGAAATTAGGCTTTCTGAGCTTGTTTGAATGTACAACAGCTTTCTGAGTAGTTAAAGCCTCTGATGACGTCTCCACCATGGGCAGACTAAACGTCAGGCAGAGAATTGTGCTTTGAGCGACGACATAATGCCCATAAATCAAATATTAGCAATTATTGGCCGTGAAAGTCTGCATTTTCTCATTAGGTATATTATTTCTCCCATATATATTGTTTCCAATAATATATAATTTTAAATTGAAGTTGTAATATAACAATGTGCTACTTTGCTTTCTTCTTTGTACTCGTACAACAGGAAAGTTCTATTTATGGATTACTGGCTTATGATTATTGTTGTGTCTGGCCCACTCGTCTAATATAGGGTGCCTATGAAAATGTTTTCACAGATAGCCAGACAACAAACCAAGCAAATCATATTAATGGAGTTTATTACGGTAAACTGAACTTACAATGAGGCATCGCAAGCAAATGGCGACCTGCAAATAATGAATGTCCTTCGATATATACAACTGCAATGCAAGCAGATAATACTGTTCAGAAGTCAGGGCTCGCCTTCCAGTGCTGGTCTTGTGGTGCGGCCGCGGCTAGCTGGAGTGGCGCTTATGTTCTCTTCTTGTAGGGGACGCTCCTGCCGTGGCGTCGCCCCAGTCAGCGTCCTACTGGCTGACGTCGTCCCACAGCCTTCTGCCTTCTGCCTTCTCTGCTGTCACCATCCAGCCCGACGGGCCGGCGCTCGATGTTACGCCGGAACAATTATAGTACTGCTACGGGATCTGAATCATCTGAAACTTTGTAATCCTGCACGCTCTCAGATTAAAACTACGAGGAATACTGTCACTGAAGCTACGATCTTCACAAATCCAACACCTGCAGAGGTCTCTCTCATGCCCCGTATAACAATGATTGTAATCGAGTTAGCCATTTATTTTAAGTGATTTCAATTTCCAATCAAGATATTGATTGCAACAACAATAAAAAAGGTCAGATGCAGAGGGAACAGGAGACGGACACAAAACGGGGGGGGGGGGGGTGCATGGAAAAAGAGAAGGGAGGAAAGAGTGGATAGACAGAGAGAGAGGGGAGAGGAGGAGATGGAGAAAGAGAAACGCGATGAGGGGATGGGCAGAGAGAAGGGAGGGGACGTGATGGACAGAGAGAGGCAGGAGGAAGAAGAGAAAGTGGACAGAAAGAGGGGACAGAGGAGGTGCAGAGAGAGGTGTAAGAAGAAAATTAGGCCGCATATCCCATCCTAATACATATTTAGCAATTGCGAAGCATTGCTTGGTGCGCTAGTGTTAGTATATTCTGGAATATTCGATAGCTGTACATGAGTAAATAGCAGCATTCTGAAATATTCGATGTTCCTGTAAATAGCACCATTCTGGAATGTTGGAAGTACTCTCCATCCAGGGAGTCAGTTCTGTTCTGGCTGTACATTTGTGTTCGTAAAATCTTGCTTTCAATGCTAAACGTTATATTTCTTTGACGACCCTGCTTTCGCATTTGAACTGTACAGTTACGATGTGACAGTATTAGTGTTACTGGAGTTCAGAAACAGCTGATATTCTAAAACTGAAGAAAGCCCCAGGCCTGATGGAATCACTGCCAACCAACACAGATTCTGGAAGTGTAGGCTGTGTGAAGCTCTACTGACACTTTTCAAGTGAGATAATGTAATTAAGGTAAACCCGATAGTTACAGCGTTTCTTGGCTACCAAAAAGAGTTTATTAACGGAAGTTCGATCATATGCGGTATCAAGGAATGTGACTCACTTGATTGAGGATTTCTTGATAGGAGAGTCTTGGATGGAGAGTCATTGATAGATATTGAAATAATATCATCCGTCCCACAGGAAAGAATGTCCATGTTGTGTATTAATTACCTGGCAGACCATATTAATGGTGATATCAGTCCTTCTGCAAATGATGCAAGTGTCTTTAATGAAGTACTGTCAGAAAAAAACTGCGCAAATGTTCAAGTACAATTTGATAAGATTTCTGAGTGGTGGAAAGATTGACAACTAGGACTCAATCTTCAGAAACGCAAAATTTTTCACTTCACAAAGCGCAAAACCATAGTCTCCTGTGTCTGCTACGTCAATGAGTTGCAACTGGAATCAGTCAACTCACACTCACCCAGGTAGCTGGATGTAACAATTTGGAGGGATGTTAAATGTGATGATCACATAGGCTCAATCGTAGATAAAGCAGGAGGTGCACATCAGTTCATCAGCAGGATACTGGGAAAATGCAATGAGTCTACAAAGGAGATCGTTCGCAAAGGACGCGTTTGACCTATCATAGAATATTCCACAAGTGTGTGGGACACGTACCAAATAGACTGACAGAGGAAATTGAACGTATACAGAGAAGGGGAACACAGGTTTGTATGAGCCTTGGGAGAGCATCACAGAAATTCTGAACAGACGGAACTGGCATATGCTTGAAGATAGACGCCAATTATACCGTGAAAGTCTATGTACAAAATTTCAAGAACTGGTATTAAGTGAGGAAAGATGTATTGCACCAGCTTATGCACCAACGATGATCCAGCCGTTGGCAGCTGCGCTGGTGGACGCATGGAACGCCCCACCACGAGAACTCCTTACCAACATTGTGGCCAGCATGGAAGCACGTTGCAGAGCACTTAATACAGTACGTGGTGATCACTCTCCCTATTAAGAACCATATACCCAGAGGACCGTCACAAATCCCGGTGACTTCTGTGTAATTACTGTCTTTGAATAAAAGTATCATTTCCGTTCATCTCGTGTATGTGTGTGTGTGATGCTTTGCACAATATGGTCATGTACAAATTATATAAGTGCTGCATATATTTTGGGATATTTGAAAAATACAATCCTGCAACTTCGCAACAAAATCGCGCGGAATTTTCGATGCCACCAACACACCAAGAATGTTTCGCCACAGTGGAAGAATAATAATCGACAACTGACGATAATGTAAAGTGTATCTTGCAAATCATGAGAACAGCCGTCTGATGATGAACTTGTCAGTTCGAAAGCGGTTACGGCGCTATTTACTTAAATAAATAGCAGTATTAATAGTGGCTGGTTGCTGTCTTCTTCTTTGTAAGAATCAACCTACCTTAATCTAGGTCTAAAATTAAAAAGAATGCTTGCCATCATAAAAATCTCAAACCCGTGGCATTTTTTGAACCCTGGACAGCACTAAAAACTGGGTCCATCTGGGCTAATCTTAGACTTGTGGTAAGGCTGCTTACTGCATGATGCACTGGTTTTCTGGTGACTCAATAATGCTGCCTCATAACTGTTGATTAATAAAGTCTTCCACCACCGGTTGTAGGTGATGAGGTACACAATATGGTTTATAATAAACCAGCGGCTCATTCCCAGTTGGGATTCTTTGCTGTATAACTGTAATCACTGGCAAAGACCTATGAGGAGTACACATGTACGCAATCTTCACTATCAATTCTCCATTGCTAACTTTTCTGTTCGATCCAAATACTTTACATTTTCCTGGAATGCAGTCAAACTGGCAGTATGCTTATTTTTAGTGTCTGAATTTGTTCTATCCAAGCATTCATCCACCAGAATTTCAAGACTGGCAGCCATCACCATTTCAGACCAATCTATGTCTTTGATCCCAAAGTTATCTATTCCAATTGGCACTACCTGATCTCCATCTATTTCCAGTACACATACAACCACTCTCTGTTCAAAACAGTGTGACTTATCTAACTCATCAGTCTCTTTCAGTGCCTCGAACACACATAAGACTTTTACGAGCCACCTGGTTACTACACTCACCCATGATAGTTTTCGTGTACCATGCAATAGTTTATGACCTGAATTAAGAACTTAGCAGTCCTGCATGCAGTCTGATTAATCTTGCGGCAGAGTGACACGGACAGTGGTTTCCTCCAGATGAAACCAAGTACCACCGAGTTCATATATGCAAAGTAATCATCGCCTATACAAGGTAAAACGTATCCTCGAAAATGTTTTGTCCTCAACCATAAACTCAACGTCGTGGATCCATACAAATGGGCAACCCCACTGCCTGCGACACACAGGCTAGCCTCCTCTTCTCCATGAAGTTCAAACTCCCCACAGACTCCTCTGCATCTGTCGCCAGTAAAAAGTTAAGTTATCTTCCATCAACTAAGACAATTGAGAAAATTTCTCCTCTGCACATCTTTTAGTTGTGCTAAAATTCACTGGCAGTGCCACTCGGTGGCCATGGAGCCCCCCATGGCCGTTTAATGGTAACCTACTATTCCCATTCTCTGCCTTTCATCGTGGACTGTGGGCACTGCGCCTGGCTCCTCCAGCGCTGTTGTCATTCCTATGCCTCCAATTTTTAGAAATCACTGCCCATACGTTGCAAGAGTGGGGTCAGTACTCCCTGTTCACCACTTTGCAGTAATACCTTGCTAGTGTCATCATTATCCGTCAACTCTTATGTATTGACATAAACCTTTCTAATCCTGTCCATGAAAGTTTCTATGGACTCACCTGTTTTTGCTCCCATCAATATCTGCAAGTATTATTTCTCCAAAATGCTGTAAGAAGCCTGTCCTCAAAACCTCAAGTATTTGAGCATTCCTCAGCTCATTGTAGTACATCATGCATGTTTTTGCATCTAGTAGCAAACATAACTTGACCATATGAAACAATTATCCCTCCAACTAATATCCTAGCTTCACAGCTATCAACATGATTTTTTTGTAAACGCTAAAGCCCCCCCCCCCCCCCTGCCCTCTCCGCCTGCTTTGCCTGATATGGAGAAAGTAGCATTGCTAGCATGTAGGATGGGTACTGACGCAGTGCAAGA
Organism: Schistocerca cancellata; assembly: GCF_023864275.1. Classification (NCBI taxonomy): domain Eukaryota; kingdom Metazoa; phylum Arthropoda; class Insecta; order Orthoptera; family Acrididae; genus Schistocerca; species Schistocerca cancellata. The sequence goes on along the minus strand of NC_064632.1, from coordinate 593,304,015 downwards.
GACTCCGTTCCCCCTTAATGTAGGGATGTGAAAAACCGAGCAGTTAAAACCGTGACCTGTATTTTAGTTCAGAATAACCGTTATTTTTCGGTTTGTATTTGGCCTTTGCTATAACAGATGCTCTTTAATTTTTACTAACAACGGATAAAAAACAGAAACATCAGTTAGCCACATCAGCACTGCTAAAATTTTTGATTCCTAAACAAATCTTTTTTTTAAAGAATGAGTGATATTTATTCATAAAAATTCCATTGCTTTGAAATGTTGCGTTATAATAGAAAATAGGAAAAGCGAACATTGCTGTTTTAATAACAAAACCGACAGAAACGGGCAATGCACAAATGGCATTAGATTTGGCACAGCGTTGCTGAGAAAATAATTATTAGATGTAAAGCGTGAACATGCAGTGTGCAATACTCGTCCCATCTGGTTTATGTAGTAGTTTCTCCTTGTCGTCGGATTATCAGCTGTATTACAATACGGCACCATCCTTAGTCTGGAAGTATTTGACGGAATGCAGTGTCAATAAAGTACAATGTACGACTTTCTTTAAAAGGCTAATATCAGGGGGAACCAAAACAAACTTGCGACATCATATGAGGAGAAAACGTAAAACTTAACAATTCTTTCAGTAACTTACGATAAAAATAGAAAGTAGCTTATAAGCTGCCTGTGTCTACAAAACATGACTTTATGTGCTTGTAAACAAATTAACGCGAAAGATAAGAGTTCTTCAACCTGAGTTTTCACCCTTTAGCATTGACTATTCGTAATGTACAAAAATTGGTATAATTCTCGGTTACAACATGATTTTTGAACAGAATTTCAAATAATTGTAATCAATAGGAGAACACTGGTGATTTTTTGTAGAACTCAAACACTTTTCGAGAAAAGCAACGAATGATGGACAGACTAAGCTTTCTCTTATTTGTCTATTTAATTTAATATTTTGATTCTGTGTATCTTGACACTAAGGAAGTCAATATTTTTTAGATTTTTGTTAGATTTCTACTTTATTACGGGAAGCAACAAGAATAAAAAAATCTAAAGTCAGTTATTTCAGAAACCGGTTATTCTGAGCGCTTTTAACGGTCACGTTAAACCGACTTTGGAAAAAGAAAAACGATGTAACCGAAAACTGGTAGTTCAGCGATAACCGCGCTGCCTACCTTAATGCATCTAACTGGATATACAAGTCTATTTGTCTGCCCAAATTTTTGCATTTGGTTCAATAAGATCTGAACCACCTGTGCAGTGGTAATCTTTTGTCTACCCCTGGTTCCCTTATTGCAAGGCCTGCGTCTGACACAAAAGGAAATAAACAATTAGAAAGGTCTCAGTACTAATATCACCGTTACACTACTATACATATTTCTAATCCTTACACTTGAGCGCCAACCATTCATGCTTCATACGTTCTCTTGTATAATGCTCAGGGTTCCTACATTAAAACAAATTATTGCGGAAGACTGGATACATAGAGCACTGAGCCCAAACAAGTTACACTACCTGTACGTAGCAGAATGCAAACCAGGTGGTGGTTAGCGTGGCCCCTAAATTCCCTCATATCGGTGACTGAGACCACTTTCACTAGTAGAACACAAACTATTAAACGTTGTGAAAAAATCTCGTGGAAAACAGTCAAAAAAGTTTGTTTGTACTCATCATGTTGAAATGATACTTCTGATCGGTGTCCCGCGACGTCATTCGTTGTTATCGCCTTTCTTCTGACACCCAATGTTGTGAAATGAAATGTCGTGTGGCTAGGGCCTCCCGTCGGGGAGACCGTTCGCCTGGTGCAAGTTTTCTGAGTTCGGCGACTTGCGTGTCGATGAGAGTGGGATGATGATTGGTTAGGACAACAGTACACCCAGTCCTGAGCGGAGAAAATCTCCGCCCCAGCCGGGAATCGAACCCGGGCCCCTTGGCATGACATTCCGTCTCGCTGACCGCTCAGCTACCGGGGCGGACACCGAATGCATTGTGGTCACAAGAGTCGACACAATCAATGGCCAGGATGGTCGTTACTGCCACAAGATGGCGTCTGCAGGACAGTGGTAGCATGGTGGGAATGGAGTTAGAACAGCTCGATTAGCAACAACATCTTTATTCTGTAAGTTGTCCATACAGAGGCTGATGGCTTATTCTTTGCGGTGTCCATGGTCGCCCCAGGCTGTAGTGGCCACCTCAGCACAGCACACATACGCGTTTTTGGCTAGCAGCAGCAGTAGAACACCAGAGAGGACTGGTGCCTCAGCAGAACAGCAACAGCGTAATAGCTGGCCGTTGCCCAGCTGCTGGACATGCGCACTGGCACGCAAGCGCCAAATCCAGGACCCATCGGAGGTGCCCAGAGTGCCGGACGAAAACACCATGGAAGAGATGTTTTCTTGGTGGCACTGGCTCGAGATCCAAAACGGTCATGTCCAGTAGCGGCTCGTAGAGCGACAGCTGGTCATGACGCTGCTAGACACAGTTGAAGCTGCTCGGCCCAGGTGGGAGTTGTGGCATGTGTGGAGAATGATACGGCACCAGCTGTGGTCGAAGACGAGGTGCTACTAGGGACTGAAGGGAGAGGATTTATAGTCGCTATGCTAAGCCACGTTATCCCAGGGCCCCATCTCCGGTCACGTAGGTGACCAGAGAAGTGTGCAACGTAACCTTTCGGTACTGGTGGTGGTAAAAGTCTACCTACGTAGGAAGATTACCGTCGCTTTGACATGTCGTAGCGCTTCTGCAAGCTACCGTCTGTAGTAAATGGTTTTTTAAATTCGTGTCGTTTACGAAATTACTGGCCCCTGCGAGTTATTGCTGGGTATTAATAATTTCTAGCGGAAGGTTTTAACGAACCGGTAAAAATTTGAACGCAACGGATAACACATTTTTTGAACCTCTACAGAAGACACCTATACAGGGCTTAATAGGCAGTATATAGCTTTTATTTGCTTTCATGACCCAGAATTCGACTGTGGTACTGACTGCCACCTATTCTTTATGATGGAAGGAGTAAATAATCAGACGAGGGTAGAGATTAATTGATATTTATTCAGTACCGATGGTATTTCAACAACTAGGCGTGTTTCTCTTGCAATGTACATCATCAAAACCGGTCTCTAGTTAACATGGTTCAGTTTCGCCACGTAATTATGGAATGGGACAGAGAAGCGCAGACCTGGCTTCAATGTAATTTTATACAACCGCACAATTATACCTAAACCCTCGGTTATTACATTCAGTTGCTATAGATTACTCAGAACAAGTTCCGCAATGACAATACAAGCAGAACTAGGTCAGGGTGGAAGAGTGTTTCGCAAATCTTTATCAAATCAGTGGGCATTAAAATCAGATACTTTTCTTAGTGGCACGAGTATTTTCCTTAACGCACAACATCGCCAACAAATCAAATCGTTATGGGGGTGCACAAGAAACATCACTTCAATGCTGTTCAACCCACATGGCCAAGTTTCAGTAGCCAACAGAAACCCAGAAAAATATGGACACACACGATTATTCCTTCCCTATTTTACACTCGCTCACTATCGTATGATTATTCATCGTGTACAATATATTTTCAGACCGAAACTACAATTTATCAATGCGGCGGTTGCTCCAAGCGAGCACGTGGCGCGAAAGCAAGTTCGCAGAGAAAACATATGGAAAATAAATTTAAAAAATCCTCAAATTATTACTGTAAATGGAAGAGCAGATTAAAATACATTGAATGAGTGAATTTCCGTTTTCCGTTAAGCACAGAGCAATAACGTGACCGTGAACTTAAGGCACATGGTGCGTTGCCTGAACAAGGCACTAACGCAAGGTCTACTGAAATTCGAGTAAATTAAGAAAATCAGTTCCCTTATGGGGTTCAGTGGCAATTTAGCACCTGATTTAAACATCTGGACTTCATTACACAGCAGATTTCAGACAATCTAATACCTATGTTAACATTACCAAAACGAGAGCTGCGTCTCCATGTCTGTCCAGCACCACGACCCAGGAACAAGTGCCCTTCCAACCGAATTCGCCTAACCGTTCCGCTTACAAACGTGGTGGGGGTGGCGCGCCAACCTGACAGAGCCAATACGCGCGGCTACGTGTCATCTCTACCCTGACCTGCAAACTTGGTCTCTGCTAAACTTGTTCACGATTGGGGGGTTGGTACTACCCTACCCCAGAACGACCATTCATGCAGTGTTACAATCTGTGCCTGAAGCTTTCTGCTAGTTCACACACTCACTCATTTATACCTTCCAGGCCGAACAAAGGAAAGGAAAATGGGAAACGTGGTACACAACAGAAAAACATTCAATAAATAACACTGTTTAGTCCATTCTCTCCTTTTGGACACCAGCTGAGGTATTACCTGCATGAGAAGAAACTCTTGCTAATAATTTCTGCGTGCTAGCAATTTAATAAAACATTGGAACGGTACAACAAGTTCCGTTTCAAGTGTAACATTGTGCCATGGCATGTGGAAGTTCAACCCACTGTTGTGGTGGAATGAGGTCCTGCGCCACGCTGCACCAGCAAGGTTCTAGCACCAGGCAGCAGGATTTTGAATGCAGATCATCTGCCTGCCTTTCAGTTGGTTGCAAAAGCTAGACAGAGGATATTCCCACAATATTACATTTATAAGGAGAGATCAGATTCTGCGGCCAACAGTTCTCGACCAACTTTGGCAAAATGGTCAGCAGACAATCGAAAGCAACTCCTGTGAGAGACTGTAGGCCACTGTACGTCCTTCCATGTTAAAGATCGTAACACACGACCTGTTTCAGAACAGATGGAATTGTTAGAACACTTGAAAATAAGGACGTTCTACTTCATATATCAGGCTTGCAACATAATAGAAAGCGAGGAACTAGTTATTTCTATCTATTTCATTAGCTTGGAGGGGGAGGAGGGGAATCGGTGCGCAAGTGGTTTAAGATTTGCGTTCAGGTCAGAGTTCTTCGTATGTGTGGTTTCATTTGGCCTTTCTTGCGACTCTTTCTTTTTCCCTCTTTCTGTCTCCCTCTTTCTTTCTCTCTCTTTCTCCCATCTCTCTCTGTATCCCTCTTCTTTTCACTCTTTGGTATAAAAATGAGAGCTCTTGTGTAATTTGTATATTGCCATTTCAAATAAAATTAACCGTGGTTACTTGTCCGTCTCATTGCGACACCTACTGAGGAAGGTAGTAGCAAAAAATGTTGTTACTGTTTTGTGGTGAAAAGACATCTTATTCTTAAAAGGCAAGCTGAATTGTAACTTGTAACAGTGTTACTCTCGCCACAAAAAATCTGGACGAAAATTGTGAGTCTCTTCAGCATTTACGGCAACTTCCCGTGCACTTTAAATAAAGTGCTGAGTTATTTCCAGTGGGATTACAATGTGACCTTTCAAAGTTATTTCTCAAATATGGAATTCGAAACAGGATCTCCCAATTCCCACGAGATGTAGCTTTCACGAATTAGGCCATCCGAACACCGGATCGACCCAAATTCTCAATGTCACAATTGTTAGCCTCAAATTTTCTCCAAACATATATTCAGTGATAAAGAACTGGTTTCGTGAGTATGATTAGTACAACCCGATGTGGCCGCGTTAAGCCTTGTCAACCTATCAACCACTCCCTCTGTTCTGCTATTCCTTAGTTACTAGAGAACGTCTAAGAGTTCGTTCAGAAAAATTAGAGGCAAATAAATGAGACACGGAGAATCAGAATGGGGCCAGGAAGAACCCCCAGCAAGAATAACTGACACAAACGAGCACCGTCGTAGAGTGAGAGATAATATTTCAGTAAGCGCAGTTCTGAGGTTCCCCTTCCGTGACTACTACCCAGCAGCAAAACTTTTTTGGTCTCCCTACACTTCACTTGTATATTATGCTCTGCGCTGTCGGATTCCTTTGGAACTTCTTGGGGTGTCTGAATGCTTTATTCTTCAGTCTCCAAAGCACTGAAGATGTTGGAGAGAGCAAGACTGCTGCAGTGAGAGTCATAATATCTCGTGTATCTTTTCACTGATTTGCTAGACTTGACAGGGACACAGACTCTCAGCCTAGACCTATAGTAGTGTGCACACATGAGAGTGGGTGATGGGGCGAAGCAAAGTGACCAGGAGCAATGTATCAAGTACCGTCATTCTGTCATGTCTGCCTGTACCGTGTGTGTAGAACATTTGGTGTGATCTCAAAGTTAGTTTAGGTATGATGAGGATACTTCGACATCGTAGTCTTAACTACTGTTGCCATAGAGCAAATATGATAAGTATTATGTTAAGAAGCAACAGTGATACCCCAGCAGTAAATTCTGCTATGGAGAGTCAAAAGAGGAAATAGTTTCGAAACGCTGCGCTCATCCCAGTGTTGTCAGTTAGCAGGATAGGCAACGGCTGGAAGAGGACCTGCGGGACACAGACAGATAGCAAACTCGCGAGGCCTCAAAATACCTCCCGTCTCTCTCTGCGCAGAACCGTTTTCTCATTCATCGATTAAAATTACTTTGTGACTGAAATTTCAGCGAATCGCGTGCTAGCGGCCAGCCAGCCACCAGTCAGTCGTAGTTCTCTCTCCAGTGCAATGTGCCCTCTATGTTGCTCGTTTTTGGGCACTGTTTTGGAAAATAGTAGCAGCGCCATACTAACGCAAGATGCCCACAGCTGCACAAGAAGTCATAACATCACTGAACCAGCTGCTGGCCCAACACTTATTGCACTAAGGCCTGGAGCACGCCTGCTGTCGTGGCAAATCGGCTGAACTGTGGGCCGGCCTCCTAAAAAGTGGCCTCTTACCACACACGTGGGCCACTGTCGTGTCTTCAATAAGTGACAGAAAATGACACCTTGGCGCAACAGTTGGGTTACAGTCGAGTGTAAATGCCCTCCCATTTTAGCAGGAGCAGTCCGATAATACCCAGTAGGACGTCAGGGCTACACTGTGGGACAGGTGGACATGCAACAGCACACGTCCACTGTATCAGCCAATCCCACACTATCTCCAAGTACTAACTCCATCTTTCTGGACTTAGTGCTCACCATTAGTGAGTCTCATCCAGGATATTAGTTGCCAGACACCTTCACTGGAGGGCAGCAGCTCACTCTACCACGTCCCCGACAGCCTGTAGACGCCACGTACCACTACATCCACGGGTGAGCGCGTTCCTCGTAGGCTGGAGTCCGCTGCAAGAGTTCCAGTCTCCCTCTGGTCGCGCTACTGTCTCCTCATACAGGCAGCCGTAAAGTGGGGAGTAGGCCACAAGTGCCGTGTCTGTTACTACTGGAGTCCACAGTGCTGGGTACATCGATGTAGCCGAGGGAAGGCTGACAGCAGCAGCAGCTCCCTGTGGGCCATCCTAGTCAGACTGAGTTGGGCGCGATCATCGACCAGCAGTAGTTTCTTGAGTTTTAATAAATGAGTCAATCTTAGGATTTGTTTATGTGGACTGTCAGTGGCTCACTACCTCATCAGAACTGCCACTGCTACCCAGTTATAGGCTGAAGTGGGCCTTCATCTCCAGTTCACTTCATTTGATGTCAGAAGTCGTCTTCAGGCACTTCAAGTGGGGCCTGAAGTTTTGTCCTCTATGAAGCCTGCCCTCAAACCACAGCTCGCGTTTCATCTCGGTGGGCTGAGTCAGCAACCTGTAAATCTTACTTTTAACTGCAGATAATATGGGTTCAGGTTGGATAACCAAGTGAACCAGTGAGTCACGTTAATAATGCCATTAGAACCGGCTAACATGCTGGAGTTTAGGGATAATAGAGGGCGCATTATTTGCAGCCTCCCAATGTAAATTGCTGGGGAACACTGCTCTGTGTACTGAGTCTGTGACAATGTTGCGCTCCAATTGCTACAAGTATGGCCGTATGACTAGGCAATGGACCTACTCTAATGGCTCATGATGAGTCATAGGGTGTGAGTTATTTTATACGCTCTTGTACACTTTGTGAGGTATTGTGAGTGGTACTGTATTGTATTAAATATTATAGTGGAGATAAAGGTCCGACAGCGGCAGAGTCAGGAACACAGCCTGTGTCCAAGGAGGAGCCAGTACAAATGTTATTAGATTAGATAGTTAACTGCAGAATTTACGGAGCCACTAAGTCAAATAGCAGCTAGAGATGAGCAATTAGTGGAAATCCAGCCACTGGAGCCTATCATACATCCAACCGTCATCAGTTTCACCATCCCCTTTTCTGGTATGTCACATAAGGATGTGGTGTCTTTTCTAGACCAGGGTGATTGTGACATGGCAAGTGGAAACTATGGTCCGATACAGACTGCCATTCGATCTGCATTAGACAAGAAGATAGAGCATATGGAAGACCCGGAAAGAGTGGAAGTGGAAAATTTACTAGTGGAGTTTGAAGATGTACACTATCCCGTGGGTCCACTGCCAGTAATGCCCTTAACTCAACACCAAATCCTGACACGCATTGAATCGCCAGAATATTGCAAACTATATCGTGTATCATTTACAAACAATAACGAAATATTTCATTGATCAATTGGAATAGTAAAAGAGAACACTAGCCTGTGGAGTGCAGCAGTTCTCATGTCAAAGAAGCTGATGAACAGCCCGACATCTGAACAGTAAGATGATGACATATGCAGATTCGATAACTAATATCGCAAACTCGATTGATAACTTAGGTCAGTGATGGTATTTCTCTACCTTGGATTTAAGGAGTGAGCACCGACAGTTAGAAATGGTTTTGGAGTACCGATAGAAAATCGCGTTCTCGGCTCCATGGGGTCAATATCAGCACCGGAGGATGCCAGTCGGATGAAAGAATGTGGCAGCAACATTCCAGCGGTTGTTGGAGTAGAGTATTAAGAGGGTTGAGATCACAACAGTGTTTAGTATTATGTTCAGGAGGGATATGAGAGATCATAGGCAATGGCTGACAGAAGTTTTCAAAGGATTATGAGCTGCACATCTTACACTCAGCATGGAGAAATGCGACTTCGCCTTAGCAGAATTAGGGTACTTGGGACATGTAATAAGTAAATAAGGGGGAAACACACTGGTGCAAATAGCGCAGAATATTCCGATTCCTAGGAATATTAAGGAGCTACAATCGTTTTTAGGTCTCTCGAATTATAGAAAATTTGTGACAGGCTTCACAGATATGGCAAGACCACTGACACAGCTACTGAAGAAAGGCAAAAAATTTAAGTGGACGGAGGAGTGCCAAGCAGCCTTTGAAGGATTGAAAAAGACATTGACATCAAGCACAGTGTTGATTTTTCTGGACCATCAAAAGGAATCTGTCCAGTCATGTGATGCTTCTAATCAGGTATTAGGGTGTGTTCTGAGTCAAGTGGTGAATAGTGAGGAGCATTCCATGGCTTATGCTTCATGACAACTGGTAATCTATTATACGACAGAGAAGGAAACACTGAGTTTAATTTATTGAATGATATGCTTTAGATGTCGTTATATAGGAAAAATTCAGGGTAGTGAAGAACCACGCAGTTCTAAAACGTAGATGAGCATTAAGATTGAGCAAATCTGACTGTGAAGTCGTCCATAAGACAGGCAAGCAGCACTGAAATGAGGCAGGGTTGAGCAGAAAAGCAGCAGCAATGCAGCGTCGGGCAGAGGCTTTGCTGAGTGGCAAGTGACGCAAACTGCTGATGCCCACTGCATGCCAGTACGTGGCTCAGCCACAGTTCAGCCTGTGCAACGGCCTGTCACGAAAGTCAACTAGGTAAGGATCACACGGGGTAGTACCAGAAACGCTCCAGGAAGAGACGTTATGACAAACACACGGCCATGTACTATATGGGCACGGAGGTAAGAGGGCAATAAACTTGCAAGTGGCAGGATGGTACTAGTATAAGGTCAGGGTGGATGATTTGGATCAATATTTGGGAAATTGTGTACAAAGCACATAATAAGAGGACATGAGACACAGGAAGGTGCCATTACAGAGGTTGCCAGAAGCAAATGATCAGGATGGATGTTCCTGTTCCATTTAAATGGACTCCAGCGAGAAACGTTTTTGTTTTAACGATTATTGAGGACTGCTTACGATACATGGAAACGATTCTCATTCTTAATTAGCAAGCAACTACATTTGCGCAAGCCATGATTAACAGCTGGTTGCTTACAGGTGGAGTACATGAAGCATTAATCACTCATCAAGTGACTGCCTCATGTCGCACTTAATAAAACTGTTCTGTCATTTGCTATGGGTTCATAAATTAAGAGTTAGTTCATTGCACCAGCAATCTAATGGTAGAATGGCGCGTGTTCATCATACTATTGATCTCACCACAATGATCGGTATAGATATTTGGGATTTGTTGTGTCAGCTTACTATTCAAACATCCACACTGGAACTCAAATGGCTCTAGGCACTATGGGACTTAACATATAAGGTCATCAGTCCTCAAGACTTAGAACTACTTAAACCTAACTAACCTAAGGATATCACACATATACATTCCGAGGCAGGATTCGAACATGCGACCGTAGCAGCAGCGCATTTCTGGACTGAAGGGCCTCGAACCGCTCGGCCACAACGGCCGGCTCACGCTGGAACTGACACATTCCCTTATGAGATAGTTTATGGAGGGAAGATGCCATTGCCATCTGACGTAGTTAGAATGAAAAAAGGCAAAGATGAAGATACAGTCCAAAATTTTGCCAAGATGGTGAGGTGGTTTCGGAAAACGTACAGCAAAGCCCTAGAATGGCAAGAGATAGTAGTAAAATGCACAGAAGCATTACCACAGTATAGGTCAGGGCAATGGACATTTTTGCCAAGCCCTTATACACCGAAAGATAAAACGAAGAAGTTTGTGACAAGGTATCAAAGACCGTATCAAGTAATGCACAGAAGCATTACCACAGTATAGGGCAGGGCTATGGACAATGTTGCCAAGCCCTTATACACCGAAAGATAAAACGAAGAAGTTTGTGACATTGTATCAAGGATCATATCAAGTAACAAACAATTTCGCCAGTAAACGTCAAACTATACTTATCACTGAGATCAATGATAATTCATGTCAGACGCCTGTGGCCATTTCAAGTGTACCGTATGCATTACCACTAATGTCAAACCTTCGTTGAAGGAGAAGAGCGAGGGAGGCCACAAGAAGGATGAGTGTGAATGTGTTGTACAATCAGTATGAGACATACCAACGTGGTTTGAGACAGAGGAAATGAAGAATAACAGAGAGTATTTGTAGTGATTGAATTAAGAAGTTAGGTGGCATTAAAACAAGGAAGGTGTGTGTCAAAATGCAGCAAGAGTTTACGGAAAATTGTCCAGAATAAGTTCGCATGTCTTAGTCTTCGTAGTTGTATATAGGGTTTATGTTTAAGCCATATAATATGTTTGACAAGTAACGGTGGACCTTCCAAAGGGGGGAGGGGGAGTAATGATGGGTCCCTTTTTCCAGTTTCCTGTGCACCAAGGATGACAGCAGAGGAATTCCAGCACTGTCGGAGGGAAAAGATTACAGTCTTCTTGAACAGAGCAGTCCATACATGCGAAATTCAATTGCACCTAAGCAAAATGGCTGGGAAAGATTGTTTGCGGATTTGGAGTTGCAGCATTATTTTCAAAAGTAGGGATACATAATTCCATAGTGTTGGTAGCAAACTGCTATGAGCAGGATAGGCTCACAGTATCAAAGAGAATGGAACTGCATGGCATTGGGTTGCTAATTAAGGGGATGTAGCTAGACTGGCAGTTCACCTGTCAGCCACTGTTTTGTGGGTTATCAACTTGAGCCTGACACAGCCACCGTTGTACTGGCCAGAGAAATTACTATGGGAGCAGAATCTGACTTATATCAACAAACCTTGAAGCCACACCTAATCCTCTTCTTGAACCAGCTCATAGCTAATCCAGGAAAATCAATGCAACATGGTCCTGACGTTGAATGTCATAATATCTATTTTGCACAGCATTCATCTACTTGAGGCAGAGATTGGTCCTCCAAAGTAAAACACCAGTAGTATGAGTCCCAGTAGCGTGATCGCCAATTATGCGTGAAGCACTGAAAATGGAAATGTGAAGTTAGGAAATGTTGTGTATGAGCATGTGCAAGTGGAGGTAAGAAATATGTTACCTAGTACTTAAGATCTAAAAGTTACTAAGCAGCACAAGTGGCCCCTGAGAGATTCTTCATAAACATAAGTGATGTAACAAATGATGTCAGGGTGGCACGTGTAATATAAAGTAATGATGGCAGTTGTAAGTGTGTTGAAAGATTTTACAAGAACTGTTAAATAGTGAGCTGTACGAATGAGGCACATACCATACTAGTATAAGAGAACAATTTAGAGCTATAGGGCTAGGAAACTGTAGAATAAGGTAGATGGCTCTGAACTTGAGGTTCAGTCCATACAGGAATTAAGAAAAAAAATTGTAAGTATTGTGTATTCTATGTTTGATGAGGTTTTTTGTAGACAAGTCCTGGGTGAGATCCAGGGGCAAGGCCTTTCGAAGATGGTAGGCACTGTAGCTCTGTCAATAAATTTTGGGGGTTGTCACAGAAAATAGGTGGCATAAGATAGCTGATGGTGCATAGGATGCTATAACATCATCGCCCAACACCTACTGCATTGCCCAACACCTACTGCATTGCAGTCAGGCACTCACATGCAGTATCACCTCTTACGACAACTGGGGACACAGTTGTGTTTTGAGTATGTGACAGCTAACAGCACCTCTGCACAACACGTGGGCTAAATTTGAGTACAAGTGGACTCCCATTTTAGTAGGAGTACAATCAGTCAGGCAGTACCCACCAAGACATGAGTAATACGAAGGGCACTGGGTGGACGTGGAACATCGTGCAGTTGTTACAATTACTGGCCATTGCCAGACCACCTCCAAGTACCAAGTTCGCATTACTGGACCCAGAACTCACCATGGGTGGACCTCCTCCAGCATCCAACATCACGCAGAAGCTGCCAGATGCCTGCCCTGGAAGATAGCAACTCGAGCCTTGGGCGATGCAGCTGCTCTCTCTACCATGTCCCAGAGGGCACCTAGGTGCCACCTACCATCACTTGCTGGGGCGAGTTCCCCCACAGGAGGCTGGCATCTCCTATACTGCTGGTCCCTCACACAGGCGGCCATAAAGCAGGAAGTAGGCGCAGAAGCTGTGCCTGTAAATACAGGAGTCAGTGAGTCCAGTCACGTAGGCGCAGCTGAGGGTAGGCTGACGACAGCAATCGCTCACCACATGTCATCCTAGCCACAGTGAAAGGCGTGTGGTAATTCAACAGCGACACCGCTACTGTAGTTCCATGATTTATAATAAAATGTGTTAGAATTTGAATTTACTTATCTGAGCTACCATTGGCTAACCACCTCATCACACCCACCGCCGCTACCCAGGTCTTCACTGCAGTGTCACCTTGCAGCCCTGGTCCACTTTAGTTCTGTGAGTGCATGTAGAGGTTATTCTATTTGAAGTATAGTTGAACACCAGTATAACACCCCTACTACAGACTGCAGCATACAAAACTGGTAATTTTCTTGTCCCATTGCCAAACCAACACCAAATAAACTGCTCTATTTCGAATATTGTGTACTGATAGTGACAATCTCGCGAAGTGACCTGCACTATTCCTCATGAAGGTTGTATGACAACATCCCACATGGAAATAATACTCTGATATTCTTCATACTGATTGCCATTTCTGACGTTTATGCGGCAGTCTTGTGGTAGTCAAGGTGTATGGTTAAAAAGCTTTGTTCAAAGAAATATAACACATAAGGAATTTCTAAAACGAACTACCTGATAAATGTTTAAAAACGAGAATTATTTAGCGCCAATTTTGTTATGTGTTTTAGATGTACCATATATTTTAATGTAATTTACTTCGCATAGTGAAATTTACGTAAGGTAGAAAATGAAAATTATTCACAAAAGGTGATCTTTTGTTGTTGTTGTCGTAATTTTCATTCCGAATACGAGTTTAATGCAGCTCTGCATGCTAGTCTCAACACCTCCGAATAACTACTGCAACCTACATCCATCTGACCCTGCTTACTGTAATCGTTACTTCGTCTCCTTCTACTATTTTTAGCCGCCACCCCTTGATGTCTCAGAATGTGTCCTATCAATGGGTTCATGCTTTTAATCAAGTTAGGCTATAATTCCTTTTCTCCCCAGTTCTATTCAGCACTTCCTCATTAGCTACGTGATCTACTCATCTAATCTCCAGCATTTTTCTGCAGTACTACATTTAAAAACCTTCTATTCTCTTACGGTCTGAACGGCTTATCGTCCATTTTTTATTTGCCCAGGCGTAACGACGCCTCGAAACTGTCGTCACAAAATATAACTATACTATAGTTCGATTCACAATGACGACAGTTCGCGCAGGTCCACCCACAGACGGAGATTGCAGTGTTTCCAGTTCCAAGTGACAGTTGCAATACGAGCGTAAAAGTGCTTTGCACTTAAAAAATGTGTGTAACCTCCATATTATTATATAATTCGCTACTATCATGTTCACTGCTTGCATTGGCTACGGCAATAAAGCAGAGCACTAAGAACACTACGAATCTACCATTAGCTGTTGAAAAACTGTATTTTCCCCTGCCACCTTTAGAATTTGAAAGAGAGTATTCCAGTCACCATTGTCAAAAGCTTTCTCTAAGTCCACAAATGCTAGAAATGTAGGTTTGCCAATAAGAAAATAGGAATGTGAATACGGTACTAAGAGCAACATAGCAAACACATTACCATAGCTGAGGACTGATGACCTCAGATGTAAGTAGACTTCTGAACAATTTTTCTTCTTTAGGGCCAGCAGCATAATATAGGTCAGATAATGACATGATTATTAGAAAGATGCACCAGAACAGCTGCTCATAAGAAGAAACATTGCCTAAACAGAAAATAAGATATGTACCAACAGTCTACCTTGGTAGAATCTCCAACAAAATTAATGCACTTTTTATAGCCACAAATGTTCAACTACACTTTTGAACCATTAACAAATTTTCAGTAAAATTACTTTCCACCACCAGTAGAACACCGGAATATGGTAACCCAGTCATGTATAAAATCACATATGGCAGTTGTAATAGCTTTTACATTGGCCAGACCATAAGAAATTTTAACATAAAAAATAAGAAACACTTTCTGACAGCAAGGATAGTCAGTTGAGCTGCCTCCTATATTTGAAAAATCAAAACCACATTGCTGATACAATCGAAAGTACACTGCACAGAATACCAAAAGGTTTTGCGGTTAACATTCTTGAAGAACTGGAAATCTATATACACACAAGAAACTACCCACAAGAAATATTAAATGCACATACAGAATTTAGACATAAATACTAACTTATGTATTTTATTGAACTTTTACAACATTAAAATGGATAAATCTGAAATAACAGATGCAACAACTAAAGATAATAATGACAAAATTTAGTTATTAAAATTATATTACTATTCATATGTGTAATCTTAGTGAACATATAGCATCATAAGATTAGAACTGTCAGATTGCTGTCAGACCATAATTAAAGAATTATTTTCAATATATTTACATCATTTGCCATCTTATTAAGACAGAGATAGATATAAGACAATGCACTAATGACATAATATGGACATCCCATCATTCTGGATGTGATTACAATATAGTCGCTTTAATACAAAAGACATTGACGTTTATAGACCTTCTCATTACAATTGTATCTGCAGGTAATTGAAAATGGCCATAAAGGATGAAACAGTCTGTTGTGAATAAAGATTAGTTATTATAAGCAGCTATTCTGGTACATCTTTCCAATAAGACTTCTAACATCTTATACACAAATTTCTAACAGTGTAACAGATCCAAGACATTTTGTAGGTTCTGCAGATGTATTTAAAACAGAGAAAAGTTAATTACAGATTTATAACAGATTGAGAGTTAATCTAAACCAGTGTTGTAACTCTAGATTATGTAATGATAATCAAACACAAGAATTTTACTTTAATTCATATAATCATATAGGTACTTCTGACAGAGAAAACAAAAGGTTTATAACACTGCAAAAAGAGAAATGTTGTTCAGAGTGACAGAGTTTCAAATGAGAGGTTCAGAATGGAATTCAGATAGAGTTAAGACTTTATAATTACTAATTAACAAATATAGTGCATTAAAAAGACTATCATACAGTGAATTACCAAAAATAATAAATGATACTATAGCATGTATTGATGTAAGAAACTGTTATCAAAAGTGTTTCCTTCAGGTTATAAGGCTCAGTTTTATTTAAAACAAGTTGTCATGGAGAGAGAGATACAAAATATAAGAATGTTGAATTAGATATTGATGAAAAGTTAAAAACATTTTAGTTTCCAATTAAGATAGACTGTATTCCAAAAACTGAATCAGTAATTTAAATAAAAATTAATGTATATTCTTTTAATGGAAAATTGTACATACTCCAAAACATAAGAAAGATAAACATATTAATCTTGTGAACTTCAAAGACGATGGAAATCATCATTACTGGTTTAAAGATCCATCAAGGTAAAATCAAAACCAAATACAAAACACAATGAAATGAAATGAAATTGTAGTATAAGTTTACTACATTTTACTTCCATTGAAAAACTGTAAGATTCTCTTGTTCTTGAAAATTAATTAGAGAAAATGGACACCTGTCAGTCAGATCCAAAAATTATGAAAAACAATGATTCAATTGAAAAATATGCCTTATTAAAGATAATGTTATCGGTGGAATGTGAGGTAGCTAATGAGCATATCAGTACTATTCAGTTAAAATCAGTGTTATTGATACATAAAAATATGAGCCTTCTGCTTTCCACTATTATATGAAATATGCCAATGGATATTACAAAGATCATGGAATCTATAGAGAACATAATGCTGATAAACATTTTATAGAAATGATTAAAACAGAAGTAGAAGAAACTGGAGAAACATACGAACAATTTCAACCAATGAAACAGTCATGTGATATCCTCATCTGTAGCCCATGTCATAGATAGAATGTACTTTCATTAGACTGTAAGGTGCCTACAACGCCATCAATTGGCATTCAGTCTTGCACTGGACAGTATATTTATACTAACTGTAATGTGTTGTGTCCTGTAACACAATTGGTAGCTAGGTAGTTTGGCCTCCAGTGTGGAGCTTTTTAATGTGCACCATCACCACAAAAACATCAAACAATATTTTCGGATAAAGTAATTTTTTGGTAAAAGTTGTTAAGTAATTGCAGTATAATGTTAACTATTCTGTAAACAGTTTTAGTAGTTAAAACAAATAAGCAAAACGGATTTCTATAAATATCACAGTTTACCTGATTGCTGAAAAAGATCTTCTTAGTGTGAGGTGGCTTTGACTTGTAGCTTAGACAATTCTTCTTCCAACTTTCTCTGCTGAAAATTTTGAAATTCCATCATCAATATCAGTCAACATAGCTTCACTGCTTTCAATCAACAAAATTGACAAATTAGAGATTTGTATCTGACTCATAGTGGGTCTAAGATAATTCTTAATTAGTTTGAGATTAAAAAAACTGCCCTCGTATGAGGCTGCCAAAATACATTAAGCTAAGATAAATCTTAACACAAAAATGAGAGTCCAAAAATTCGTATCCAACTATGAATTCTAACAATCATAAATATAAGTAAACGAGAACCCCGCTTTTGGAGCTTTGACAGATTGCAGAAATAATCTCAGGTATGAAATTTCTGCAACGATACCATCTTCATAAATCTCATAATAACTGTCAACTAAACGTTTTAAAATAGTGGGAAGCTCAATTTCTGTGATTTTAATCAGGTCGAAAGGCTCTAAAACAGCAAATGATCTTATATATGTTCCACTTTTTTGCGACTTGTATGGATTTCTTGTAGACGCCTGATCTTCAAAGAGATTGTAATTTAATATACTGGGTTATTACAAATGATTGAAGCGATTTCACAGCTCTACAATAACTTTATTATTTGAGATATTTTCAAAATGCTTTGCACACACATACAAAAACTCAAAAAGTTTTTTTAGGCATTCACAAATGTTCAATATGTGCCCCTTTAGTGATTCGGCAGACATCAAGCCGATAATCAAGTTCCTCCCACACTCGGCGCAGCATGTCCCCATCAATGTGTTCGAAAGCATCGTTGATGCGAGCTCGCAGTTCTGGCACGTTTCTTGGTAGAGGAGGTTTAAACACTGTATCTTTCACATAATCCCACACAAAGAAATCGCATGGGGTTAAGTCGAGAGAGCGTGGAGGCCATGACATGAATTGCTGATCATGATCTCCACCACGACCGATCCATCGGTTTTCCAATCTCCTGTTTAAGAAATGCCGAACATCATGATGGCAGTGCGGTGGAGTACCATCCTGTTGAAAGATGAAGTCGGCGCTGTCGGTCTCCAGTTGTGGCATGAGCCAATTTTCCGCGGGCTACGCGTGAAACTTGCCCGCACGCGTTCAACCGTTTCTTCGCTCACTGCAGGCCGACCCGTTGATTTCCCCTTACAGACGCATCCAGAAGCTTTAAACTGCGCATACCATCGCCGAATGGAGTTGGCAGTTGGTGGATCTATGTTGAACTTCGTCCTGAAGTGTCGTCGCACTGTTATGACTGACTGATGTGAGTGCATTTCAAGCACGACATACGCTTTCTCGGCTCCTGTCGCCATTTTGTCTCACTGCGCTCTCGAGCGCTCTGACGGCAGAAACCTGAACAAAACATTATGAGTTTTTCTACGTATCTGTAGTGTGTCGTGACCATATGTCAATGAATGGAGCTACAGTGAATTTATGAAATCGCTTCAATCATTTGTAATAGCCCTGTAATTACGTCGGCACATATATTCAGCTACAAATTTCGCGGGAAAACTTTTTTTTTTAAATCCAGGATATCCTAAGTCATACATCTCCTCCATTCACAACCCCAATTTTTTTATGATAAGATAGGTTTTCTTTATTTTACGATCTCATCAAACTAATATTATTGAAATCACTGTCTCAAGTACTGCATGAGATGTTTCCAGGGCATCTTAGCAGTAAAGTTATTGTGTCCATGCAAATGGGCCAGATCCACACCGTAAACTCACTACTTTCCTGCCACCCGCTCCCAGAAGTATCAGGAATGGAACGACAATTTTTTTTTTCGCTTCATTCTACAGGACCATGGAAGTTTTGTCACTTAGGAGCAGCTGCTATCCAATGCGGACTGCACCCCCGCACTATCCTAGCTACACCTTTTCTGCCACGCTCTGCATGCATTATATTTTTAACGCGTTCTGAACTTTAAGAGTAAGAGTCTCTTCATGTCTTTCCTGTCTACAGGTAAGAATGCTGTTCCATCTTTCGTTTACCTTCCTCATAGCTACTTCCAAAACCTACATTCCTTTTGTCCTTTGTCATCCTTGTACTATTGTTATTAAGTCTACGTCATTATTGCTCTGGTCTACGCAGTGTCTCCGTATCGGTATGTGAGGCTGCATCTCTTCTCTTTCTGCTCTCACAATGCATCAGACTCTTTAACTATTTCCTAATCCCATTTTTTCCTTGTGGACTTTCTCGTTCCCTACAAAGAAACCCTGTTTTCTATACCAGCGGTTCCTATACTTTTAAGGCGACGGAACACTCAATAAAGTCCTTCTGTCTTATGGAACTCCACATAAAACTATTATAAATGAAAGACACTGCAATTTAAAATAAGAACAACGACCTTTATTATAAATTATTTTCTCAGTGATACAATTCCATTCTTCGCAGTTTACAGTAACTTATAATGTCAAAAATGGAACTGTTGCACAACTGTTTTAAAGTTCGGTATTATATCCGACAGTTGTATGTGCGTGTCTAGGGCAGCGAATATTCTCGTCACTTAGTTATTTCTTGTATAAGAATAGTTTGGAAGGCCCGTTTCACAAGGATACCTTGCGGCAAAAGGTAGGAGAATTAAGACAGCCTGTTTGGCTACTTCGGGGTATTGATTCTAAAGACTAACCCGAAAATTGTTCAGTGACACAGGCTTAAAAGTATGTTTTAATGCGGATGAATCTTAAAGATTAATGAGTGCTTTGTATTCCAGGACCGTTAGCATTGCAGGCTGAGTTTTAATTGTAAATGGATTTTGCATTCAATCGATGTCGATGTATGAGGAAAGTAATTTGACAAAGAGTTCAACAAGTTTAACAAATGGCCAGTGATGATATTTATCATTCCGATTGGTAATTCCAACATGTTTTCTTGCAGAAAAGTATACAGAAATTGAAAACACTCAATACTGTCCTCTTTTACACAGGTAATTCACAACTTTATTGTATTTTTAAAGGCTGATAGTTTGTGTCTCACGTTAAATATTGTCGTTAATTCTCACAGCAAAAATGTAGTAATTTCGTTGACCTTCCAAAAAATCTCAGCAAGATGGGCTACTTTTATAGGCAACAGTCGATCATGCGATAGAAGAGAAGAGTAAAGGAGGCTGACGAGTTTTGCCCCATTTGAATACCCTCAGCTCGTCACAGAGTTCATATAGACTGGCTAAATCTTTGCCTCTGGAGAGCCATCGGATATCAGAGTGCAGGAGGAGTGATTCATACAGACTGCCCATTTCTCTGCAAACTCGTTTCAGCAATCTTGACTGCAGAAGACGACTTTTAACGTAATTAACGATCTTAACAGCTTCATCAAGGACTACCTTTAAGTGAGATGGCATTTTGTTTCCTAAAAGAGCATAACGATGCAAAATAAGATGACCGCTCTTACATCCTGGCCATATATTTTTAATTTCTGATACTGTGGCCTTTATTTTTCCTACCACTGCTGCGGCCCCGTCACTACGTACGTCAGTATGTTTTTTTCCAGTCTCTGTGTTTATTCATGTAGCAATCTCACAATTCTAATATTTTTACTCCTGTTTTACTGATTTCCAAAAAAGAACAGAGTATTAAGTTTTCTTACCGAAAGTATATCTCACAAACACAAGTAACACTGATAGATCAGATGCATCAATGTTTTCATCTAGTTGCACTGCAAAGAGCTAACTGTTTCTAACATGCATGGTTTAATACCATTCTCTGCAATTGTACGTGGTTTTCCAGATCCTATCATGTAACTGTGGAGGAACGATGTTTCAGTAGCATTTTCATCATCGGTATTTGCAAATTTATTTAATTGGGATACTGTGGTTTTATTTGTCTATAATTTAAAAAAAACTGATCTCTTCTTCCTTAAGTTTTTCATGGTTCAAATGGCTCTGAGCACTATGGGACATAACATCTATGGTCATCAGTCCCCTACAACTTAGAACTACTTAAACCTAACTAACCTAAGGACATCACACAACACCCAGTCATCACGAGGCAGAGAAAATCCCTGACCCCGCCGGGAATCGAACCCAGGCGTGGGAAGCGAGAACGCTACCGCACGACAACGAGCTGTGGACTAAGTTTTTCATGATATGCATCAAAGTGCCGTTTTAGCTTAGCTGTCACCAGAGAACTATTTACTAATACTTTTTTTTACAAATAAGGGATAATGCGAAGTATAAATAAAAGTCAGGAATCTACTCTTTTTTGACGATTTTTCTCCTTCATTTTCTCTTCTATATATTGTTAATTTTGATGCGATGTTCTGAGCACCCTCACATTAACGAAGTCATAAATGGATGAAACAATTGTTTTCAACGAGCACTTCAATTCTAAGTGAAAAAAGAAATAAAACGATAGTTAAAATATCGAAAAAACCACGCTGTTGGATCGATTGGAGCTAAGAAATAGTACACACATAGGAATGAATATATACAGATCTTAATTATTAAACCCACGTTCACTGTCATTTACGCGCCAAATCTTTTGTTGCACAATCAAACGATACGTCAGCTGTCGTCGTCAAACGGTTGAAATGATGCAGCTGAATGTCGAGCTGGGGGCGGGGTTACCCGCAGCCTGCTGCTGTGTTGCGCCCGAGCCCAACATCGGGTTGTTCTCAGCCAAGGACATCGCCAGGGCTTTGTTAAAGGCGGTGGGGTCCGATTTGTTAAAGAGGACCTTAAAAAGGCACGTGTTTTTCATTTTATGTTGAAAGTACCCTAGTGGCCATTAAAATTGCTACACCAAGAAGAAATGCAGATGATAAACGGGTATTCAGTGGACAAATATATTATACTAGAACTGACATGTGATTACATTTTCACGCAATTTGGGTGCATAGGTCCTGAGAAATCAGTACCCAGAACAACCACCTCTGGCCGTAATAACGGCCTTGATACGCCTGGGCGTTGAGAGAAACAGAGCTTGGATGGTGTGTACAGGTACAGCTGCCCATGGAGCTTCAACACGATACCACAGTTCATCAAGAGTAGTGACTGTTGCATTGTGACGAGCCAGTTGCTCGGCCACCATTGACCAGACGTTTTCAATTGGTGAGAGATCTGGAGAATGTGCTGGCAAGGGCAGCAGTCGAACATTTTCTGTATCCAGAAAGGCCCGTACAGGACCTGCAACATTCGGTCGTGCATTATCCTGCTGAAATGTAGGCTTTCGAAGGGATCGAAAAAAGGGTAGAGCCATGGTCGTAACACATCTGAAATGTAACGTCCACTGTTCAAAGTGCCGTCAATGCGAAGAAGAGGTGACCGAGACGTGTAACCAATGGCATCCCATACCATCACTCCGGGTGATACGCCAGTATGGTGATGACGAATACACGCTTCCAATGTGCATTCACCACGATGTCGCCAAACATGGATGCGACCGTCATGATGCTGTAAACAGAACCTGGATTCGTCCGAAAAAATGACGTTTTGCCATTTGTGCACCCAGGTTCGTCGTTGAGTACACCATCGCAGGCGCTCCTGTCTGTGATGCAGCGTCAAGGGTAACCGCAGCCATGCGTCTCCGAGCTGATAGTCCATGCTGCTGCAAACGTCGTGGAACTGTTCGTGCAGATGGTTGTTGTCTTGCAAACGTCCTCATCTGTTGGCTCAGGGATCGAGACGTGGCTGCACGATCCGTTACAGCCATGCGGATAAGATGCCTGTCATCTCGACTACTAGTGATACGAGACCATTGGGATTCAGCACGGCGTTCCGTATTACCCTCCTAAACCCATCGATTCCATATTCTCCTAACAGTCATTGGATGTCGACGAACGCGAGCAGCAATGTCGCGATACGATAAACCGCAATCGCGATAGGCTACAATCCGACCTTTACCAAAGTCCTCCTTACACGAGGCATCACAAAAAGCTTTTCACCAGGCAACGCCGGTCAACTGCTGTTTGTGTTTGAGAAATGGGTTGGAAACTTTTCCTCATGTCAGCACGCTGTAGGTGTCGCCACCGGCGCCAACCTTGTGTGAATGCTCTGAAAAGCTAATCATTTGTATATCACAGCATCTTCTTAGTCTCGGTTAAATTTCGCGTCTGTAGCACGTCATCTTCGTGGTGTAGCAATTTTAATGGCCAGTAGTGTATACATAATGAAACATACGGAAAACCCCTCAAATTTTAAAGCGCTCTTTCATAAAGATTATTGAAATGGAAAATACATTTGGCTACGGATCTATTCATGTAGCTAGGAGCTACTCTAAGAGAAAAATAAACTCTATTAATTTTAAAATGCGGCTATTATACAGCATAATTGTTTCGGGATTATTTTTATTTATCGATATATATTAGCGTACGTCCAGTGTCCTCCTCAGTGAGGCAGGAGTAACAGCTTGAAGAGGATCTTATTCTGTTAATATTAGCAGTATATTTTCTCGTGAGCGCCGGTAGAGTGAATCGCCCAGTTTCATGCGCCATTGATGTTACGAACCACGTCCACTAACGTTGTTCATTCCGTTCTTGGCTGTTGGGCGTGTACACTATGAAAATCACTGTATGGTACGTCAGCGGGAGGAAGATGCTGCAACATATTCGCCAGTTGATCTGCACGGTTGTTGCCCGTAACACCAACTTGCCCACACTGTGTTCTTGACGTGTACTTTTCACGGGCAAGTTGGGGGCGCTTGTTCATAAAATATCCTTCCACACAATCCAAAATAATGGCCTCAAATTCTGTTGATGACGACTGTTGCAAAACTGTTCTCTGTACATTCAGTTGGCTTTCCACTATACTTTAACTGAACGTCTACCTGTTCCTGTAACAGGTAACGTCCCATCTTTGATAACTAGTCATGAAGTTTAAACACTGATAATCTTCGCAGTGGACATACAGCAGACGACTGAACGATATATTGTATTTAAGCCACCAATGTTGATGCGGCGTGCAATTGTTTATTATGAAACATGTGCAGCCTGCAAAACGTGCTTCACACGGATTGCTCATTCAATACCTCGCACCCCTTTATTAATTCCGACCATTAGATTCTTATCTCAGCTTACTCAATTTAGAATTCTCTACTGTCTGTATAATTTTGACCCTTAAGCTTGTGGGCATCTTCTATCCTCAACACTCAAGAGCCTAGATTTTGTGAATGAAAAGTTTATGTTGATTTCAATGTGCTGTTCTTGGACAAAATAATGCTAAAACACTAAATTTAAAAAGGTTCTGTTTCTCTGAAATATTAGGTACGTAGTGTACATACCCCAACAAATACGCTTTAAGACAAAAAAGGCGCACCATGCAGGTATTATTCAATGACACGGCAATCGGTGGATGTGATGTACATGTGCATACAAAGCAATGATTACAATTTCACAAACATGCATGATTTATTCAAAATAGAGAGCTTCAGGAATTGAGCAAGTCAATAAAGGGTTAGTTCATCTCTCGCCTTTATGCTAACAATTATTGTACTTCGCACTTATTGATAGAATTGTCGGATGTCTTCCTGAGGGATTCTGTCGAATTGGCGCATTAGATAAGGTGGTGGTTGTTAGATCGTTGAAATCCGGAGCTGTTTGGAGAACCCTACCCGTAATGCTCCAATGTTGTCAGTTGAGGATAGCTCCGGCGACCTTGCTCGCTAAGGTACGGTTCGGCAAACACGAACACAAGCAGGAGTCCATCTTGCCGTTTGCGGACGAGCATTGTCGTGCTGAAATGTAGGTCCAGGATGGCTTGCCATGAAGAGCAACAAGACGTGTGTAGAATATAGTCAACATACCGCTGTGAGGGCACTGTGCGTGACAAAAAGGGGTCCTGCAATGAAATGAAACGGCACCCCACACCACCACTCTTGCTCGTCGCGCCTTACGGCGAGCGACAGTCGGGTTGGTATCCCACCACTGTATGGGGCACCTCCAGACATGTCTTGCTACTCAGCGGAACTTAAGCCGAGGTGGGACTCATCACGGAAGGCAGTTTTAGCCCAGTCAGTGAGGCGGAAGACGTGTCTGGAGACAACCTAACTGTCGCCTGCCATTCGGCCCGGCAACAGTGAGTGAAGTTCTGGGGAGGCATTTCTTGTACAGCAGGGCCCCTTTGGTCTGTCACCTGCGGCCCCCTTACACCAGAGCGGTACGTCGACGCTTTTCTACGCCCCGTTTTGTTGCCGTTCGTGGCAAGGCACTTCGCCTGCCGAATCCAGGGACTGCTAGCTCAACGTCTCAAGTCGCGGAGGTACGCTGCTCGGTGGAGAATTTGGGAAAACTTGTTGTTGTACATTATTTTCAAATAAAACAAATACATCACATCTGATATTGCATGTTTTTCCTTTCATTCCGCATGTTTCGTCATTTGATAGAGCATTAAAGCATGAATCTTTTAGCGAACTATAGAATGTGCTGCCATCACTTACCTCTTGCGCTCTCCACATCCGATGTAATTTTACTCTATAGGGAGGCCGAGGATTCGACCGTCTCCAATCGCCCACTGTTAAGAGTCTATTCACCACTAAGATTTTGCAGTACAACGAAAAACAATCCAAATTTGCAAATTTCACTTTTTTTAACCACTCGATGACTGTTCGTTTGCACATTTTTGACATGGTATTTGCATTTTCGAAAATACCAATTTGACTATCTGTTATGATGATTTGAAAATGTGTCCGGACCCGAAATTAATCATCGCGTCATTCGAAAAAGTGAGATTTGCAAATTTGGCTGATTTTTCGTTGTAGCGATTGACAGAAGTTGCTGACCTACAGCAATTTGAGCAGGCTGGAAGTTCGTAACTAAGATTTTTATTTTACCTTTATTAATTTTCATATTATAGGAAGAGCTGAGAGTGGTTTCCATCTGGGCCAGCATAGCTTCTAATTGTTCTGCATCTTCATTTGACATTGCGACATCGTCAGAAAATCTCTACATGTCTTTTTTTCTTTTCACTAATTTCAATTACTCCTACATGCACATCTCCTAGTTTTTCCCTAACTTCATGTATTGCCCTCTGAATGTATCTATTGAACAAGGCAGGAGAGAGTGGGCACCTCTGTCGTACATCCTGCCTAATAATAGGTTTTTTTATGTTCTCTACACCTTACCATAGCCGACTATTCTCTAGGCAGTCTCGGCATTACTTTTCTCTCCTTATATCTTATGCTAATCTGTCTCAGCATCTTAAAATGCTGTCGGTGGTCTACAGTGTCAAGTGTTTTAACTAAGTCTATGAAGGCAATATATGTGTCTTGACGCTTCTTTGGCCTTTTCTGAAGAATTAAACCTAAGTCGAGTATTGCTTCTCGTGCCCCTGCACCTCTTCTGCAGCCAAACTGGTCGTCTGTGCCTTCTGTCCGTCTTAGAATGATAGACGTCAAGATCTACGAGGTGTGTGTTACCAAACTCAGGATCGTATATTGTCCACGTTTCTTTGCAGATGCTTCCTGTAGTACTGGCACTGTGATACATTTTTTTAAGGTCCGTTGGGAGCTGCCCCGTTTCACATAAAACTTGTATGAGCTGGAACAATTCTTCGTGTAGCTGTTGTCCAGCAGCCTTGTTGAGTTCTGCTGGTATATCATTATCTCTAGTGGCTTTCCCAGGTTTTAGCTGCCTCACTGCAAGACTGAACACACTGCACAACGTATAGTCTCCTTCTTCTTCCGGATCGACTTCCAGAAATAAGGGGACAATTAGGGGACAATTGCAGAATAAAATTCTCACTCTGCAGCGGAGTGTGCGCTGATATGAAACTTCCTGGCAGATTAAAACTGTGTGCCCGACCGAGACTCGAACTCGGGACCTTTGCCTTTCGCGGGCAAGTGCTCTACCATTTGAGCTACCGAAGCACGACTCACGGCGCGTCCTCACAGCTTTACCTCTGCCAGTACCTCGTCTCCTACCTTCCAAACTTAACAGAAACTCTCCTACGAACCTTGCAGAACTAGCACTCCTGAAAGAAAGGATATTGCGGAGACATGGCTTAGCCACAGCCTGGGGGATGTTTCCAGAAAGAGATTTTCACTCTGCAGCGGAGTGTGCGCTGGGTATGAAACTTCTCGTCAGATTAAAACTGTGTGCCGGACCGAGACTCGAACTCGGGACCTTTGCCTTTCGCGGGCAAGTGCTCTACCAAGTTCTGCAAGGTTCGATGGAGAGCTTCTGTAAAGTTTGGAAGGTAGGAGACGAGGTACTGACAGAAGTAGAGCTGTGAGGACGGGGCGTGAGTTGTGCTTGGGTAGCTCAGTTGGTAGAGCACTTGCCTGTGAAAGGCAAAGGTCCCGAGATGGAGTCTCGGTCCGGCACACAGTTTTAATCTGCCAGAAAGTTTCATACCGACACCTGTCATTCATTCGATATTTCGTGGAACACGTGTAATGGCTCAGCCCATCATATATAGAATATTTCTTATTTCTATCTTCTACTTATGGTAACAAGTGGAATAGTAATATACGGCCATAGGTACCTTAATAAAGATTTTCTTTCATTTTCAGATGGAGGAGAAGAGAAAATCCTCCGTAAGAGCTGAGTTAGAAGTTGCAGACGGGAAAATTGTGACGCTGCAAGCAGATCCGGAGTGCAAAGAGATGAGCCGGATGGTGGCAGACCTGAACAGGCGAGTGGTGCGCGTGCAGACCCACGGGGTGGCCTCGTGGGAGACGGAGAAGAAGAAGGGGAGGCACAGGGGCTTCGGCGTCGAAGTGGCCCGGGAGGCGGTCGAGGAGGAAGCGTCGACGGCGAGCGACAGCGCGCGCTTCTACTCGGCCTCTGAGGAGCCGGCGCAGCAGGACGGCACGCTCGTCGTCCGGCAGTACCTCGACAACGTGGAGAGAGTCGAGGGCAAGCCCGGCCCCGTCAAGAGGAGGCTGAGGCGCTGGCTGTACGGGAAGCCCCGCTCCGAGGCAGTCGGGCCGCACGGCAGCAGTTGCTGCTGCAGGCAGGTGGAGGCGGTCGCCGGCAAGATGACCGTAGCCCAGGCGTGCGGCATGGAGGACGAGGCCGTAGACCGGCTCCTGGTCGACGTGTACTTCAACCCTCCACCGAAACAGGGCATCGGCAGGGTCTTTCGCAGTGCTTCAGAAACGGTCAGGAAGCTTGGCGAGCGGGTGAAAAGTGTAGTGAGACGCCGCCATACCGAGCCTCGTGTGGAGAGGGGAAGTGCAGCGAGGGAGGTTGTGGGTACAGAGGCCGAAACTGTGCAGCTGCGGCAGAGCCGCCGCTCGAGTGCCACAGGGGGGCCGCCGGGCTCGGAGGGCGAGCGTGCGCGGGACGGGGGCTCTCTGTCGGCGAGGCAGGAGCGGGGGAGTTCGGGGGGAGAGGCTCAGTTTCACGACGCGAGAAGTAGCCTGAGATCCAGTGGCGGGAGGGATGGACCCACAGCGCAGCAGCACGGCGAGGTGCAGGAACAGATAGCAGAAGAGGATGAAGCAATGCCGAGGCAGGAGCGGGGGAGTTCGGGGGGAGAGGCTCAGTTTCACGACGCGAGAAGTAGCCTGAGATCCAGTGGCGGGAGGGATGGACCCACAGCGCAGCAGCACGGCGAGGTGCAGGAACAGATAGCAGAAGAGGATGAAGCAATGCCGAGACAAGAACGGGGCAGTTCGGAAGAAGAGGCTCAGTTTCACGACGCGAGAAGTAGCCTGAGATCCAGTGACGAGAGGAACGGGCCCACAGAGCAGCAGCCCGGCGTGTTGCAGTCGGGTCACAATGTCGGCGTGTACCAGGTGCTGCTCGATGGCGACGACCGGAACACGCACGAAAGCAGCTCAAAGTGGGTGCAGCAGATCGTCTTCACGCCGAACGGGAAAAACAGAAAAGCGAAAGATACGCCAGAAGAAGTCTTACGAGAGGACAAAAGGTTGATTGAAGATTGTGAAAGAGGTAGGCTACAAGATCAGGACGAACTGCGAGACTGCGGTCATCATCGGACACTAGCAGAAGATGACCGAGAGATAGAACAACTACGGATGCATATGGCGAAAATGGTATTAAATTCGAAACGGAACGCCCCACAGTATGACCACTCGGAGGTCTCTAGCTTAGCACCACACGTAAAGGAACAACCTACATCATCTGATCGAGAGTCTCTGAATGGTAAAGAAACTCGAACCAGCGGGCTACATTTCAGTGGTGAACGATCAGAACAGCGACGAGAGGAAAGTGAACAAAGTCCGGATCTGCAGCTAAGTGATCGACACAGCAATCGAGATGGCGCACGCCCCTTTGTGGGAAGTTTGCAAGTGTTTATCTTGAACGATCCTACAGAGTTCGAATGGGAGCCAATCAGCGAACTCTCAGAAGAACTGACCTTAGCTTCTCAACATATTGGTGAACTAGAATTCGACGAAGACTCTCTACAAAACAATGAAGGCAGCAAGAATAAGTTTCGAGACGAGCGACCGTTGCAAGACAGTGACGGCTCACGAAATCGTGATTGCAATGGACCATCGTGCTCAACTCCACATGCAGAGGAAGAACAGGAAGTAACTGTAGAAGCGGAAAGCGTAGAAGAGAACGCACAAAATGTTGAAAACTGCAGTACGCCTACACATACCGTTAAGGGAGGCCGGAGGACAATATAGACTCCTCTTAAGAATCGAGTTGCTTTTATTACCTGGAGTACTAGGATTTTTCACGGCCACTACGCTGTTTTTCGTCAAGATACATAAGTAAGTAAAACAGTGTTCCCATGGGACGGAAGCCACTTTCCACTCTGTGCGAAAGAAAAGAGAACTATTACTCAGCTATCTGATGTGAAGGTAGGTAAACAAGCAACAGTTTCCGAGTACACACAATCATTCAAAATATCAAATACAAGAATAAAGTACATCTGCTTTCAGTAACATATCATATCTGTGCCATCAGTGCAAGCACAAATGCACTCCATCTCTACTGATGTTTCTCATGCACTGATGAGTCAGATCATTATGACGACCGACCTGCTATCGATATACACTCCTGGAAATTGAAATAAGAACACCGTGAATTCATTGTCCCAGGAAGGGGAAACTTTATTGACACATTCCTGGGGTCAGATACATCACATGATCACACTGACAGAACCACAGGCACATAGACACAGGCAACAGAGCATGCACAATGTCGGCACTAGTACAGTGTATATCCACCTTTCGCAGCAATGCAGGCTGCTATTCTCCCATGGAGACGATCGTAGAGATGCTGGATGTAGTCCTGTGGAACGGCTTGCCATGCCATTTCCACCTGGCGCCTCAGTTGGACCAGCGTTCGTGCTGGACGTGCAGACCGCGTGAGACGACGCTTCATCCAGTCCCAAACATGCTCAATGGGGGACAGATCCGGAGATCTTGCTGGCCAGGGTAGTTGACTTACACCTTCTAGAGCACGTTGGGTGGCACGGGATACATGCGGACGTTCATTGTCCTGTTGGAACAGCAAGTTCCCTTGCCGGTCTAGGAATGGTAGAACGATGGGTTCGATGATGGGTTGGATGTACCGTGCACTATTCAGTGTCCCCTCGACGATCACCAGTGGTGTACGGCCAGTGTAGGAGATCGCTCCCCACACCATGATGCCGGGTGTTGGCCCTGTGTGCCTCGGTCGTATGCAGTCCTGATTGTGGCGCTCACCTGCACGGCGCCAAACACGCATACGACCATCATTGGCACCAAGGCAGAAGCGACTCTCATCGCTGAAGACGACACGTCTCCATTCGTCCCTCCATTCACGCCTGTCGCGACACCACTGGAGGCAGGCTGCACGATGTTGGGGCGTGAGCGGAAGACGGCCTAACGGTGTGCGGGACCGTAGCCCAGCTTCATGGAGACGGTTGCGAATGGTCCTCGCCGATACCCCAGGAGCAACAGTGTCCCAAATTTGCTGGGAAGTGGCGGTGCGGTCCCTTACGGCACTGCGTAGGATCCTACGGTCTTGGCGTGCATCCGTGCGTCGCTGCGGTCCGGTCCCAGGTCGACGGGCACGTGCACCTTCCGCCGACCACTGGCGACAACATCGATGTACTGTGGAGACCTCACGCCCCACGTGTTGAGCAATTCGGCGGTACGTCCACCCGGCCTCCCGCATGCCCACTATACGCCCTCGCTCAAAGTCCGTCAACTGCACATACAGTTCACGTCCACGCTGTCGCGGCATGCTACCAGTGTTAAAGACTGCGATGGAGCTCCGTATGCCACGGCAAACTGGCTGACACTGACGGCGGCGGTGCACAAATGCTGCGCAGCTAGCGCCATTCGACGGCCAACACCGCGGTTCCTGGTGTGTCCGCTGTGCCGTGCGTGTGATCATTGCTTGTACAGCCCTCTCGCAGTGTCCGGAGCAAGTATGGTGGGTCTGACACACCGGTGTCAATGTGTTCTTTTTTCTATTTCCAGGAGTGTAAAACCAACCAGGCGACAGCAGCGTCAAAGAAATGGTTCAAATGGCTCTGAGCACTATGGGACTTAACTTCTGAGGTCATCAGTCCCCTAGGACTTAGAACTACTTAAACCGAACTAACCTAAGGACATCACAAACATCCATGCCCGGGGCAGGATTCGAACCTGCGAGCGTAGCGGTCGCGCGGTTCCAGACTGTAGAGCCTAGAACCGCACGGTCGCCCCGGCCGGCCAGCAGCGTCACCTGGCGAGGAATGACTGCTAGTCAGACACACGCACGATGCACTTAGTATCAATGAGCGCGCTGTCCATGTGTAGGATGGAGGACGCGCGCGATCCATCTGAGCTTGACCGAAGGCAGATGCCAGTGGCTTGAAGGCTCGACAGGAGCATTTCGGTAACTGGACGACTTGTCTGGTGTTCGAGAAATACTGTGGTGAGTGCCTTCAAGACGTGGCGAAACCAAGGTGAAACTACGTCCAGATGTCGCGTGATTGGGCAGCCACCCCTCATCACAAATGGTTCAAATGGCTCTGAGCACTATGGGACTTAACATCTATGGTCATCAGTCCCCTAGAACTTAGAACTACTTAAACCTAACTAACCTAAGGACAGCACACAACACCCAGTCATCACGAGGCAGAGAAAATCCCTGACCCCACCGGGAATCGAACCCGGGAACCCGGGCGTGGGAAGCGAGAACACTAGCGCACGACCACGAGATACGGGCCCCCTCGTCACAGATATCTGATGTCATACGTTGGGTAGACTGTTAAAACAGGACAGATGGAGAAGTGTTGTGGAAGTAACTTTAATGCCGGGCAGAGTACAAGCGTGTATCAAGACACAATGCACCGGACACTCCGAACGATGGCCTCTGCGGCTGGCGACACGTGCAAGAGCCAATGTTAACACGGTGACATTGGCAACTACGACTGAAATGGGTACGTGACCAGCGGCACTGAACTCTGACGCAGCGACAGAGCGCCGCAAGGTCTAATGAATCCCAGTACGTTCTTCGTCGTGCCGAGGGCAGGGCGCGAATCCGTGGTCATCCAGGGGAACAGCTCCTTCACACCTGTACAGCGGGATGGAGACAAGCTCGCGCCGGCTCCATTATGCTCTGGCGAACATTCACGTGGGTCCAGTGGAGCTCGTGCAAGGCACCATGACGGCCAAGAAGTATCGTACTCTGGTTCCAGACCACGTACACCACTTCGTGACGATCATATTTGCCGACAGCAATGGCGTTTTTTCAAGAAGACAATGCGCCATGTCACAAGGCCAGGAGTGTGATGCAGTGGTTCGAGGAGCAGAGTGGCGAGTTCCAATTGATGTGCTGGGCCTCACCTCACCAGATCTGAACCCGATCGAACACATCCTGTATGTGATTGAAAGTGGCGACAGAGCTCATCCCCCCCCTCCGCGGAACTTACGCGAATTGGGTGACTTGTGTGTGCAGATATGGTGGCAACTCTCTCCAGCGACCTACCAAGGCCTCCTTGCTTCCAAGCCGCTGTTATCGGTGTCAAAGGTGGACATACCGTCTATTAAGTAGTTGGTCATAGTGTTCTGGCTGATCAGTGTACGTCTGTTACTTGGTTTGTTGAGCTGGTAACAGATTTTCCTTCTAAATAAAAGGCTTCGATTTCTGTCCGTCGTGGGCCAACGGGTCCGACCGCCCGCCGCTCCGTCCTCTGCCGATGGCGCCACTGACTGCACTGTGGGCAGACACAGGGCCAGCACAGCGGTCTCCTGCTCGTCATCTGCTTTCTTGACCTCGGAGCCGCTACTTCTCATGCAGGCAGCTCCTCAGTTACCCTCATGAGGCTGGGAGCGCCCCGTACCAATCCTCTGGCCGAGGAAGAACGCCTGGTAGTGCCGAGAGGAGAAGCTGGGGCTCTGCTTAGTAGCTGACCACTGAGCAACAGAGGCGGATCCCTCTAACTAAAGTCGCACTTCACTTTCGCAAAACAATAACTACCGTTAATAAACTGTTACAGAACTTGGCATTAGCGCCATTAGTTGCACATTCTGTGTATTTATTGCTAAACTCTTTCTTCAATCGCCAAATGTAAGCTAATCAAAAAGGTAAAGCATGTCTAGGGCAGCACCCACTCTCGACCTATATTTATTTTTTTGTACAAGTATAGGTTGGAAGGCCTGTGGCCGGCCGCGGTGGTCTCGCGGTTAAGGCGCTCAGTCTGGAACCGCGCGACCGCTGCGGTCGCAGGTTCGAATCCTGCTTCGGGCATGGCTGTGTGTGATGTCCTTAGGTTAGTTAGGTTTAAGTAGTTCTAAGTTCTAGGGGACTGATGACCACAGATGTTAAGTCCCATAGTGCTCAGAGCCATTTTGGAAGGCCTGTTTCACAAGTATACGTTGCGGCAGAAGGTACCAAAATTAAGACAGCCTCTGTGGCTACTTCGGGGTTTTGATTCTTAGACTAACCCAAAAATCGTTCAGTGACACAGACTCAAAAGTGTGTTTTAAAGCGGATCAATCTTGAACATCAATGAGTGCTTTGCATTCCAAGACCGTTAGCATTGCAGGCTGGCTTTTAGTTGTAAATCGATTTGCATCCAATCGATGTCGATATAAGTATGAGGAAACTAATTTGACAGAGAGTTCAACAAGTTTAACGAATGGCCAGTGATGATATTTATCATTGCGACTGGTAATTCCAACATGTTTTCTTGCACAAAATTATACAAAAGTTGAAAACAATATTGTCCTCTTTTACACAGGTAATTCACAACTTTTTTCTTTTTAAAGGCTGATAGTTTGTGTCTCACGATAAATATTGTCATTGACCTTCCAAAAAATTTCTGGAAGGTAGGCTAATTTTATAAACCATTGTCGATCATGAAACAAATAGAAATGGGTTACGGACGCTGACATGTTTTGCCACATTTGAAAACCTTCAGCTCGTCGCAGAGTTCATATAGACTGGCTAAATCTTTGCCTCTGGAGAGCCATCGGATATCAGTGTGCAGGACGAGTGATTCATACAGACTGCCCATTTCTTCGCAAACGCTTTTGAGCAATCTTCACTGCAGAGGACGACTTTCAACGTAATTAACGACCTTCACAGCTTCACCAAGGACTTCCTTTTAGTCAGACGGCCTTTTGTTTTCTATAAGAGCATAACGATGCAAAATACAGTGACTGATGTTACATCCTGGCGCAATATTTTTAATTTCTGATACGGTGCATGGGGGTTTAATTAAATACAATGCAAATACTTTTAATTTTAGTAGCTGTATGTCCGGCTACGAAGTCTCGGAAACGGTTGGCCCTGGCTAGTATTACTCCGCAATCTGACTGCATAGAATAACAACAAAGAATGAAAGGAAATTTCCGTTACACAATTAATTAATTAAGTCCCCAGCAAGTATAAAAGCTACGAAACAACAAAGCACAAGAGTAACTGTTCTGTGTGTGGAAGTGTGATTCAACGTACACATCTGGCATGGTTCTTCCTCAATACGACAAGATGCTTTAAACGCCATTTACAATGAAGTAATTAAAAAAACCAGAAATACTACGATTGCACATACAAACCAGAATTACACTCTAATACATGAACACAAGCCAGATGCTTTGTTGACTGAACCTGTGACCAAGAGGCATTGTTATTTAGGAAATTTGAAATACAAAAATTTTTTTATTACCTCGTATATATTGACGAAAAATACACTCTGATCATTACAACATCCCCAATCGAAGAGCATCGGCTGTCTAGCCCATCAGAACAACTGCACACGACATGCTCACAACTAGTACTGCTATCAACATCCTCTCAACAAGCACTGCTCACGGCAGCCTCAGAACTGCTACAGCCCACGGCAACTTCTGAACTACAACTGCCCAGTGGAGGCGGCGGAAAAATACTCTTTGGCGCAATCTCTGGCGCTGTGACTCAGTGTAGCCACCTTTCAACGGTGCCCTTTATTTTTTCTTCCATTGCTGCGGCCCCGTCACTACACACGTCAGTATGTTCTTTTTTTCAGTCAATGTTGTGTTTATTCACATAACAATCTCGGAATCCTACTAATTTTTTCTCTAGTTTTATTGATGTGCTAAGATGAGCAGGAGAGTAAATTTTCTTCGATAAATGTACTGAAGGTACACTATGTGATCAAAAGTATCCGGACACCCCTAAAACATATGTTTATCATATCTACTGGCAGGTACTCCAAATCAGCGAACTCAGTAGTCATTAAACGTCGTGAGAGAGCAGAATGAGGCGCTCCGCGGAACTCACGGACTACGAAAGTCGAACGTGGCCGGGTGATTAGGTCTCACTTGTGTCATACGTCTGTACAAGAGATTTCCACACTCCTAAGCAACCCTAGGTCCTCTGTTTCCGATGTGATAGCGAAGTGGAAACGTGAAGGGACACGTACAGGACAAAAGCGTACAGGCCGACCTCGTCTGTTGACCGACAGAGACCACCGACAGTTGAAGAGGGTCGTAATGTGTAATACACTCCTGGAAATTGAAATAAGAACACCGTGAATTCATTGTCCCAGGAA
The DNA here is from genome assembly GCF_023864275.1 of Schistocerca cancellata. Lineage (NCBI taxonomy): Eukaryota > Metazoa > Arthropoda > Insecta > Orthoptera > Acrididae > Schistocerca > Schistocerca cancellata. The sequence continues at coordinate 593,267,827 of NC_064632.1, read as the reverse complement.
GGGGAAACTTTATTGACACATTCCTGGGGTCAGATACATCACATGATCACACTGACAGAACCACAGGCACAGAGACACAGGCAACAGAGCATGCACAATGTCGGCACTAGTACAGTGTATATCCACCTTTCACAGCAAGGCAGGCTGCTATTCTCCCATGGAGACGATCGTAGAAATGCTGGATATAGTCCTGTGGAATGGCTTGCCATGCCATTTCCACCTGGCGCCTCAGTTGGACCAGCGTTCGTGCTGGACGTGCAGACCGCGTGAGACGACGCTTCATCCAGTCCCAAACATGCTCAATGGGGGACAGATCCGGAGATCTTGCTGGCCAGGGTAGTTGACTTACACCTTCTAGAGCACGTTGGGTGGCACGGGATACATGCGGACGTGCATTGTCCTGTTGGAACAGCAAGTTCCCTTGCCGGTCTAGGAATGGTAGAACGATGGGTTCGATGACGGTTTGGATGTACCGTGCACTATTCAGTGTCCCCTCGACGATCACCAGTGGTGTACAGCCAGTGTAGGAGATCGCTCCCCACACCATGATGCCGGGTGTTGGCCCTGTGTGCCTCGGTCGTATGCAGTCCTGATTGTGGCGCTCACCTGCACGGCGCCAAACACCCATACGACCATCATTGGCACCAAGGCAGAAGCGACTCTCATCGCTGAAGACGACACGTCTCCATTCGTCCCTCCATTCACGCCTGTCGCGACACCACTGGAGGCGGGCTGCACGATGTTGGGGCGTGGGCGGAAGACGGCCTAACGGTGTGCGGGACCGTAGCCCAGCTTCATGGAGACGGTTGCGAATGGTCCTCGCCGATACCCTAGGAGCAACAGTGTCCCTAATTTGCTGGGAAGTGGCGGTGCGGTCCCCTACGGCACTGCGTAGGATCCTACGGTCTTGGCGTGCATCCGTGCGTCGCTGCGGTCCGGTCCCAGGTCGACGGGCACGTGCACCTTCCGCCGACCACTGGCGACAACATCGATGTACTGTGGAGACCTCACGCCCCACGCGTTGAGCAATTTCGGCGACACGTCCACCCGGCCTCCCGCATGCCCACTATACGCCCTCGCTCAAAGTCCGTCAACTGCACATACGGTTCACGTCCACGCTGTCGCGGCATGCTACCAGTGTTAAAGACTGCGATGGAGCTCCGTATGCCACGGCAAACTGGCTGACACTGACGGCGGCGGTGCACAAATGCTGCGCTGCTAGCGCCATTCGACGGCCAACACCGCGGTTCCTGGTGTGTCCGCTGTGCCGTGCGTGTGATCATTGCTTGTACAGCCCTCTCGCAGTGTCCGGAGCAAGTATGGTGGGTCTGACACACCGGTGTCAATGTGTTCTTTTTTCCATTTCCAGGAGTGTAGATAGACATCTATCCAGACCAACACACAGGAATTCCAAACTACATCAGGACCCACTGCAAGTACTATGAATGTTAGGTTGGTTGTAAGAAAACTTGGATTTCATGGTCGAGCGGCTGCTCATAGGCCAAACGACGCCCCACTTGGTGTAATGAGCGTAAACATTTGACGATTGAACAGTGGAGAAAACGTTGTGTGGAGTTACGGTACACAATGTGGTGATCCGATGGCAGGGTGCGGGTATGGTGAATGCCCAGTGAATTTTATCTGCCAGTGTGAGTAGTGCCAACAGTAAAATTCGGAGGGGGTGGTGTTACATTGTGATTGTGTTTTTCGTGGAGGGGGCTTGCACCAAATGTAGTTTTGTGCGGCACTATCACAGAACAGCCCTACAGTGATGTTGTAAGCACCCTTTGCTTCCTGTTGTTGAAGAGCAGTTAGGGGATTGAGACTGCATCTTTCAGCACGATCAAGTAACTGTTCATAATGCAAAGGCCTGTGGCGGAGTGGTTACACGACAATAACATCCCTGTAATGGACTGGCCTGCACAGAATCCTGACCTGAATCCTATAGAACACCTTTGGGATGTTTTGAAACGCCGACTTCGTGACAGGCCTCACCGACCGACATCGATACTTCTCCTTAGTGCAGCACTCCGTGAAGAATGGGCTATCATTTCCCAAGAAACCTTCCAGAACCTGACTGGACGTATGCCTGCTAGAGTGGAAGCTGTCATCGAGGCTAACACCATACTGAATTCCAGCATTACTGATAGATTGCACCACGAACTTGTAAGCCATTTTCAGCCAGGTGTCCGGATACACATAGTGCATATCTCACAAATACAAGTAATGTTGATAGATCAGATACATCAGTACTTTCATTAAGTTGCATTGCAAAGAGCTGACTGTTTCGAACATGCATGGTTTAATTAAGTTCTGTACAATTATATGTGGTTTTCCAGATCTAAATATCCTGTAACTTTGGAGGAACGGTGTTGATCCTCCCCATCCTCTGGCTGGCCGGTGTGGCCATGCGGTTCTAGGCGCTTCAGTCTGGAACCGCCTGACCGCTACGGTCGCAGGTTCGAATCCTGCCTCGGGCATGGATGTGTGAGATGTCCTTAGGTTAGTTAGGTTTAACTAGTTCTAAGTTCCAGGGGACTGATGACCACAGATGTTGAGTCCCATAGTGCTCAGAGCCATTTGAACCATCCTCTGCTATGCCAGCGTTGTTTGGATTTCCGCCCCTCCCAGGTTCTATAAATCTCTCCAAATCCTCGAACGCCACATACTCCGCCTCGCCTTCGGCATCCGCCTTCCGTCCCTTATGCGCATGTTCTATGACCTCATCCCCTTCCCCCACCTTCTCCTTTTCCTTGAACACATCCGCACACTATATATTGTCTGCCGTCTTGATCCCCCTCATCCCCTGTTGTCTTCCTTCCTCTCCCCCCCCCCTCAGCCCGTTGCCGCGCCTTTACCGTTGTGTCCCACCCTCTCTCCACCTCCACACCCTCCGCCTCCTTTCCCAACGCAACTTTCACCATCTACCCCTCCGGGATGATGAGCTTCGCCCTGACATCTACCCTTCCTACTCTAACCCCACCTTCCTCCTGCCTCCTCCTCAGGGCTCCCCCTCCTCCCCCACCCTTCTCGTGAGCGGCTTCCCCCTCCTACTCCCTCCTCCCTCTCTTGTGCTCCACTTCAGTGTCTCTGCACTCCCTCCTGCCTTGTCTTCCCTCTTCATCTGCTGCCCCACCTGTCTCCTGCCTCTTGGTTTACCCGCTGACGCCCCTACTCTTTTCATCCCTCCGCTTCCCCTGCTGCACCTTACTCTCCCCTCCTTTTCCATCCTCTCAGGCGTCTCCCTCTGCAGGTCCTACCTGGAAGTTTTATTCTTCATCGTGTGTGCTCCAAGTGGGTTTTAAGTGTGTTGTTCTGGAGTGTTTTTACTGCTGTGGCCAACTTTTAACCTGTGCGTGAGACTTCAGTGTCTTTTTTGTGTTCTACGAATCGCCAACTGTGTTTTTTAAGTTTATGTCGACTGTTTTAATTGTCCCCCCTTGAACGTCTCCATGCCAGTGTATTTTTTACCTCCATTATTTCCCCTTACTATGTTTTATGTCCCGCTTTTTTATCGCCTTATAGGTAACATTTTGTTCTCGTGTTAGTTGTCATGTCACTCGGCTGAAGAGCGGCGGATTGTGCTGCTGACAGCCGTCCCGTGCCCATATGGTGCAGGGGAATGAAATCACTATAAAGAAAAAAAGGAGGAACGGTGCTTCAGTAGCACTTTCATTATCCGTTTTTGTAAATTTATTCAGTACGGACAATGCAGCTTTATATGCCTCTTTGCGTTTTTGAAAAAAAAAAAAAGCGTATATCCCTTTCCTTGAGATTTTCGTGGTTTGTAGCAAAGTCTGCTCTAGCTTTGCTAGCGACAGGAAACTATTTGCTAATACTCTTTTACAAGTAAGACGTAATCCATTAGGTTCCTCTGTACTCCCAATAGGTTTAAATCTGGACACATAAGAGTCATCGAATCTTCTCGTTTTTGACTATATTGCTCCTTCATTTTCTCTTCTATCTCTTGTTAATTTTGATGCCATGTTCTACGCACCCTCACATCAACGAAGTAATAAATTGATAAAACAGCTACTTTCAACGAGAAATGGAATTTTAACTTAAAAAAGAAACAAAACTATGATTTAAATATTCTGAGAAAGACAATTTTGCATCGATGTCCACTAAGAAGCAGTAAAAACATAGCTTAATTATTAGTCCTACTTTCACCGTGACTTACGAGCCAAATCTTTCGTTTCACGATCAGGCGATACATCAACTGTCGTCAAGCGGTTGAAATGAAGCAGCTGAATGTGGAGCGGGGGGCGGGCAGAGAAGTCCACTGGACGTTCCCCCGCAGCCCGCTGCCGCGCTGCCCCCATGTCGAACATCAGGGCCGAATTCTCGCAAACTACGATCATGATTTCTTCTCAAAAGATTTTTTACGCTATTCCACAATAATTTTCGTAGCTGTGGCATATTTAATAGCCTAACACAATAGAAAGATCCAATGATAAATTTAATTTCGTGGATTACTGGTGATTTTTTCACGGAATCACTAGGTTTCTGTTAAATCCACTTTGGTAATCACTGCACTAGACTATCTTCCTGACTGAAGCTAGAGTGCAGCCCTTCTGTCCACCGTGCCACTAGGAGAGGGAGGAAGGTAGCGAGGTCCTGGCAAAGAACTCCAGTACTCATTTTGGTAGCAGGACGAGTGGCTCTGGAGCTGTTCTGAAGGGAGCGGAACAAGCATATATCTCCGCCCCTACTCGGTATTGAACCCACGACCCCATGGGCCCAACCCTAGTACTCTACCCATTAGACCGACATGGCCTCTAGGCACTGAACGTAATGGAAGTAAAAGTAAACATTCACTCTGATACTTGGGGTTTAAGCGGAGTGGAATTCGGGCTGAGGTTTGTGCAGACATGGATATCATTTCAATAACAATTTATTAAATATGCAAAGGGTCAATATACAAAACACACTGAAGCGCCAAAGAAACTGGTATAGGCATGCGTATTCAAATACAGAGATATTTAAAAAGGCAGAATATGGCTCTGCGATCGGCAACGCCTATGTAAGATAATTCTCCGCCGCAGTTGTTAAACCGGTTACTGCTGCTGCAATGGCAGGTTACCAAGATTTAAGTGAGTTTGAACGTGGCGTTATGGTCGAAGCACGAGCAATGGGACACAGCACCTCCGAGGTAGCGATGAAATGGGGATTTTCCCGTACGACAGTTTCACAAGTGTGCCGTGAATATAAGGTATCCGGTAAAACATCAACCTCCGACATCGCTGCGGCCGGAAAAAGATCCTGCAAGAACGGGACCAACGACGACTGAAGAGAATCGTTCAGCGTGACAGAAGTGCAACGCTTCCGCAAATTGCTGCAGATTTCAGTGCTGGGCCATCAACCAGTGTCAGCATGCGAACCATTCTACGAAACATCATCGCTATGGGCTTTCGGAGCCGAAGGCCCATTCGTGTACCCTTGATGACTGCACGACACAAAGCTTTACCCCTCGCCTGGACCCGTCAACGCCGACATTGGACTGTTTATGACTGGAAACATGTTGCCTGGTCGGACGAGTCTTGTTGCAAATTGTATCGAGCTGATGGTCGTGTATGGGTAAAGAGACAACTGCATGAATCCATGGACACCGCGTGTCACCAGGAGACTGTTCAAGCTAGTGGAGGCTCTCTTATGGTGTGGGGCGTGTGCAGTTGGTGTGATATGGGGCCCCTGATACGTCTAGATACGACTCTGACAGCTGAGACGTACGTAAGCAACCTGTCTGATCACTTGCATCCATTGACATCTATTCCGCATTCCGACGAACTTGGGCAATTCCAGAAGGACAATGCGACACCCCACACGTCCAGAATTGCTACAGAGTTGCTCCAGGAACACTCTTCTGAGTTTAAACACTTCCACTTGAGCATATCTGAAATGCCTTGCAACGTGCTGTTCAGAAGAGATCTCCACCCCCTCGTACTCTTACGGATTTATGAGCAGCCCTTCAGGATTCTTGGTGTCAATTCCCTCTAGCACTATTGCAGACATTAGTCGAGTCCATGCCACGTCATGTTGCCGCGTGTTTGCATGCTCGCGGGGATCCTACACGATATTAGGCAAGTGTACCAGTTTCTTTGGCTCTTCAGTGTAGAAATCACTCGTAAAACAAATTCTGTGTAGCCCAAACAAACCTCAGTACGGATCGAATAATAGAACAAAATTATCCTCTCTAAAATAGCGATATTCAATATTGAATAAATAAAGTGGCAACCAAATACAACGTAGCAAGCAACAGCATACGGCTGGAGATCCTCAGTAGGTGTGGCACCAGCAAGTTGTTATACCAGAAAATATTCTACTTCGCTAGGATACAAACTAAGTAATATAACCACTAACTACTGCTTGCTCTGTTTCTGCTAATTACACCAAATCACAAAGATATCAGCTACGGACAACACTAACCAACTATCCAAGTTTATGTCAAAATGATAGTTATCCAGTAACACATTTAGTACATCAGTCACATAATATAACAATTTTTAGTATGCTTAAGGGAACTGCTGATTTGATAACAACAAAATCGTGCCCCACTTCAAATTCACTCTTTATAGAACAAAACCAATTCTCGTTTAATCAGTACAGTCACGTGCCCAGTGTATACTGGCTTTAGAGGATTGCTTCATGACCCCGCATTCAGTTCACAAACAAACATTATAGAAAGCTCACAAACTTCCATATTTGTACTTGGTGTTTATAATTAAACTATCCCTATTTAATACGTTACAACACGGAAACTTATTACTGTAGGAGTACCAAAATTGGTAGTATTAACGTCGAGGACACGGGGAAGAGAAATAATGCAGAATCAATTCAACTGAAACACTTTTATTGTGCTGCTACGGTACATCGTACCATTACTTACCGGTACCACTACTCAATATGGCGCCCGTAAGTATCGAGAAGAGTCTCAAAGCGCAGGATTGCATTCTGCTCAGCAGAACGATTCATGGCTACAGGTATGCTGGCTACCTCTCTTGATATGTTGTGCTTCAGATCAGCACACGTGTGAATGTTCCCCTAGTAAACCCTGTCCTTCAGGCAGCCCCACAACCAGGAATCACAGGGAGCGAGAATAGGTGATCGTGTCGGCGAAGCATTTGGAAACGACCGGCTGATAGTTCGATCGTTTCCAAATGTGTTTCGGAGAAGCAGGTGAACGTCACAAGCGACATGCGGTGGGGCACCATCTTGCATGAAAACTGTTGAGTTGAATGCATCTCTCTCCTGTAGGACGGGTATGATATGCTGTCGAAGCATGTTGCAGTAATGCTGGCCAGTCACGCTGCACGCCTTTGGTCCTCTAACTTCTTTATCATGCTCTGCACAAGTGGAGGAAGAGGACCCTTCTGTAATCCTTTCAACTGGAGATACTGTCGAAGGGCAGCTGCAGCATTACTGTTGTTTTGATAATAGAGTTTCACCAATAATGCCCTGTTCCTTTTGTCCAAGCTCATGTTGACATGTCAACAAGTACACTGCGACTGATAAAGTGTGTGAGACTACGAATCACGATGATTGATCATGGCTCTTGTTGGTCGTTGTTGGAACTGGACGGTGGTGCTGTGATGCACGGAAATCATGCACCTCGTCTATGGACAGTAATGGTACCGAGTTTGGTACTCGTACAATAATTAGTTTCCGTGTTATAACGTGTTAAATAGGGAAAATTTAATTATAACCACCTGATACATAACAATGTGCCACAAATTAAAACTAACGTCGTCAGATTATCAGCATTAACTCCAAAACCCCTCTGATTGTGCTCTGTGCAATCTTCTGCAGGCATTCCTCACTTCCACTGCACTGCTGCACACATGAAAACAGCAGCTGCTCCATCAGGCTGCTGTCCAGTAGTCTGCATCATCTGTACTGCCTGCCGTGTGTCTGGTATCACACTATATCGACTGCACGAGGCCCTTCGGACTTGGCTCCTCACAGACTGGCCTGGTTTGTATCTCTCCAGGAACCGAGTCCTGCCCAGCCTGTCGAGCACTAAGCACGGCCCAAGAGTAGTGGGGTAAGGTGGTCACGGGCACATTTCGTTGGTGCGGATTGCGTACATTCAGGGGCAACCACACATTTAGGGTCAAACTTGATCGATTTATGGCCCCCTCCCCTTAACCTATTCTTCCCCTAAGTGGTTTATGACCCCCTGAGGATTGATTTATGGTTCCCTGGGGATAGTTCTGAGAAACTCCCCACCCCTCTCCATTCCTGTCCTCCTCCCCCATCCCTCTGGGAAATCCACAAACCCTCTCCTGCCCCCTTCGCCGCCACAAACACACTTTTGATATCAAATTAATTAACTAACTAATTAAATCGACAAATTGATTATCCCATTCCGATATGGTGAAACCTCCACCCCCTTCCCCATCTAGGAATTGGCAGGAAAAGGACTCAGTTTGTGCTGGAGAGGAAGGATCTGATGATACAAAATTGAAGTCCTTGTCAATTACTTAGCAGAGCATTTGTGTATTTATAAAGTTCAGTAGTCAGGGGTTGAACCTCTTTATTTGGTGGGAAAAGCTCACATCCAGTAACTATATGTCTTATTTATGTAATTACACTGGTGCAAATTGGAGGTGTTGTCTTGTTGAAAACTTAGGTAGAGCTCACATCTGCACCCCCCACCCCCCTTCCTATGACATAATAACAGTATCTGTCTCTCTCTCGAGATGTCACTTCCAGTTTGTCTGTGTGAATCAATATCTGAAAACATGCAGACAGAGGTTGTCATCTCTCCTGAGAGTATTGTGTTTCTATTCGCTAATGTTGGGGACAAAGAGAGAACTGACGCAACTTCGATGTCAAAAATAGAGGGAAATAGTCCACTTGCACTACCCTAACAAATTAATTATTTAACAGTTTACAGGAGTCGAACAGATAGCTTAAAACACTCACCACCACCTAACAATGCTCCTTTCTCATAATACACTCCTGGAAATGGAAAAAAGAACACATTGACACCGGTGTGTCAGACCCACCATACTTGCTCCGGACACTGCGAGAGGGCTGTACAAGCAATGATCACACGCACGGCACAGCGGACACACCAGGAACCGCGGTGTTGGCCGTCGAATGGCGCTAGCTGCGCAGCATTTGTGCACCGCCGCCGTCAGTGTCAGCCAGTTTGCCGTGGCATACGGAGCTCCATCGCAGTCTTTAACACTGGTAGCATGCCGCGACAGCGTGGACGTGAACCGTATGTGCAGTTGACGGACTTTGAGCGAGGGCGTATAGTGGGCACGCGGAAGGCGGGTGGACGTACCGCCGAATTGCTCAACACGTGGGGCGTGAGGTCTCCACAGTACATCAATGTTGTCGCCAGTGGTCGGCGGAAGGTGCACGTGCCCGTCAACCTGGGACCGGACCGCAGCGACGCACGGATGCACGCCAAGACCGTAGGATCCTACGCAGTGCCGTAGGGGACCGCACCGCCACTTCTCAGCAAATTAGGGACACTGTTGCTCCTGGGGTATCGGCGAGGACCATTCGCAACCGTCTCCATGAAGCTGGGCTACGGTCCCGCACACCGTTAGGCCGTCTTCCGCTCACGCCCCAACATCGTGCAGCCCGCCTCCAGTGGTGTCGCGACAGGCGTGAATGGAGGGACGAATGGAGACGTGTCGTCTTCAGCGATGAGAGTCGCTTCTGCCTCGGTGCCAATGATGGTCGTATGCGTGTTTGGCGCCGTGCAGGTGAGCGCCACAATCAGGACTGCATACGACCGAGGCACACACGGCCAACACCCGGCATCATGGTGTGGGGAGCGATCTCCTACACTGGCCGTACACCTCTGGTGATCGTCGAGGGGACACTGAATAGTGCACGGTACATCCAAACCGTCATCGAACCCATCGTTCTACCATTCCTAGACCGGCAAGGGAACTTGCTGTTCCAACAGGACAATGCACGTCCGCATGTATCCCGTGCCACCCAACGTGCTCTAGAAGGTGTAAGTCAACTACCCTGGCCAGCAAGATCTCCGGATCTGTCCCCCATTGAGCATGTTTGGGACTGGACGAAGCGTCGTCTCACGCGGTCTGCACGTCCAGCACGAACGCTGGTCCAACTGAGGCGCCAGGTGGAAATGGCATGGCAAGCCGTTCCACAGGACTACATCCAGCATCTCTACGATCGTCTCCATGGGAGAATAGCAGCCTGCATTGCTGCGAAAGGTGGATATACACTGTACTAGTGCCGACATTGTGCATGCTCTGTTGCCTGTGTCTATGTGCCTGTGGTTCTGTCAGTGTGATCATGTGATGTATCTGACCCCAGGAATGTGTCAATAAAGTTTCCCCTTCCTGGGACAATGAATTCAAGGTGTTCTTATTTCAATTTCCAGGAGTGTAGATCGTAGCGCTAAATATATCTGAGGTCTTGGATGTAACAACGTTTGAGAACACAAACACTCTCCTCTATCGCCATGATTCCATTAAACAAAGCAGGCGGAAAAAAAACCAACCGATTACACACACTCGCGAGCGCGAAGGACGCGCCATCTGCCGAGGACAGAAGCTGCAGTCGTATCGTCCACCGCTGGCAGGGACACCGCATTGTCTTGCAGACTCCAGTGAGGAGATACCTGCACACGTGTTGGCTATGCCGACAACTGCACATCCATCCCTAATGTCCACACGCCGGCCCAGATGTCGGAGAGACTGTCACCAAGCAGTTTACACGGGGGTGCTAACAGTCCACTGCAGTCACCCGTCATACTGAATCTTCTCAAACAACACGCACGTCCGCTTCTGTCGCCGTTCATCCACTCTCCCAGCACACTGGCCACTTCGCTAGCGCCCCGCTGCTGCGGGCCAAAACAGACAGGTCGAAGTATTCTTTGTACTTAACTGCCCATCGCATGCTGAGCTAATCCATGAATTCCAGTCGCTGACTCCAACATAGACACTCCCCAGTTTAAATAATCCATTTTACCCAATCCGAGAAGGGCATGTTGTTCACACACCTCGAATTTCTCACGCGAAATGTAGATTTCTCCCTTTTATACGAGCTATTTTCGAAGACAAAAGATATCGGAGCATACACGCGTTTTCATATCGCTAAAGTATCGTTACTTCTTGTGAAAATCCTATAACAATATGGCAAAGGCTACATTTCCTCTACGTATTCTCTCATCAGGTAGAAATATCTGTTCTAATCAGCTTAATATCTGTTATGCCCTGCATCACAGGCCTTGAATAATAAACTCATTTTTGGCTCATGTCGGAGAGCTATGATCTACCTCTGTCACAGGGTGAGTCCTCGCTTTCGAACTCTCTTAAAGTAACAAAATACTTTGCCCCATACGAAGTCTCTTAAGGTAACAGCCAACAGGGGTTATAAAAATTAAGTTTATACTACGTATTATTTTATAAATTCTGTAATACACCTGATTTTCTTAAGATGGTCATCTCTCCCTGTGTGAGAGATTGAAATTTCGTTAGAAGATATCGCCACAACGAGAAAATGCCTGATTACCGCTCCAAGTCCCAAATCATATCCGTGGTACCCTAGCGATCGCTTCCACCTGCCAGGTGGCACATCATTGATATCAAATTGATAGCCTAATTAATTAAATTGATCATGAGAGTCACTTTGCATGGCGAGGAATTTTTTTTTCAGCAGTCTGATTAAACTCGCCAGGTAGTTCAAATGGGAATACTGAAAAGAAGACAATTTTCTTTTCGAGGAACGCTGTTGAGAAACAACAATTGAGGCCGACCGCAGAAGGATTCTACCACAGCCAACATACATTTCGCTTAAGAACCACGAAGAAAATATAACAGAAATTAGCGCGCATGAGAAGGCCTATAGCAGTCTTTTTCCTTCACTCTGCGAATGGAATAGGAAAGGGAATGACTAATAGTGATACACGGTACACTCCGCAACACACCGCATGACGTGCAAAGTAAACACATAGATGTAAGTGTAAATTTAGTCCGCCTACTAAGATGTCAATCCACCTATTTATAGGCACACAAAATTTGCTGTAGAATGTAGTCTCTTATATCGAGATAACAAAAGACAGAACTTCTCCTGCTGATTGTCCCTCGATAAAAATCTTCATATTAGCTCCTAATTATCTCATTGCAGTCACTTTGCGAGACGGATTTGAGTGTTTGTAATATGTTTGCAAACAACACTTAGAAGAAGCAGTACAGAGCTCACCTCTCAACTGCGCTTTCGTTAGAGTATCGATTAGTTACTGTACTCTTATGAATCTTCCAGTCTTCGATATATAGCATTTGAATCCACATCATTTCCAAGAGTAAGAGATGTCCCCTGCCACGTCACAAACTTCTGCTAATTCTCTCGAAATCCCATCACGTTCCCACAGGACTGTTCCACTAGATCAGGGCTTAACAACTGGCCGGTTTTGAGCGCGAGTACTCGCGTCTGCTCAGGCACTTGCACGCGAGCAGCTGCAAGGTCGTGGAGTAGGGAGGGCGGGGAGGGAGGGGAAATGCGCGCGCACGTATGAATAGGACCTCAGCGTGCCTATTGAATTCGCGCCGACTGTGTAACGTTAGAAGTACTACGATCAGCTCTAACAGTCACTTCTCTGGTTAAGAATCATGTCAAGTCGCCGTTGTGTAACCCCAACCATGCTTTCGTAGTTCAACCCCCATTGGGAGGAATTGTATCTGTTTACAGAAAAAGATGATGTTGCAAAATGTTTAGTGTCTCACAAAACGCTGAATTCTTTTAGAAAATTTAATTTGCAGCGACATTATATGTCGTATCACGTGAAAGACTACGGAAGTGGAAAATGTGATGGACCAGATCGTGCACAGGAAGTTATTAAACTTATAAGGAAGCTATCCGAAGAAGATCTGGACGACGAAGAAAAATCAACTGAGGCAGCTCTCAGAATGAGTTACAAAATTGCTTTGCTTTTAGCAAAATCCCTGCTCCCCATCACTGATTGCGATTTAGTAAAAGAATGTTTGGTAGTTGCCGCGGAACATTTGTGTCCATCTCAAGTTGAACAGTTTCGGATTGTGCCATTATCTGACATGACCATTATGCGTCGCATACAGGACATGGCAGACGACGTCCAGAGCCAGCTTGCAAATATCCTTAAAGATTTTATAGCGTATTCTCTATCTCTGGACGAAAGTGTTGATATCACAGGAACAGCGCAGCTTACCATATTTATTAGAGGTGTTAATAGAGATCTTCAGGTGAGGGAGGAGCTCCTCGATGTAGTAGCCATGAAGAACACTACAACCGGAAGTGATATTTTAAGTAGTGTTGAAGAAAGTGTTGAAAATATAGGATTGTCGTGGAATTCTTTAGTTTCAGTGTCTACAGACGGTGCACCAGCGATGACAGGGAAAAAATCAGGTTTCGTCGCGCTGTTGAAGGAGAAAATGCAAAAACTGACCGTGCCGAATGAAACAAGGGGCGTTCACTGGCTGATCCACCAGGAAAACTTATGTGCAAAGAGTATCACTCCAAAAAATGTGATGAGTGTTGTTTTTCGTACAACCAATTATATAAGGAAGCATGGGCTACAACACAGGCAATTTAAAAGCTTTCTTCAGTATGTAGAAAGCCAGTATGGTAGCCTGCCTTATTACAGCGAGGTCCGCTGGCTTCGTCGTGGCGAATTATTAAATCGATTTTTTTGCCTATTAAATGAAATAAATATGTTCATGGAAATAAATAATATGCGTGTTCCTGAACTGAAAGAGCCTTCATGGAAATGTGATCTCGCGTTCTTAGCAGATTTAATTAGCCATCTGAATGCTTTGAACATTTCACTACAAGGTAAAGATCTGCTAATTACTCATTTCATAGATCAAATACGAGCTTTTAAAATGAAATTGACACTTTGGGTGAGTCAGCTGGAAACAGGAAATCTAGCTCATTTTCCTACATTATCATCCATGCAAGATGTTCACAAAGACTGTGAACGTTATTCACATGCCCTTAAGGAAGAATTGGATCAACACTTTCAATATCTGACAGCATTAGACAGTGATTTTGATCTGTTCTCCTCTCCATATTCAGCGAATATTGAAGAGATTCGTCCTGATCTGCAACTAGAAATTATTGACCTGCAGTGTGACAGAGAATACAGAGACCAATTTCAGAACAAGAAAAACATTTTGGAATTCTACAGAGGCTTCCCTCAGGATAGATTTCCTCGTTTGCACAAACTGGCGGCTACAATAATATCAGTGATCGGTTCCACGTATGTTTGTGAACAACTGTTCTCTGCAATGAAATGTAACAAGACGCGCCTGAGAAACGCATTGTCTGATCGAAATTTAAACTGCATGCTGCGCCTACAATGCACAAGAACAATTACTCCGAACATAGACGCAATTGTAAAGGGCAAAAAGTACAAGATAACCGAGAACCCCACACTTCAGTGACACCTTTTATTGTGTAACAGTTCACAAATCAATACGAATGTAGAGGCATATACTAAGCTAATAAAACTATGTGGCACGTGTACATTCTCCTTTATTTGTTTCATTTGTCGCAGTAATAATTCGTGAGTGATATCCCTGCAGGTGACCGCGGATTTACATTGACTGGCGGCAGCTGTTGTGTGCCCCACGTGACTCTCCCCCCTCTCCGCTCTGGTCCGGTAGTGGGGGTAGCGTGCTCGCGCTGCTCCGTGCTCGCGCCTTGCTGCTCACAGCTTATGTTGTGAAGCCCTGCACTAGATAGAAGGCTGACAGGTAGAGAGCTATCATAATGAGAAATATAGCACACTAGCGTATAGGAGGAAATTCACAACCATGCAGAGTATATATGCATTGGACAAAGAAATTCAGAAGTATAACACATACAATTCATCACTGTCGAACGATGGTCAATAAGTATCAGTCTGTACATGCTCCAATCTCCGTTATCATGTTCCTATGGTCCTCACGCAAGAAATACGACAGTGTAATAGTGTCCGAGTCTTTGATGACAGCAGAGTCTCTCTCTCTCTCACTATTTTTGTAACATCCTACAGAGTAAAATATGAACAACTGCATAAAAAATTCACTAACTTCACGTGGTAGAGAACTCAATAACATTTTAACTCGTCCCTCTGTTCTGATATATCAGGAAACAAATACTCTCTGTGTGTTGACATAGACCACACGTGGTGACCCCATTAAATATACATCTATTGGTCCACTGGAGCAGGCTACCAGTGATCGAAGTCACTTCCACGGACATGTGCAAATTTTTGTCGCCTGTAGTAGGGCAATTCCATATTGACTGTCAGTCACAAGGAGAGTGTTCTTGTGTTTTCTTTCATAAGCTGTTGTGTTTTTGCTGTAACACGTCTAAACAGTGTTTGACTACAGCTGTGTTCAATGCCATAAATTGTTTTCTTACCACGACCTTGAGATCTGTGTTAGGTGCTAAACTGACATTAACACTTCTCGATCCATCAGCTCTTACAGACAGCTGGACACTGCATGGTGTAAACTATGCTGCTCCCACAACACACAGGATGATTTCAATTCAAAACAGAGGCGGTGTTTCTTATTGGCGAAAATGTTAAAGACATCACAACATATGGAAACTGGAAGCGTTTGCGTGATTGTGGTGCATTTCCAAACAGCTGTCCAAAGATGATGACCGCTACTTTTCATCTCATCTTCCACAGGCAGTAGATGTCTCAGTGTTCCGTTTATAAGAGACCAAGAGCATTGATTCCTCATACTGCAGCTATGTACGCGACCACTGTTTCAATACTGCCCATCCCTGGGAGGAGTTGCTCCCACCAATACTCTCTCCATCTCAAACAAGTTATGTTAGTCAATCATTATGTTTCAGTTAAGAGCATACCAGTGGACGGATTAGGTGGAAAGACACCGTCAATATGGGACAATGTACTGTAGTGAGCACACAATTGACAGTGTGATCAATTTTAGCAATTTTACGAGTTTTTCCGTAATTTCAATAAAAACCAATGCCGTGGCAGAATGTTTCCCAATTTCTATGTTACCACTAAAGCAACCCTCCACTGTGAGTGTCATATACTAGATTGCAAATGTAGATAAATGACTGTGCAATATGCCCAGTTATGATTAATTCTTTGACATATACGCCAAAGAATACCAGACAGCGTCCTTTACTTATGCAGTTATGTTACCTACATATTTATAACAGTTCTATCATAGTGCAGAATTTACGATTACGAATGGCCTTCATTCCCTACGTGGATGGGAGTCACAGAGTATTCTCGCATTCGTTGAATAAAGTTGGAAATTGAAAGATCTCCCTGCATTGTCTTTGATCGACGCTCCCTGCAACACTGTCGCCAATTTAATTTGCAACTGACCAGAAGTAGAAGGGTATTATACTCACTACATTCCATGTCACATGAAGGAATACAGCGAGCTGAGTCTGCAACTGCTGTTCAATGAAGACTGTTCCGCACCAATATTACTCGCAGCACCCATCCATATGTGCAAGACCTTTCTAGATGTGTGCATGTCGAGGAGGATAGCATCCATTAACGGTGTGTAATAGATATGAAAGTGTTGTGGTGATATAACAGACGGTAAGAAGAAACATGTTGTTCGTGCATGATGGAGCTCCAGAGGGACAGAGTTTGAAGCATTTTACGTATATCAATTGTGCTAGCAATTGTGAAGTATTGTTCTAGAATCTGTCGTCAGTACCAGGAAGGTACTGGCAAGAGAGAAATGTTCACAGAACATAAATACACTCCTGGAAATGGAAAAAAGAACACATTGACACCGGTGTGTCAGACCCACCATACTTGCTCCGGACACTGCGAGAGGGCTGTACAACCAATGATCACACGCACGGCACAGCGGACACACCAGGAACCGCGGTGTTGGCCGTCGAATGGCGCTAGCTGCGCAGCATTTGTGAACCGCTCCATCGCAGTCTTTAACACTGGTAGCATGCCGCGACAGCGTGGACGTGAACCGTATGTGCAGTTGACGGACTTGGAGCGAGGGCGTATAGTGGGCATGCGGGAGGCCGGGTGGACGTACCGCCGAATTGCTCAGCACGTGGGGCGTGAGGTCTCCACAATACATCGATGTTGTCGCCAGTGGTCGGCGGAAGGTGCACGTGCCCGTCGACCTGGGACCGGACCGCAGCGACGCACGGATGCACGCCAAGACCGTAGGATCCTACGCAGTGCCGTAGGGGACCGCACAGCCACTTACCAGCAAATTAGGGACACTGTTGCTCCTGGGGTATCGGCGAGGACCATTCGCAACCGTCTCCATGAAGCTGGGCTACGGTCCCGCACACCGTTAGGCCGTCTTCCGCTCACGCCCCAACATCATGCAGCCCGCCTCCAGTGGTGTCGCGACAGGCGTGAATGGAGGGACGAATGGAGACGTGTCGTCTTCAGCGATGAGAGTCTCTTCTGCCTTGGTGCCAATGATGGTCGTATGCGTGTTTGGCGCCGTGCAGGTGAGCGCCACAATCAGGACTGCATACGACCGAGGCACACAGGGCCAACACCCGGCACCATGGTGTGGGGAGCGATCTCCTACACTGGCCGTACACCACTGGTGATCGTCGAGGGGACACTGAATAGTGTACGGTACATCCAAACCGTCATCGAACCCATCGTTCTACCATTCCTAGACCGGCAAGGGAACTTGCTGTTCCAACAGGACAATGCACGTCCGCATGTATCCTGTGCCACCCAACGTGCTCTAGAAGGTGTAAGTCAACTACCCTGGCCAGCAAGATCTCCGGATCTGTCCCCCATTGAGCATGTTTGGGACTGGATGAAGCGTCGTCTCACGCGGTCTGCACGTCCAGCACGAACGCTGGTCCAACTGAGGCGCCAGGTGGAAATGGCATGGCAAGCCGTTCCACAGGACTACATCCAGCATCTCTACGATCGTCTCCATGGGAGAATAGCAGCCTGCATTGCTGCGAAAGGTGGATATACACTGTACTAGTGCCGACATTGTGCATGCTCTGTTGCCTGTGTCTATGTGCCTGTGGTTCTGTCAGTGTGATCATGTGATGTATCTGACCCCAGGAATGTGTCAATAAAGTTTCCCCTTCCTGGGACAATGAATTCACGGTGTTCTTATTTCAATTTCCAGGAGTGTACATACACTCTTAAGACTACAGATTTCTGCAATAAACACAGTATAAAGTTAAAGCCATGTAGTTTCCGAAATGTTAGTGATGCGAAGTGCAACACTCTTAATATTCTACTGCAGGACATATACGTAGGTTGGAACTTAAATAGTGGCAACACTGCTGTGGAGACACTATGCAATGGAATCTACTACTGTCGCTGATAGCACACGTTGTTGACATACCTACCTTACCCCCGATCAAATGGACTCGCCCATCCCACGTCATCGGCGCGCGCACAATCGAGGGAAACACAGTCACTTGTGAGCGAGCGGTATAACGTAACGGTGTCAATATGTTTTCGAAACAGGAACAACGGAGTTGGATAAAGATTGAACCTGCCAGAGGTCGTGCAGCAGGGCAGTGTCATCAAGGTCTTCAAGAGGCGTGCGGGGAATCGGCATTGCCGTACAGAACAGTGGCACGTTGGGTAAAAGCCTTCAACGAAGGTCGGCAAACTGTGGCAGACATGCATCGGGCAGGTCGTCCTAGCGTCTCTGAAGAAGACGCGCATGCTGTTGCCGCGTTAGTGGACAGTGATCGACGCCATACGATTCGTGAGCTCGCCCACGAAACCGCATTAGCGCATACTACTGTGCTTCGCATCCTGAAGGACGCCTGGGCATGCGAAAAATTGCATCACGATGGGTTCCGCATCACTTGACGGAAATGCAGAAATGGATGCGTTACGACGCTGCTCAGACGCAATTGGAGCGCTATGAGCGCGAAGGAGAGGCTTTCTTACGCCGTATCGTAACACTGGATGAGACATGGGCCACATCGCACAAGCCATAACTGAAACCCCATTCCAACGAACGGCGTCATTATGGGTCGCCGCAAAAATCGAAAGTGCTTCAGAGCCCCTGTATGGTGAGAGTTATGGTGATCCTCGTGTACGATTGTGATGGTGTTATTGTAACGCATTACGTTCCTCCACGGCAGGCCGTCAATCCACTGTATTACTGATCGTTATTGGAGCACCGCCGGCGACCAGCTTTGCGAAAGAAGCGGCGACACCTTCTGCGCAACCAACTGACCATTTTGCACGACAATGCGCGGGAGCATACAGCGCAAGCTGTGGCTGCTTTGATCGGTCGATGGGACTGTAAAGTATTATACCATCGACCATACTCCACGGACTTAATTAAGTCCTTGTGACTTTGATTTGATTCCAGATATGAAGGAACAACTCCGTGGCATTCTCTTCAGAACTGTTTCAGAGATTCGACAGGCAGTAGACCGCTCCATTCGCACCATCAACAGAACAAGCTCTGCTAACGGTATACTACGCGTTCCACAAAGCTGTCAACAGGTTATACACAACACTAGTGACTACTTTGAAGGACAGTAACAGGTGCTAACATGTAACTCTGTTGTATCGGTTGTGAATAAATAGTTTCCACCATTCAAGTTCCAACCTTCGTATATCCAACATCTGACGTACATCCACCCTCCAAGTTTTCTATTTCACTCACTACGATGACAAACTTTACGATGATAAAACTACTTTCCTCTACGCCAGTTAAAAATATAGATTCTTTGTGATACATGCAAAATATAGCTTTCCGGAAGTGTATAGTGCCCAGCGCTTACATCGTATTAGGGTTCAGAATTTATGCTATGCTCACATCAGTCCCATAAAATGATCGCCAGCCATGGAAAATTCATCTTATGAGAAAAAAGACAAATGCATAACAGGATGTTACTCACGACGCTGCACTACCTCTGTAAACAAGACACTGTCAAGCAAATGTACTCACACAGTGTTTTCAGTCCCTCACAAACCTCTGTCAGTGACTTACAAAAGGAGTTTGAAGCATTTTATGTAAATCACTTGAGCTGACAATTCTGAAATATTGTTCCAGTGTTTGGTGACCATACCAAGAATGTTTCAGAAAGAGAGGAATGGTCGTGGAACATAAACACCTTCCGAGGGCTACACGGCTCTCCACTTAAACATGCTAGAATGCTAGAGCTGTGCAGTTTCTGATCTACACTCCTGGAAATTGAAATAAGAACACCGTGAATTAATTGTCCCAGGAAGGGGAAACTTTATTGACACATTCCTGGGGTCAGATACATCACATGATCACACTGACAGAACCACAGGCACATAGACACAGGCAACAGAGCATGCACAATGTCGGCACTAGTACAGTGTATATCCACCTTTCGCAGCAATGCAGGCTGCTATTCTCCCATGGAGACGATCGTAGAGATGCTGGATGTAGTCCTGTGGAACGGCTTGCCATGCCATTTCCACCTGGCGCCTCAGTTGGACCAGCGTTCGTGCTGGACGTGCAGACCTCGTGAGACGACGCTTCATCCAGTCCCAAACATGCTCAATGGTAGACAGATCCGGAGATCTTGCTGGCCAGGGTAGTTGACTTACACCTTCTAGAGCACGTTGGGTGGCACGGGATACATGCGGACGTGCATTGTCCTGTTGGAACAGCAAGTTCCCTTGCCGGTCTAGGAATGGTAGAGCGATGGGTTCGATGACGGTTTGGATGTACCGTGCACTATTCAGTGTCCCCTCGACGATCACCAGTAGTGTACGGCCAGTGTAGGAGATCGCTCCCCACACCATGATGCCGGGTGTTGGCCCTGTGTGCCTCGGTCGTATGCAGTCCTGATTGTGGCGCTCACCTGCACGGCGCCAAACACGCATACGACCATCATTGGCACCAAGGCAGAAGCGACTCTCATCGCTGAAGACGACACGTCTCCATTCGTCCCTCCATTCACGCCTGTCGCGACAGCACTGGAGGCGGGCTGCACGATGTTGGGGCGTGAGCGGAAGACGGCCTAACGGTGTGCGGGACCGTAGCCCAGCTTCATGGAGACGGTTGCGAATGGTCCTCGCCGATACCCCAGGAGCAACAGTGTCCCTAATTTGCTGGTAAGTGGCGGTGCGGTCCCCTACGGCACTGCGTAGGATCCTACGGTCTTGGCGTGCATCCGTGCGTCGCTGCGGTCCGGTCCCAGGTCGACGGGCACGTGCACCTTCCGCCGACCACTGGCGAAAACATCGGTGTACTGTGGAGACCTCACGCCCCACGTGTTGAGCAATTCGGCGGTACGTCCACCCGGCCTCCCGCATGCCCACTATACGCCCTCGCTCAAAGTCCGTCAACTGCGTATACGGTTCACGTCCACGCTGTCGCGGCATGCTACCAGTGTTAAAGACTGCGATGGAGCTTCGTATGCCACGGCAAACTGGCTGACACTGACGGCGGGGGTGCACAAATGCTGCGCAGCTAGCGCCATTCGACGGCCAACACCGCGGTTCCTGGTGTGACCGCTGTGCCGTGCATGTGATCATTGCTTGTACAGCCCTCTCGCAGTGTCCGGAGCAAGTATGGTGGGTCTGACACACCGGTGTCAATGTGTTCTTTTTTCCATTTCCAGGAGTGTATTTCTCCCTTCAAGTTTCTCTCCGATATACTATGATGACAAACTGTAAGGTCAGAAAACAACTAACTACCTTGCACACCAAAGTAAACATCAATTCTTTGTAACACAATCACTACATAGGTTTCTAGAGGTGTATGACGCCTGCTGTCTACGAAGTTCAAGCCCAATTAGGTCCTACGGTTCGTAAGTTATGAAATGTTCACAACAGTCCTATAAAATGATCGTCGGTAGCCGAAAATTCATACGAAGAAACACCGACATCTTACGAGGAAATAAACACCACGATTAGTAATCAGAGGAGATGTAACAGTCTTATCGCAGTTTGCCACTGCCCGCGCGCCCCTGGTAACCTTGCTCTTGGACACAGAGGTCATCGTCTGGTGTCGTGCTGTGTTGCTCACGTGCAGAATGATACCTATGGTGTGTATATGCAGCATCAGGCCAATTTCTTCGGGAACACGTAATTTTATTGATTTCGGCCAGTAATCATTTCATGGAATTTTTCTCTAATTTTATGCATTCTCAGTCAATTTCTATAATTTTGCTAGGTTTTCACGATTTTATTTATTGCATCGTATTTCGCTCAATTTTACAAATTTCACATCAATTTTCGTGATTACATCAGGTTTTCCATTAATTTTACAGATTTTGTCATTTTTCATGTTTTTTCGATAGTGTTCCATACGTTTATGGTCATATTGGTGGCAGACTCATGTGCTGTTTGATTTTCTACGAGGATATTTGCACGTCTTATACATCAATCTGCTAAAAAAAAACCTTTCCGATGATTCACATGCGTGCATTTTGGATATGACAATCATAAAAAGTATAGTAACTGCTGGTGATGGATGTATTGGAAACTCGAAGTCTGGAAAAAATTCCGTGTACTTGTACTGCTCCGACCCATCAGATAGACTGTATGTAGACTCATGTAGTCCTGCATTTGATGGAAACTTGAAGTCTGGGAACAGTTCTACATGTTCATTTGACTTCGTAAGTGACGTGCACTTGCCGGCCGGAGTGGCCGAGCGGTTAAAGGCGCTACAGTCTGGAACCGCACGACCGCTACGGTCGCAGGTTCGAATCCTGCCTCGGGCATGGATGTGTGTGATGTCCTTAGGTTAGTTAGGTTTAAGTAGTTCTAAGTTCTAGGGGACTTATGACCACAGCAGTTGAGTCCCATAGTGCTCAGAGCCATTTGACGTGCACTTCAGTGGTGTTTATGAAATGAGTGGAGCTCGGAGCTATATCCTGATGGCTAAAAGAGCCACACGAAAATGGAAATGCTATTGGACATTAAAATCAAAGTAAAAGATTAGGTCGCCACCAACTCTAGCCAACGGCAAACAAGAGGTTCGACTGAGTTGGAAAATGAATTACTTTAGTCACAAGAAAAAACTGATAAAAGAGCATTCACTGTAATGTCACTCATAAAAAATGGGTTGTAATTATTAATATGATACAGGGACTGTTGACATGGATCAAATATTACAATAAAGTAACAAGCGAGTGAACACTGTGAATAAGAGCAGTACACTGGATAAGACTTGAAACCAAATTATTTATTTCTTAAGACATTGATATAAGACATCTGTATTACGGCTGTTGCATGGTAACCACGTGCGTTGGCTTGTGGAACGCTATGCGATTTACAACAGATTCTCTTAATTTCGCGGACGATTCTTCGCGCCCTCGGTGAATTTTCTTTTATAGGCATTAGCACACTGCATAACGTTTCGCCTTCTATTGCTAGAGATATCGGATCCACTGATGCCCATAAAACAAAAATGGGGCTTTAAGTTAGGATCAAAAAGCACTAATAGTGCCAATTATTCAGGTTTTAAATTACTACGTGCGATTACACGGCATTGCTCACTTGTGTTTGTCTGTTTCATCCAGTTTGGCTAAATTATTCCTTTGTTTTACTTAACAATGTCGCAAGAAAGCTAAGTTGTGAACCTCTCAAGAAGTTGCAGAATATGTACCTTTTTTTGCAAAAGAATTGTAACACTTCTTGAATACGATGCAATACATGTAACAGGATATTTCCGTTGCTCACGGCGACAGACAAGACATACAAAGACCTATAACATCTGACAAATATTAAAAAGCGCTGACTGCAGCAAATACGTCGTCATAACTGCGAATTTACTTCCGCCATGAAAAACACTACGATAAAGAATCACAGCTTGCAAGAGCTGAAGGTTTGTGAGTTTTTCATGCTCTAAGTCACAATCAAATTTTTCTTTCGATGGAATACAGTTACAAACTAATTCAAAAAGGATTTGAAGAGAAGTTTGCCTGCGTGAAAATGAAGTGCGAGGATACTGTAGAGAGCAGATAATCTTAAGATAGAACTTTGAATATCTTTATATACCTGGTGATCAAAAAGTCAGTATAAATTTGAAAACTGAATAAATTACGGAATAATGTAGATAGAGAGGTACAAATTGACACACATGCTTGGAATGACATGGGGTTTTATTAGAGCCAAAAAAATACAAAAGTTCGAAAAATGTCCGACAGATGGCGCTTCACCTGATCAGACTAGCAATAATTAGCATAACAAAGTAAGACAAAGCAAAGATGATGTTCTTTACAGGAAATGCTCAAACTGTCCACCATCATTCCTCAACAATAGCTGTAATCGAGGAATAAAGTCGTGAACAGCACTGTAAAGCATGTCCGGAGTTATACTGAGGCATTGGCGTCGGATGTTGTCTTTCAGCAACCCTACAGATGTCGGTCGATCACGATACACTTTCGACTTCAGGTAACCCCAAAGCCAATAATCGCACGGACTGAGGTCTGGGGACCCGGGAAGCCAAGCATGACGAAAGTGGCGGCTGAGCACACAATCATCACCAAACGACGCGCGCAAGAGATCTTTCACGCGTCTAGCAATATGAGGTGGAGCGCCATCCTGCATAAACTTCGTACGTTCCAGCAGGTGTTTATCAGTCATAACGGTAGATATGGCAAATTCAACCCATACCGTGACTTCCTCGTCGTGCAATGGAGTTTCCACGACAGTTCTAGGATTTTCGGTTGCCCAAATTCTGCAGTTGTGGGCGTTGACAGACCGTCGGAGAGTAAAATGAGCTTCTTCGGTCCACAACACGTTACTCAACCAATCGTCATCTTCCGCCATCTTTTGAAATGCCCACACCGCAAATGCCCTCCGCTTCACTAAATCGCCAGGTAACAGTTCATGATGCCGATGGATTTTGTACGGATAGCATCGGAGGGAACGCTTAAGTGCCAACCAAACAGTAGTGTATGGAATGCCGGTGCGAAGTGCGACTGCACGAGCGCTGACTTCCCCGTGCATAGACGAACCCGCTACAGCCTCCATTTCTCCCTGAACTGTCTCAGCAGCATTACGTCTTGCGCTCGGTCGGCCACTGCGGGGTCTATCGTCTAAACAAGCCGTGGCTTCGAACTTCGAAATCATTCTCGCCACAGCTGCATTTGTCAACGGACCTTTACCCGTTCGAATCCCCTTCCTATGGCGATAGGATCGTAACGCTGAACTAGCACATTCCCCATTCTGGTAATACAGCTTCACTAAAGGCGCCTTTTCAGGTAACGTCAACATGCTGCGACTGCTGGCGCATCTGATTCTCTTTCTCATTACAGGTCCTGTTATACACGATTGTCATGCGCAGTCACTGACGTTTTGCTGTCCAGCGCCATCTGTCAGACATTTTGTGAACATTTTTTGTTTTCTTTTGTTTTTGTTCTAATAAAACCCCATATCAATTTTTATCTCTCTGTCTACATTATTCCGTGGTTTATTAAATTTTCAAATTTATACTGACTTTTTGATCACCCTGTATATACAAATGTTTCCGACTAATGACTGAAGTAGTAGTAGAGGTAACTGACACCATGAATCCTGGAAGACTATCCATAAATCCGTTAGAGCACGAGCGGTTGGAGGTCTCTTCTGAACATCACGTTGCAAAGCATCCCAGATATGATCAATAATGTTCATGTCTGCGGAGTTTGGTGGACAGCGGAAGTGTATAAACTCGGAAAAGTCTTCCTGGAGGCACTCTCAACGTGTGGAGTGTCGCATTGTCCTTCTGGAATTGCCCAAGTCAGTCGAAAGCGCAATGGACATGAGTGGATGCAGGTGATCAGGCAGGATGCTTGCGTGCGTGTCACATGCCAGAGTCGTATATACTAGTTTCAGGGGTCCCATATCAATCCAACTACACATGCCCCACACCATTACAAAGCCTCCACCAGCTTTAACAGTCCGACTAGGCAACATGTTTCCAGTCATCAACAGTCCAATGTCTGTGTTGATGGGCCCGGGCGAGGCGTAAAGCTATATGTCGAGCAGTCATCAAGGGTACATGAGTGGGCCTTCGCCTCCGGAAGCACTTATCAATGATGTTTCATGGAATGGTTCGCACACTGACCCTTGTTGATGGCCCAGCACTGAAATCTGAATTTGCGGAAGGGTTGCACTTCTGTCACATTGAATGATTCTCTTCAGTCGTCGTCGGTCCACTTCTTCTCTGGCCGCAGCGATGTCTGCGATTTGATGTTTTACCGGATTCCTGATATTCACGGTACATTCGTGAAATGGGTCGTACGGGAAAATACTTTCACCGCTCCCTCGGAGACGCTTTGTGCCGTTACTCATGCGCCGACTGTAACACCACGTCCAAACTCACTCACATGTTCACAGCCTGCCATTGTAGCAGCAGTAACCGATCACACAACTGGGCCAGACACTTGTTGTCTTATACAGGCGTTGCCGATCTAAGCGCCGTATTCTGGCTACTTACGTATGTGTGTATTTGAATACGCATGCCTATACCAGTTTATTTGCCGCTTTACTGTATATAATTCTTTAATGAACGTTCTTGAAAAGCTCAACCTTAAAGACGAAGTGGTAAGAATTTGTGCTGGTAACGTCAGTACAAATTCTGGGCAGGTTTCAACGTATAAGACAATGTAATATTTCCTTCATACCTCAAGAGCCCTTTGAAAGGAAGAGGGTTACGCAGCACATATTACACACACAACACTATTCAAAACATCAGGAGATCTCTTACCAGTGGACGTCGAACCTGTAGTTACGAATATTTAATCGTACTTTTATAGATACATTGTGCGTACAGAGCCACTCAAACATTTTTGCAAAGAAGCATGGATAGAAATACACTCCTGGAAATGGAAAAAAGAACACATTGACACCGGTGTGTCAGACCCACCATACTTGCTCCGGACACTGCGAGAGGGCTGTACAAGCAATGATCACACGCACGGCACAACGGACACACCAGGAACCGCGGTGTTGGCCGTCGAATGGCGCTAGCTGCGCAGCATTTGTGCATCGCCGCCGTCAGTGTCAGCCAGTTTGCCGTGGCATACGGAGCTCCATCGCAGTCTTTAACACTGGTAGCATGCCGCGACAGCGTGGACGTGAACCGTATATGCAGTTGACGGACTTTGAGCGAGGGCGTATAGTGGGCATGCGGGAGGCCGGGTGGACGTACCGCCGAATTGCTCAACACGTGGGGCGTGAGGTCTCCACAGTACATCGATGTTGTCGCCAGTGGTCGGCGGAAGGTGCACGTGCCCGTCGACCTGGGACCGGACCGCAGCGACGCACGGATGCACGCCAAGACCGTAGGATCCTACGCAGTGCCGTAGGGGACCGCACCGCCACTTCCCAGCAAATTAGGGACACTGTTGCTCCTGGGGTATCGGCGAGGACCATTCGCAACCGTCTCCATGAAGCTGGGCTACGGTCCCGCACACCGTTAGGCCGTCTTCCGCTCACGCCCCAACATCGTGCAGCCCGCCTCCAGTGGTGTCGCGACAGGCGTGAATGGAGGGACGAATGGAGACGTGTCGTCTTCAGCGATGAGAGTCGCTTCTGCCTTGGTGCCAATGATGGTCGTATGCGTGTTTGGCGCCGTGCAGGTGAGCGCCACAATCAGGACTGCATACGACCGAGTCACACAGGGCCAACACCCGGCATCATGGTGTGGGGAGCGATCTCCTACACTGGCCGTACACTACTGGTGATCGTCGAGGGGACACTGAATAGTGCACAGTACATCCAGACCGTCATCGAACCCATCGTTCTACCATTCCTAGACCGGCAAGGGAACTTGCTGTTCCAACAGGACAATGCACGTCCGCATGTATCCCGTGCCACCCAACGTGCTCTAGAAGGTGTAAGTCAACTACCCTGGCCAGCAAGATCTCCGGATCTGTCCACCATTGAGCATGTTTGGGACTGGATGAAGCGTCGTCTCACGCGGTCTGCACGTCCAGCACGAACGCTGGTCCAACTGAGGCGCCAGGTGGAAATGGCATGGCAAGCCGTTCCACAGGACTACATCCAGCATCTCTACGATCGTCTCCATGGGAGAATAGCAACCTGCATTGCTGCGAAAGGTGGATATACACTGTACTAGTGCCGACATTGTGCATGCTCTGTTGCGTGTGTCTATGTGCCTGTGGTTCTGTCAGTGTGATCATGTGATGTATCTGACCCCAGGAATGTGTCAATAAAGTTTCCCCTTCCTGGGACAATGAATTCAAGGTGTTCTTATTTCAATTTCCAGGAGTGTAGAAAAGAATGTTGGAACAGTAAAACAAGATCGCCAGAAATTTTGTCTCCAGTTGAGAGAATCGTGCAAATGTACTTACCTCTTCTTTCATACACGTTGGATCCCCTTCACGGCAACGCCGACGTGGTGACCAACACAAAAGTTCTGCTGTCACCTCCTTTTGGTTAGTTACAACCGAGGAGTTCACGGGATGTCGGGCCGTTGTCCGTAGGTCCGGATGGGGTTACTCTATTAGATACGGCCGCATCGAGGAGATAGGAGTGGTCTAAAAACGAACGAATGATAGCGGTTTTAAGAGCAGAGGGGAAAAAGTACCAAGGCAAGCGCCAAGTGAGGAAAACGCCTGCGATAGTCTGGACGGGTAGTAAGAGCAGGAGCTGTTTGTTGTTATGTGCGATAGATCGTGCACGGGGGAGATTGTTGTTAGTTTTGGGTATCATCCAGTGCTCGGTACAGCTATTATAGCTTAGATCGTCATAAAGAGTATCAGTCCCATCGAGGAGAGGTACTGCTAGGCTGGACACCTATGAAGTACTCTATACGGCTTCTCTGCGTTGCCGGTATGTCGCCTAGGTATTATCTGATGGTAATGCCAGTGAGTTTTGCTGTAATGCAGGAGTTAGCCAGTATTTGCTTTGTCTGTGAGCCTGTGCTGCCATAGGTGGTCAATTGTCCCTAGCTAGAAGTACTTTCGTATGGTTGTGTTTCCACCTACGGTTGTGGTAGTAGTTTCCCAGGTTAAGAATGAAGGGATTCATCTAGAACTACATGGATACTCTGTAAATCGCACTTAACTGTCTCGTAGAGGCTTCATCGAACCACCTTCACAATAACACTGTATATTACAGTTTTGAACAAAGCACAGCGAAAACGAACTCTTATATCTTTCGGCGCGAGCTCTGTTTTCCCTAATAAAAAAATGTGCTGCTCTTCTATGAACTTTCTAGGTGTACTCCGTTTTTCCTATCTGGTAAGTATCCTAGATCGCGCAGCAGTACTTCGAAAGAGAGAGGACAAGTGCAGTGTAGGCAGTCTCTTTAGTAGATGTGATCTGACAATAAAACGCAGTCTTTGGTTTGTCTTCCCCACAACATTTTCTACATTTTCTTTCCAATTTAAGTTGTTCGTAATTGTAATTCCTAAGTATTTAGTTAAATTTGCGGCCATTAGATTCGACTGATTTATCGTGTAACCGAAGTTTAACGGATTCCTGGTAGCACCCGTGTGGATGGCCTCAGACGTTTCATTATGTAGGGTCAAGTACAAGTTTTCGCACATGTATCATTTCTAAATCGTTTTGCAGTTTGCTTCGATCTTCTGATGACTTTACTAGACAACAAATGACAGCATTATCTGAAAACAACCAAGACGGCTGCTCAGATTTTCTCCTAAGCCGTTTATATAGGTAAAAACAGCAAAGGGCCAATAATATTACCTTGCGGAACACCAGAAATCACTTCTCTTTTATTCGATGCCTTTCCGTCTGTTACTATCAACTGTGACCTCTCTGACAGGAAATCACGAATCTAGTCATATAACTCAGACAATATTCCATAAGCACGAAATTTCACTACAAGCCGATTGTGTGGTATAGTGTCAAAAGCCTTCTGGAAATCTTGAAATACGGAATCAATTCGAAATCCATACCTTCTGTGAGCAGAGAGATAGTTGTGTTTCACAAGAACGATGTTTTCTAAATCCGTGTTGACTGCGTGTCAATTGACTGTTCTCTACGATGTAATTCATAATGTTCGAACACAATATACACTCCTGGAAATGGAAAAAAGAACACATTGACACCGGTGTGTCAGACCCACCATACTTGCTCCGGACACTGCGAGAGGGCTGTACAAGCAATGATCACACGCACGGCACAGCGGACACACCAGGAACCGCGGTGTTGGCCGTCGAATGGCGCTAGCTGCGCAGCATTTGTGCACCGCCGCCGTCAGTGTCAGCCAGTTTGCCGTGGCATACGGAGCTCCATCGCAGTCTTTAACACTGGTAGCATGCCGCGACAGCGTGGACGTGAACCGTATGTGCAGTTGACGGACTTTGAGCGAGGGCGTATAGTGGGCATGCGGGAGGCCGGGTGGACGTACCGCCGAATTGCTCAACACGTGGGGCGTGAGGTCTCCACAGTACACCGATGTTGTCGCCAGTGGTCGGCGGAAGGTGCACGTGCCCGTCGACCTGGGACCGGACCGCAGCGACGCACAGATGCACGCCAAGACCGTAGGATCCTACGCAGTGCCGTAGGGGACCGCACCGCCACTTCCCAGCAAATTAGGGACACTGTTGCTCCTGGGGTATCGGCGAGGACCATTCGCAACCGTCTCCATGAAGCTGGGCTACGGTCCCACACACCGTTAGGCCGTCTTCCGCCCACGCCCCAACATCGTGCAGCCCGCTTCCAGTGGTGTCGCGACAGGCGTGAATGGAGGGACGAATGGAGACGTCTCGTCTTCAGCGATGAGAGTCGCTTCTGCCTTGGTGCCAATGATGGTCGTATGCGTGTTTGGCGCCGTGCAGGTGAGCGCCACAATCAGGACTGCATACGACCGAGGCACACAGGGCCAACACCCGGCATCATGGTGTGGGGAGCGATCTCCTACACTGGCCGTACACCACTGGTGATCGTCGAGGGGACACTGAATAGTGCACGGTACATCCAAACCGTCATCGAACCCATCGTTCTACCATTCCTAGACCGGCAAGGTAACTTGCTGTTCCAACAGGACAATGCACGTCCGCATGTATCCCGTGCCACCCAACGTGCTCTAGAAGGTGTAAGTCAACTACCCTGGCCAGCAAGATCTCCGGATCTGTCCCCCATTGAGCATGTTTGGGACTGGATGAAGCGTCGTCTCACGCGGTCTGCACGTCCAGCACGAACGCTGGTCCAACTGAGGCGCCAGGTGAAAATGGCATGGCAAGCCGTTCCACAGGACTACATCCAGCATCTCTACGATCGTCTCCATGGGAGAATAGCAGCCTGCATTGCTGCGAAAGGTGGATATACACTGTACAAGTGCCGACATTGTGCATGCTCTGTTGCCTGTGTCTATGTGCCTGTGGTTCTGTCAGTGTGATCATGTGATGTATCTGACCCCAGGAATGTGTCAATAAAGTTTCCCCTTCCTGGGACGATGAATTCACGGTGTTCTTATTTCAATTTCCAGGAGTGTATGTTCCACAATATAGCTGCATATTGAGGTTAATGACATAGGCCTGTAATACTCCTACTAGTGTCTCGAGATCCTGTACAGTTGTGTGGCTGTTTTTTTGAATAGCTACGTGAGAGTCTCAAGGCAGTATTATCTGTGGAGATCCACGGTGCGTCTGCATCGTGTAGCATTGTTTATGATGCGCTTCACTTTGTTCTGTGTGAACCGCAGGCGGCGCGGGCGTGTTGGAGCCTCATATCCCCAGAATGGAGCTGCGTGTGTCATCAGTGATGCAATTAGTGTCGTGTACATGGTCATCGACATCCTCCATTTCAGTGTGCTTTGCCTGTTCAGCATAGGATGAAGTTGTTTGAGCCTTGGGTTTGCTCGATTGCTTACGTATTCAATGCGATACCCCCAAATATGTTTCCGGTGCAGCCAGACACCGTGGCTCTGACTCAAGCACAGAAATGTATTGGGCGTGTGTGTAATGTTATTTGTCTGTGGTCTTGATGTTTGCGCAGTTGTTTCGATCTGCGTGTGAACGGTACAGCCTCGCGCCTGTCAACGTTTACTTTAACATGCCGTCGTTCGAGCCAAGATTCGGCAGTTCTGAGTGCTGTCTGAAGTCGTGAATTAATGTTTTACGGTTTTCAGTCTTGCGCTAGGATGGCGGTGTGGTCCATATAGATGGCTACCATCGTGCTTTGTGCAGCTGGAAAGTCATTGATGTAGAGGTTAAACAAGAGAGGCCGTAGGATGATTCCTTTGGGTACTCCCGCTTGTATGTTATGTCATGTTGACTGTTTTCGCTGTACGTCGGTGTTGAATCTTCTGTTGCTGAGATATGAGTGGATGAGACGCGCGAGTCCATCGGGGAAACTAGCATCCCAGAGTTTGCCCCTGTTGGTTTGTTGGTGTTGTAGTGGTTTGAAATGTGTTCAGCCACACGGAGGAGTTGTGTTGTGTTTCCTGAATCCGAATTGCTCTGGTCTCAGGGTGTCACTGGTTGTGCAATGCCTAGTGAGACGTTTGAGGATAACCTTCTGAACAATCGTGCTGGGCGAGCACAGCAGACTGAAAAGTCGGCAGTTTTGTGGGAGGGAGTGGTCTTTCTCTGGCTTTCTGAACATTAGGACTTTGGCCACCTTCCAAAAGGTAGGGAAGCGTTTTTGTCGTAGAATGGCATTCGTGATATGTGTGGGAAACTCTATAGCTTTATGCGTGAAACCCTTGAGCACACGGTTTTGGATGCCACTGGGACCAGGAGCTTTTCTAGCTGTGGTGTGCTTAATAACCCTTGTAATTTCATGTCTACTAGCACATCTTATTTCGTCGCACGAGGATCATTTCAAGTGTGAATGCTGGATTGGAAGGAGCTAGATTCGGTCTGAATGTCGCTGCTAGTGTTCTGGTCATCAGCTCAGCCTTTTCTTCTGCAGTTTATGCCGGTCCGTCAGGTCCTTGTAAAGTTGGTGTGAAGTGACAAGGAAGTTGCCATTCTTCAATCCGTGTGGTACCCAGCCCCCCGAGTCTACTGACGTAATGCGTGGTTTTAAATATTTGAATTTTTCCCCATATGATTCGCTGGCGCATGTTAATGTTCAGATTGTACAGTGGGCGCCTGCTACCAATATCTCATGAGACAGTTTCTCATTGAGATCAGCCTCCAGATTTCCGGGGCCAGAGCCGCTGAGTGTTTTTATGGTGTAAGTATTGGAGTGATACCAGTTATTCCGTCCTTACCACAGTGGTGAGGGCTGGAACAGCTTCATCAATTTTTGCGGTTTACACAATCTTGTGAGTCTTTGGGACACCATTGCTAAGCGTTTCCTTGAACAGTGCCCCATTCGCGGGCTTGTAGTTTAAATAGCCTGCACGGTTTGTTGTACTGCAGTGTTTCTTCCATGTAAAGTATTATAGGTGAGTGTTGTTTGAGGCCAAATCGTTTACAACTTCAACGCTGAGTGCGACTGCGGTGCTCTTGATGAGAGCCATGTCTATCACGTCTGGTCTGTGATCCCAGCTGTAGGGTACGAGTTTCGGCTCGGACGGCGCTAGTGTGATGTACACTCCTGGAAATTGAAATAAGAACACCGAGAATTCATTGTCCCAGGAAGGGGAAACTTTATTGACACATTCCTGGGTTCAGATGCATCACATGATCACACTGACAGAACCACAGGCACATAGACACAGGCAACAGAGCATGCACAATGTCGGCACTAGTACAGTGTATATCCACCTTTCGCAGCAATGCAGGCTGCTATTCTCCCATGGAGACGATCGTAGAGATGCTGGATGTAGTCCTGTGGAACGGCTTGCCATGCCATTTCCACCTGGCGCCTCAGTTGGACCAGCGTTCGTGCTGGACGTGCAGACCGCGTGAGACGACGCTTCATCCAGACCCAAACATGCTCAATGGTGGACAGATCCGGAGATCTTGCTGGCCAGGGTAGTTGACTTACACCTTCTAGAGCACGTTGGGTGGCACGGGATACATGCGGACGTGCATTGTCCTGTTGGAACAGCAAGTTCCCTTGCCGGTCTAGGAATGGTGGAACGATGGGTTCGATGACGGTTTGGATGTACCGTGCACTATTCAGTGTCCCCTCGACGATCACCAGTGGTGTACGGCCAGTGTAGGAGATCGCTCCCCACACCATGATGCCGGGTGTTGGCCCTGTGTGCCTCGGTCGTATGCAGTCCTGATTGTGGCGCTCACCTGCACGGCGTCAAACACGCATACGACCATCATTGGCACCAAGGCAGAAGCGACTCTCATCGCTGAAGACGACACGTCTCCATTCGTCCCTCCATTCACGCCTGTCGCGACACCACTGGAGGCGGGCTGCACGATGTTGGGGCGTGAGCGGAAGACGGCCTAACGGTGTGCGGGACCGTAGCCCAGCTTCATGGAGACGGTTGCGAATGGTCCTCGCCGATACCCCAGGAGCAACAGTGTCCCTAATTTGCTGGGAAGTGGCGGTGCGGTCCCCTACGGCACTGCGTAGGATCCTACGGTCTTGGCGTGCATCCGTGCGTCGCTGCGGTCCGGTCCCAGGTCGACGGGCACGTGCACCTTCCGCCGACCACTGGCGACAACATCGATGTACTGTGGAGACCTCACGCCCCACGTGTTGAGCAATTCGGCGGTACGTCCACCCGGCCTCCCGCATGCCCACTATACGCCCTTGCTCAAAGTCCGTCAGCTGCACATACGGTTCACGTCCACGCTGTCGCGGCATGCTACCAGTGTTAAAGACTGCGATGGAGCTCCGTATGCCACGGCAAACTGGCTGACACTGACGGCGGCGGTGCACAAATGCTGCGCAGCTAGCGCCATTCGACGGCCAACACCGCGGTTCCTGGTGTGTCCGCTGTGCCGTGCGTGTGATCATTGCTTGTACAGCCCTCTCGCAGTGTCCGGAGCAAGTATGGTGGGTCTGACACACCGGTGTCAATGTGTTCTTTTTTCCATTTCCAGGAGTGTAGTTTCGGCCTAGTGCATGTCCGTACAATTTTACCACCTTTGGGGTTCGTCTTCGTGAGTTCCGGTCGGGGTGTTTAGAGTTAAGACCTGCAGCGGCTATCGCTCGCGGTGCTGATATCGCGTGTTATGATGTTACCACGTTGACTGTATACGGATATCAGTAAAGTGGTCGCTCCGTTAAACCTGAGGCTGGCGGTTGCGGCCTCTAACCTTTCCAGTTAAGGGGTGTCGATGTTTCAGTGTTCTGTGCCGTGAAGTGTAAGGTTTGCTGCTCCACCCACATTCGCGCCATTAGGTCAGCCGGTACAGTAGACGCAATATCATGGGAAGCGTAGAGTTGTGTCTGTGGCTGGATTTTAGTTTCGTTTACCGTTGAAATCTTACCTTTTGTAGCAGAAAAAATGTCCTGTAGTACTACACGTATTCTTTTCTAATAAATACTCTGAGCTATGGTTAAAATACGCTCACGTTCGAGCTGTAATGTTTAACAACTGGGAGCAGACAAATCTAGTTTTACAGCAGATTCCCACTAGTTCGTGCATTTAAAATACAAGTTCTTAAACAGCTTAGAAAATGGTTATACTTCTGCGGGCGTACATAATTAGTTACAAAAGCTCGTGGAGAGTGGGAAAATCGAAACAATTATTTTATGGGCCGTCTATCAAAACGGAATCCAGTATCTACAGAAGTAGACTTGGTGTCCAGAATTAAAGCAAAAACGGAAATTTTGCAAGGTCGTTTTTATTTTGTCACAAAACAGTATAAACAGATGATAGTCAAGTAGAAAGAATGTAAAGAATACCGAACATAAACAACTGCGTCATGCATAACTGTTGATAAAAATATTCCTTGACTTTTCCGACTTAACAGGTTCGTATACACATTCTTACAACTGGTTAATGTGCTCGGCATGAGATATGACTACCTCTGGCAGCAATACAGACCTGACAATGACAGGGAATGCTGTGAATGATGTCACCAGACTCATGCTGAGGCAATAACCCCAATTCTTCCTGGAGAGCTGCTCGTAGAGTAGTTGGTGGACTTGACGTGAGGCAAGCCCTCTCCCTACTGCAACCCTAGTGCTCTACGGGATTCGAATCGCGAGAGCTTGCAGGCCACGTCATGTGTGGATTACCTTTCGTTTGGAACGAAACAACAACCACCCATAATCTATGAAGTTGAGCTTTATCGTCCATCAATAAGAAGTCTGTGCCCACAGCACCTCGCAACAACAGCATACTACGTTCCAAGATCTGGTCACAACACCTGACAGGAGTTAAGCCTTGCCGATTCACCCGTACAATTTCATGAAGAGGGATTCGTGTGGACAACATAATACCTGACCACGCCATTAGGGATCCTCCTCGATACCAGCCTCTTTCCACAATGTTTGGGTCCCAAAATCGTGTTCCACGTTGCCACCAGATGCGAATCAATGGAGAATCACTCTCCAGACCAAATAGGGACTAAAAAATGGTTCAAATGGCTCTGAGCACTATGGGACTCAACTTCTGAGGTCATTAGTCCCCTAGAACTTAGAACTAGTTAAACCTAACTAACCTAAGGACATCACAAACATCCATGCCCGAGGCAGGATTCGAACCTGCGACCGTAGCGGTCTTGCGGTTCCAGACTGCAGCGCCTTTAACCGCACGGCCACTTCGGCCGGCCAAATAGGGACTCATCTGTGAAAACAACCGTCCGGGTGACATGTGGATGACTCCACTCTAGACGTTCCCTTCTATGAAGATGCTTCGGAGACAGGCATACAGCAGGCCTCCGACAGTTATGGCCACTCTCCCGAAGCCTCGGTACAGCACGTCCAGTGGATGCTGCGAGCTCACGTGCCAGTTGCCGTGCAGTGCCAAGGCAGTACTGCCGTGCCCTCACTGTCAAATAACGGTCCTCTGTTCTGAAGTCACACGTGGTCGGCCCTGTCCTGGCCTTCGGCTACAGTTTCGGTCCCGCATCTGAGAAACAACAGAACTATTCACATTAAGCAACTTGGCCAAATCAGTTTGCGACTCTCCTCCTTCCTATCTCCCTACGGCCCTCCACCTCAAAAAGTCTGGTAGGCATCTTCTCTGTGCCATACTGTACCGTCTGTGACTATGTACGCAGCGACTGAGGATGTGTGGCAACCCGGCGAACACTACGTCGTGTCATAGGAGACCTGACCTCGTCGTTGGCATGATCGTCCGTTGTCCGGAATCTACATCTACATCTACATTTATACCCCGCAAGCCACCCAACGGTGTGTGGCGGAGGGCACTTTACGTGCCACTGTCATTACCTCCCTTTCCTGTTCCAGTCGCGTATGGTTCGCGGGAAGAACGACTGTCTGAAAGCCTCTGTGCGCGCTCTAATCTCTCTAATTTTACATTCGTGATCTCCTCGGGAGGTATAAGTAGGGGGAAGCAATGTATTCGATACCTCATCCAGAAACGCACCCTCTCGAAACCTGGCGAGCAAGCTACACCGCGATGCAGAGCGCCTCTCTTGCAGAGTCTGCCACTCGAGTTTGCTAAAATTCTCCGTAACGCTATCACGGTTACCAAATAACCCTGTGACGAAACGCGCCGCTCTTCTTTGGATCTTCTCTATCTCCTCCGTCAACCCGATCTGGTGCGGATCCCACACTGACTCCAGTGGAAGACTCTGCAGGAGAGACGCTCAGTAGCTCGGTACGGGCTTTTGTCAAAGTTTCGAGAACATACCTTCACCGAAGACTCAAGCAGTATATTGCTCCCTCCTACGTATATCTCGCGAAGAGACCATGAGGATAAAATCAGAGAGATTAGAGCCCACACAGAGGCATACCGACAATCCTTCTTTCCACGAACAATACGAGACTTGAATAGAAGGGGGAACCGATAGAGGTACTGAAGGTACCCCCCGCCACACACCGTCAGGTGGCTTGCGGAGTATGGATGTAGATGTAGATGTAGATGTACTCAAGTATAGGTCGAACGAGTGTTTTGTAAGCCACCTCCTTTGTTGATGGGCTACATTTTCTAAGGACTCTCCCAATGAATCTCAACCTGGTACCCGCCTTACCAACAATTAATTTTATATGATCATTCCACTTCAAATCGTTCCGCACGCATACTCCCAGATATTTTACAGAAGTAACTGCTACCAGTGTTTGTTCCGCTATCATATAATCATACAATAAAGGATTCTTCTTTCTATGTATTCGCAATACATTACATTTGTCTATGTTAAGGGTCAGTTGCCACTCCCTGCACCAAGTGCCTATCCGCTGCAGATCTTCCTGCATTTCGCTACAATTTTCTAATGCTGCAACTTCTCTGTATACTACAGAATCATCCGCGAAAAGCCGTATGGAACTTCCGACACTATCTACTAGGACATTTATATATATTGTGAAAAGCAATTTTCCCATAACACTCCCCTGTGGCACGCCAGAGGTTACTTTAATGTCTGTAGACGTCTCTCCGTTGATAACAACATGCTGTGTTCTGTTTGCTAAAAACTCTTCAATCCAGCCACACAGCTGGTCTGATATTCCGTAGGCTCTTACTTTGTTTATCAGGCGACAGTGCGGAACTGTATCGAACGCCTTCCGGAAGTCAAGAAAAATAGCATCTACCTGGGAGCCTGTATCTAATATTTCCTGGGTCTCATGAACAAATAAAGCGAGTTGCGTTTCACACGATCGCTGTTTCCGGAATCCATGTTGATTCCTACATAGTAGATTATGAGTTTCCAAAAACGACATGATACTCGAGCAAAACACATGTTCTAAAATTCTACAACAGATCTACGTCAAAGATATAGGTCTATAGTTTTGCGCATCTGCTCGACGACCTTCCGTGCAGAACGCGATCGTACGGACATCTGGTTGACAGTTTGTATGATTATAGCGTGAGTTACACACAGGACGGGGAAACGGAGGTTTGTTGCTTTACTTTTGGACACCAGTGTACATTCATCAGTGCAATGAACTCCAAACGTATAATGTGAATAGGGTAAAACGAATTCTGAAATACGCTGACACAGAACTTACCAAGAGTTAACTGTGCAGGTGGCTACAACGGATACGACACTGGGCGAACACAACTTATTAGTCGAAGCAAGCTGCGTTTCAAATTACGTGCACCACGATTTTCCGAAATTATGGGAGGAGATGACGAGCAACACGCAGCAACACAGATTTGAGGTATTTGGAAAACGTATTAAACGGCATATAACACTGCCTGACAACGTACAGCAGCCTCCCTGTTTGCTAGGGCCGAACGCACCTACGAACTGAGTGTTTTCATTGATGAATATAACGCGGAAAACTTTTCACTTAAAGTTACATGTAATGCTGTTTGTAAAATTTCATTGGGGCAGATGCGAAAACTTTTATGAAATTCTGAACGAAAGCCCAGGATAATTAAAAATGTTCCGCTTGTGAGGAATGTGGTTTTAAAAATAAATGAGTATTTCAGTGTCTTTCCTAATTTTAACGCGACCAACAGCCTCAGTCATTTGTACACAGTCCCCATTCGCAATGATATCCCGCACTGACTTTTTATAAAGTTGGTCGCCACAGTCTACATCACGAACTAGAATGGAATCCGAAGATTCGCGTTGTTTGTAAAACCTGCAGTTTAAAAAGTTGTACTTAAAAGCCTGAGTGTTCATACTGAGCGTGGTGTCACCGCCAGACACCACACTTGCTAGGTGGTAGCCTTTAAATCGGCCGCGGTCCGTTAGTATACGTCGGATCTGCGTGTCGCCACTATCAGTGATTGCAGACCGAGCGCCGCCACACGGCAGGTCTAGAGAGACTTCCTAGCACTCGCTCCAGTTGTACAGCCGACTTTGCTAGCGATGGTTCACTGACTAAATACGCTCTCATTTGCCGAGACGACAGTTTAGCATAGACTTCAGCTACGTCATTTGCTACGAACTAGCAAGGCGGCATGTTCAGTCACTATTGATATTGTGAATCATGTACCGTCAAGAACGACGTTCACCATTAATGGATTAAAGTTAAGTATTCCATCAGCTACGTCCGTTTTTCTAAAGTCTAATTTCCTTGTCCTGTTCCAGACCTCACACCATACTGCGTGAGCTAAAACGCGTGTCTTTCGGCCTACTCTAGTATAATGGTGTTGGCTCTCCTGCCAACCACAACATTGGCGACGAGGCAAAACCGCGTTCTTCTCTAAACTGCCCTGATTTACTTGTGAAATGGCTTCACCACAATCTCCAGATCTACTGTCTGAATTTTATCGCTTACAGAATCAGCAGACGCAGGCCTTATTGGATGCCCTTGGACAGCTCGTCTAGGGTCAACATGCAATGCAAAACGATGCGGCAGCCGCCGCTCCACAGCTAACGCAGTCACAACACGCTGTCGCACCAACTTTTCGACCTTTGGATGCTGCACTGGAAAGCTGGACGGAGTGGTCACGCCAATTTGGATTCCATCTCGCCGCCTACAGAATTCAAGGTAACGAGCGGCAGCCTTATCTCTTATCATTGGTCGGCATACAAACGGACTGTGTGATAGTCAAATTATTTCCCCGATGTGACGTAGCATCTCTGTCCTACGAAGAAATTTTGTCTGCATTAGATGCATATTTCAAAGAATCAGTCGATGTAGTTGCGAAAAGGTATACCTTCTTTCGTACAAAACGTACGGCAGGTCAGACTAATCGGGAGTGGGTTGCAACCTTGCAAGGCCTTACTAGGGACTGTGCTTTTGAGTGTCAATGTGAACTCCCTTATTGAGATACTGTGGTATGTGATGCAATTGCACAGAACGTTTCTGATGTTTGTATAAGGGAAAAGATTTTGAAACTAGGCAATCCCTTCCTTCAACAAGTGATGGACATATTGGATCGGCAGGACACACTTGACTTTGCTCAGGAATCCTTTGAAACTTCGCCAACAGTGTGTCGGGTTAACCGGCCCGCCGGGCGAGCTGCACGAAGCAGTAAACAGCCCTCGCGCCCTGCCGCAACACTGCCGCCAGGCTCTCAGCCACGTGTGCCGCGCCGGCAAGCAAATGCAGTGCTCGAATCCTGCCTGCGGTGCGCTACTAGACATTCACGTGAGAATTGCCCGTCACGCCAAGCTATTTGCTTTTATTGTAATAAAAAAGAACATGTTGAGAGTGTTTGCCAGAAAAAGCTCAGATCGGAAGCTCAAAAACATTCCAGGCCCATTGCTTCATGCTGGAATCAGAATCGAACCAAGGATACTCAGGCTCGCGAACCTTTGCCCATGGAAAATCATGTAGTTCATTCCACTCCACTCAGTGCCACTCTCTCTAACAGTGACTGTGTTCGTCCCACAAATAGTGTGCGTCGACATCGCCGGAAATCCCGTCAAGTCGCAAGTGATTATGTACCAGTGTCAGTTCACGTTGCACGAGACAGTCGCTCTTGTCATCAGCAGGACAAGAAACTTTTTGTGGACTTGGACATTAATGGCAAAGTGATTCCATTCCAGCTTGATACCGGAGCTGCAGTTTCACTGATCAATCAAGACACGTACAAACAGCTGAGCACACCTCCGTTACGTGCCACAAATGTTAAGTTAACTAGTTGTTCTTGCAACATACAAAGGACAAACAAAACTTGTGTCATTTTACGTCCTTCGTTCTTCTTCAGCAGTGAACTTGTTTGGTTTCGATTTATTTCAGTTGTTTAACTTGTCTATAGTAAATCAGGTCCTATCAGTGGACCAGAC
The DNA here is from genome assembly GCF_023864275.1 of Schistocerca cancellata. Classification (NCBI taxonomy): domain Eukaryota; kingdom Metazoa; phylum Arthropoda; class Insecta; order Orthoptera; family Acrididae; genus Schistocerca; species Schistocerca cancellata. The sequence continues at coordinate 593,226,305 of NC_064632.1, read as the reverse complement.
TGTGCCTTCTGACAGTGTTTCTCGTCTATGTGAAGAATTTGCAGACATTTTTGCACCGGGCCTTGGTTCCGCTAAGAACTATAAAGCACATTTGGAACTGTAAGTAAACGCGCAACTGAATTTTTTCAGAGGGCACAATGTTCCCCACGCATTGCGTGATGAGGTCGCAAAAACATTATACGATTTGGAATCACAAGGTGTAATTGAACGTGTGCAGGCTTCTCTCTGGGCATCACCCTTAGTAATTTTGCCAAAACCTTCCGGAAAATTGAGACTTTGTGTGGACTTCAAGGCAACAGTGAATCCACAACTAGTGATTGCAACTTTTCCTTTACGCCGCCCAGTAGATCTTTCTGACAAACTGTGCCCGGGTAAATATTTTTCGAAGTTGGACCTAGCAGATGCGTACTTGCAAATACCGGTGGTCGAAGACTCCCAGCGCGTTTTGGTGGTTAACACGCATCTCGGTTTGTATCAATTCAAACGACAGCCATTTGGGTGTGCATCCGCCCCTGCATTGTTTTAGCAATATCTACAAACTGTTTGTGCGTCGGTCCCTACTGCAGCAAACTATCTGGACGGAAGAAGAACATTTAGCGAATCTCAGAACATTATTTCAGGTCTTGCGACAAAATGGTCTTTGCTTGCGGAAGGACAAATGTATGTTTTTTCTCATGACTTGCCATACCTGGGACATGTACTCAATGCCCAAGGCATACATCCCAGTCCCGAGCACCTCCGTGCCATACAAGACTTGCCTTCGCTACAGAATTTGAAGCAGCTACAGAGTGTGCTGGGAAAAATCTACTATTATCACTGATATGTTCCACACGCCTCTTCCATTTCAGCTCCGCTTCATCGCTTACGCCGTAAAGGTGTTCCGTTCGTCTGGACGACGGAATGCAAAGGCGCCTTTCACCAGTTGAAATCGGCGTTGCTTTCCAATACTTGCCTGACGCCATTCGATCTCCCAGAAGCCCCTTTTGCTGATGGTGGATGCATCGGATTTCGGGATCGGTGCTGTGCTTGCGCACAAAGATGGATCGCATGACCGCCCTATTGCTTTTGCGTCCAAATTGCTCTCGTCTGCGCAAAGAAATTATTCACAGATCGAGAAAGAAACATTCGCTCTCGTATTTGGTGTTACAAAGTTTCATGATTTCTTCTATGGTCGTCACTTTACCATAATCACAGACCACAAACCTTTGACATCGCTTTTTCATCCGACCAAGCCTGTACCTCCACGTACAGCGCAGAAATTCATTCGCTGGTCTATTTTCCTCTCGCAGTACCGCTGCAATATCTTGTATCGGTCCACTGCTAAGCACAGAAACGCCGATGCGTTGTCCCGCTTGCCTGTTGCTGAGGATAGGGCATTCGATTCCTCCGAACTTGCTAGCATGTTCATTGATGCGGAAACTGATGACGTGGTCGAATCGTTTCAGATCGATTTTCGTCGTGTAGCTACAGCCACAGCTGCCGACCCTGTCCTTGCTACCGTTATGCGTTTTGTTGCTACGCAATGGCCCTTGTCAAAGTCACAGATCGGGGACCCGTTGGTTCGCCGATTTTTTGGTCACAAGGAGAGAGTTTTTGTTCGACGTGGTGTTTTGCTGTTGCGTTCTGATAATGATCAGTCCAGGGTCGTGGTACCACGTTCGTTACAGTTCTCCATCTTACAGCTTCTCCACCAAGGACATTGGGGTATAGTGAGAACGAAACAACTTGCTCGTCAGCACTGTACTTCGTTCGGAATCGATGCCGCGATTACGAATATGTGCTCTTCTTGCATGGTGTGTGCTGAACAACAATCAGCACCTCCGCGGAAATTCTTTGCATGGCCAAAAGCCACTTCCCCTTGGCAACGCTTACACATCGAATTTGCTGGTCCATTCTGGAATGCTCGATGGTTGGTTGTGGTAGATTCATTCAGTAATTTTCCTTTTGTTGTCCGGATGTCTTCCACGACGTCACCTGCCACAATCCAAGCGTTATCTGCTATCTTCAGCATTGAAGGTCTTTCACAGACTATTGTTTCCAACAATGGCCCACAATTCATGTCCACAGAATTTCAGTCATTCTGCAAGGCCAATGGTATTCAACATCTGACGTCCGCGCCGTTTTCGCCACAGTCAAACGGTGCCGCTGAATGATTGGTCAGGACTTTCAAGTCACAGACGTTGAAGTTAAAAGAGTCGCATTCTCGGGGGGACGTGTTATTGCTTCTTTTTGTCCTTGTATCGCTCTCAGCCCCGAGATGGTCGCTCGCCAGCTGAGTTGCTCCACGGTCGTCATCATAGAACCTTGATGTCTTTCCTAAATCCGCCGCATCCGGTTCCTGTACAGCGGCAGACACCTGCTTTTGCTCCAGGCGACGTTGTCTACTATCGCCACTATCGAGGTTCACGGCGTTGGCTGGAAGGGCGCATTCTTCGCTATGTATCTGGTTTTTGGGGCCTCTGGTGAGGTGCGTCGGCATCTCAATCAGCTGCGCCTCTGTCGTCGCATGGGATCTGACGCTCCCCGTCTGCTTTCAGCGACGGTGCCGTCCGGTCAGCGCCCTGGGGACCCTTCTATTGGCTCGCCTCAGCCCCAGGTGTTACCGACGCTGCCTTCCATTTGCCCCATGGCGACGCGCCGCCGCCTGTTCTCCCGCCGACGACGCCCGCAGTGGACGCTTCGCTGCAGCTGCTGGGCGCCTCCCTGTATCACGTGCCGCCGATCGCTTCCCGGGACCAGTTGTCCTCCGACATGGAACTCTTGCCCGCTCCGGACCATGTGTCGTCTTCGCCCGTCGGGTGCCCCGGCCCGATGGAGGTCGACCCTTCGACCCCTCCTGTCTCTCTACAGGCGCATACACCGCATGCTGGCGTGCACCCTGGAGCAGGTTTTCAGGCGTTTCCTAGCTCCCCGCGGTCCGAATGGCAGGGTGCGGGTGGCACAGCCTCGCCTGTTGTTAGGCTGCCCACCTCGTCGCATATGTCAACATGGGGTCCTCCCCACGGCGGGCGGAAGCCTTATGCCACAACTGTTCGGACCCGTGTGTCGGCACTATCAGTGATTGCAGACCGAGCGCCGCCACACGGCAAGTCTAGAGAGACTTCCTAGCACTCGCTCCAGTTGTACAGCCGACTTTGCTAGCGATGGTTCACTGACTAAATACGCTCTCATTTGCCGAGACGACAGTTTAGCATAGCCTTCAGCTACGTTATTTGCTACGACCTAGCAAGGCGCCATGTTCAGTCACTATTGATATTGCGAATCGTACCGTCAAGAGCGACGTTCACTATTAATGAATTAAAGTTAAGTATTCCACCAGGTACATCCGTTTTTCTAAAGTCTAATTTCCTTGTCCTGTTCCAGACCTCATGCAAGCCTGCGTGAGCTAAAACGCGTGCCTTTCGGCCTCCTCTAGTAACACGGTGTTGGCTCTCCTGCCAACCACAACACTGAGTATTTGAACTGTGTGTCATTGAAGTCATTGCGTGACCTTAAAGGAAGATAAGTAAATGTGAAATACGTTGAGAATGGCTAGTCCAGGGGAACCGTTCTATATGTTTTATACTCATAAAACACCAAAATTTGTTTTCCAGGAAACATGCGTGTAATGATCGATTGGCTGTAAACACAATGGATAAAGATAGTTCTATGATAAAGCTCGTCTTTGAAATTGTGATAGTCGCGTTATTTCACCTGGTTTCGAATTTGCTTTTCGTAAACATTTTCGTGCTTCGCATTTAAAAGTTAATAATCTTGTGTACCAGACAAACTTGTTTTCTTTTCTAATTATGTGGAGAATTGTGTGTTGAGGAGTGTAAACAACTCTACACGTTGCATATAAAGTGACGTATTCACGCATCTCTCCAATACTAACTTGATGATCTCATGATGTCTCAGAATGTGTCCTAGCAATCGATCCCTTCTTTTAGTCAAGTTGTACCACAAATTTCCCTTATCCTCAATTCTATTCAGCACCTCCTCATTAGTTACATGTTCTACCCATCAAATCTTGAGCATTCTTATGTAGCACCACATTTCAAAAGCTTCTATTCTCTTCTTGTCTTAACTGTTTATCGTTCATGTTTCACTTCCATAAATGGCTACACTCCATATAACACCGGAGGCAACGATATATCGCACCGAGAGACGATTTTCGAAGACTCGGAATGACCACACTGAAGGACGTTCTGTTTTGATGCGGGATAGTATAGGCTTCCACGTTCTGCTAAGAGGATACATATTGTCTCTATTAGCTAAATTATCCGCCAACATAATTTCAATTGCCTCTTTATAGACACTGTTCCAAAAACTGGAAGTGTTGGCAACTATCACAGTTTCGTCAGATTTCGCACCATGTACCTCGTTCAAGCTATGCTCTGCCGCCGACGATTATTCCAGCTGTTGCAGCCTCGTATGATGGCGATGTTGCACGCACCTGGCATGAACTCTGCGAATCAAACAGCTGAAGTGTTCCAAGAATGTCATACCTGAATGAGATTTTCACTCTGCAGCGGAGTGAGCGCTGATATGAAACTTCCTGGCAGATTAAAACTGTGTGCCGGACCGAGACTCGAACTCGGGACCTTTGCCTTTCGCAGGCACGTGCTCTACCACTGATCTACGCAAGCACGACTCACGCCCCGTCCTCACAGCTTTACTTCTGCCAGTACATTGTCTCCTACCTTCCAAACTTTACAGAAGCTCTCCTGCGAACCTTGCAGAACTAACACTCCTGAAAGAAAGGATATTGCGGAGACATGGCTTAGCCACAGCCTGGGGGATATTTCCAGAATGAGATTTTCACTCTGCAGCGGAGTGTGCGCTGATATGAAACTTCCTGGCAGATTAAAACCGTGTGCGGGACCGTGTTCCTGCACGGACCGTCTGGAAATGTCTCAACCTTTCTCCAGAAACTCGCGCTTTGTCGCACCACCCACACCGTGCTTTTACTGCAGTCGTTTAAGTCGGCACCCTATTCCTTTGAACGCAGGTAAAGCTGACCGTATTTCTTTCCCTAGAGAACGCAAACAAGACCATAAACTGCTGCCCACCATTTCATCACAATGTATGAAGTCAAATCGCCATAGATCGTATTCCCTACACCGAATCAGAAGTGAGAGTGCCCAGCAATCTCTCAAACTTCTATAAAAATTGAGACGCGAGGTGATTCTTCTGTATATCTCTGCGAATTTTTTATTGTCTAATTTTATCTTTACGTCCTCTATTACGGCAAGACGGATAAGAGGCAGGAAAGGGAACGAGGCAGTGAATACCTGTAAATTCTGCTCTTAAAGCCATTTCTTGTGAAATTTTTGGTAGATTTTAGCGAGGTAGATATGGCGGTCTTCGAGTGTCATCTTATTGGAACGCTTCGGCATTTCACCTGCAGCTCCTCGTGAATAAAAATACACTCCTGGAAATTGAAATAAGAACACCGTGAATTCATTGTCCCAGGAAGGGGAAACTTTATTGACACATTCCTGGGGTCAGATACATCACATTATCACACTGACAGAACCACAGGCACATAGACACAGGCAACAGAACATGCACAATGTCGGCACTAGTACAGTGTATATCCACCTTTCGCAGCAATGCAGGCTGCTATTCTCCCATGGAGACGATCGTAGAGATGCTGGATGTAGTCCTGTGGAACGGCTTGCCATGCCATTTCCACCTGGCGCCTCAGTTGGACCAGCGTTTGTGCTGGACGTGCAGACCACGTGAGACGACGCTTCATCCAGTCCCAAACATGCTCAATGGGGGACAGATCCGGAGATCTTGCTGGCCAGGGTAGTTGACTTACACCTTCTAGAGCACGTTGGGTGGCACGGGATACATGCGGACGTGCATTGTCCTGTTGGAACAACAAGTTCCCTTGCCGGTCTACGAATAGTAGAACGATGGGTTCGATGACGGTTTGGATGTACCGTGCACTATTCAGTGTCCCCTCGACGATCACCAGTGGTGTACAGCCAGTGTAGGAGATCGCTCCCCACACCATGATGCCGGGTGTTGGCCCTGTGTGCCTCGGTCGTATGCAGTCCTGATTGTGGCGCTCACCTGCACGGCGCCAAACACGCATACGACCATCATTGGCACCAAGGCAGAAGCGACTCTCGTCGCTGAAGACGACACGTCTCCATTCGTCCCTCCATTCACGCCTGTCGCGACACCACTGGAGGCGGGCTGCACGATGTTGGGGCGTGAGCGGAAGACGGCCTAACGGTGTGCGGGACCGTAGCCCAGCTTCATGGAGACGGTTGCGAATGGTCCTCGCCGATACCCCAGGAGCAACATTGTCCCTAATTTGCTGGGAAGTGGCGGTGCGGTCCCCTACGGCACTGCGTAGGATCCTACGGTCTTGGCGTGCATCCGTGCGTCGCTGCGGTCCGGTCCCAGGTCGACGGGCACGTGCACCTTCCGCCGACCACTGGCGACAACATCGATGTACTGTGGAGACCTCACGCCCCACGTGTTGAGCAATTCGGCGGTACATCCACCCGGCCTCCCGCATGCCCACTATACACCCTCGCTCAAAGTCCGTCAACTGCACATACGGTTCACGTCCACGCTGTCGCGGCATGCTACCAGTGTTAAAGACTGCGATGGAGCTCCGTATGCCACGGCAAACTGGCTGACACTGACGGCGGCGGTGCACAAATGCTGCGCAGCTAGCGCCATTCGACGGCCAACACCGCGGTTCCTGGTGTGTCCGCTGTGCCGTGCGTGTGATCATTGCTTGTACAGCCTTCTCGCAGTGTCCGGAGCAAGTATGGTGGGTCTGACACACCGGTGTCAATGTGTTCTTTTTTCCATTTCCAGGAGTGTAGTTTGAGAGTATTTGCATGCTCCTTCATTCTGCATAAACGATGTCTTCTGTTACTTGAGATTTATATGGATTTCACACACATAGATGGTTCTCCGATATGGAGCCCGCATCTCGTGGTCGTGCGGTAGCGTTCTCGCTTCCCACGCCCGGGTTCCCGGGTTCGATTCCCGGCGGGGTCAGGGATTTTCTCTGCCTCGTGATGGCTGGGTGTTGTGTGCTGTCCTTAGGTTAGTTAGGTTTAAGTAGTTCTAAGTTCTAGGGGACTGATGACCATAGATGTTAAGTCCCATAGTGCTCAGAGCCATTTGAACCATCCGATATGGACCATAAAAATTTAGTGCAAGCAATATCTATCACAGACAAATTACAGTCTGCCAATATCCTAGTATACTCATATGTGAAAGGCTGCTTTTCCTTCACCTACAACTGGGCTATGTAATCGTTCAACTTCATATTTCTGATCATTTTCATTTTCAGTTACTTGACACCATTTGATATTAATTAATTATTTAGTCAAACCATATCGCATTCAGACTTTTCATATGAGATACTACTGTAACAAGATAGTAGTCATTCTCGAAGAAGGTTGATATTTTGTCCATGGCCCACTGCATGAAACATCGGCGAGCACTTCCTCTGAAACGAGGACCAGTATTATTTGATGAATCAATAGTTTGAGCCAATAACATTTCCCTGGATATACACTGAACCACTATTTAACTGTTGCTTAGAGAACCATGAGAAACTGCTGCGATCTGTCCATCAAAAATGTGTATGCGGTCGTTGAACTGTCTAGATATGCTTTAAGAATTAATAAAGTTTATACATCTAGGTGTCGAGGTTCCACGCCAACAAAATTCACCAGGAGCAACCATTATTCAGATTCTTCTATAAGCTCCAGCACAGGTCTATAATAGGCGTAAATAGCTGGCCTCTAATTTGCGCACGCACTGACAGCGACTCAGGTGGGTTCCACAGGATTTACATCAGCCGAATTTGGTCTCCCGGACGTCAACATGAGTTCACTATAAGGCTCCTCAAACCACTGTAGCAGGGTTTTGGCTCCGAGACACGGAGAATTATACTGCCTGATGACATCACCGTCAGGAAAGACATCAAGCGTGCAGGGATGCAGCTGGTTCGCTGCTGTTTGTGTGCCTTCGGTTACTACCCACATGTCCGGCGGAAGCGCAGGAGAAAATCTCCCATACTGTAACAGTGCTCCCACGAGGTATCGTCCGAGGCGCGCTCCACTTTCCGAGCCACCGTTCACATCGATGAGGCGTTTGGGAGACGACCAGCGACGTACTGCAGCAAAAATGTGATTCACTCGAAGAGCCTGTAACACCTCAGCTCTTATGCTGTATGGATTTATTTTGTTTTTTTTTTTTTTGCTTTATTTAATTTTACATTGTTGATCTTCTGTAAATGTGATTGAATCGATAACATAAAATTGTATACTCCTTTCTTTGTAAAAACTTTGGTGTCTTGATTTAATTCTATGCAAAGTAGTGTATCTGTAATTTAAAGTTCTTTGTCCCATTTGGAGGGAACAAAACTTATTGTATATAATTGTAATTTTGTGTGAATAATTTTTTGTAGAAGTGTCAATATGTGAAAATGTTCTGTTTTAATTAATGCATTTGTTTGCTGTTATGTAAACTGCTGACCTTCACTTAGGGTTCTTAGTTAATTTGTATGTAAATGGTGTAGTGGTTCCCCTCGGGAACGGAACTGTGTAGCGCGCGCAAATTGTGGTTGGCATAGGTGGAAAAGGTGGAACTGATAGTCAGTCGGGGACGAGCCAGCAGTCGGAAAGGAGCTACGAGTCTGTGCACTGCCATTAAAAAGGTGCATATTGTGCTGATTCAGAGAGAGGCTTCTCCTGCTTCTTTCCAAGGCCTCGGATGGATGGATAAATAGCTGGAACTATTCTGGAATTTGTATCTGTCGTCGCCGCCAAGAAATGACAGAGTCCAGCAATTCTCTCCACGGATCCACCTACCAACATGCAGTTGCCACCACGTTGCGCAATCATTGCAACATAATACTATAATGATGTACAGTGAAGGATCAGCTTAATGGATGTGCTAATGTGCTGAAATATAAGGTAATTTGTTCTGAATTCATGTACCTACCTTCATTTTTCTCCTCATCATAACACCTCTCAGGGTCCTCTCCGTTTGAAGTAAAGTGATTACCGCGTGTCCTTACTGAAAGTACATTGAAACTCAGTTTTCTAATTGATGAACTTTTGAACATAGTAAAGAGAAAGTTAAAGTTAATGATGCTTGCTGAAATAATTTTCCTATTAAAACTGCTATTTAAAGTGCTGTTGCTAACTTCAATATTAAAAGCTCTTAAGACTGAGGCTTATAAGGCAAATGATCACATTATTGTCTGTAGTAAATTCTAAAAGGTGAGTCAGTTTCTTGCCATTTGGTCAGCATTGTGTTTCGCTGTAGTAAAAGTGAGAAAGCTGCAGTTGTGAAACAATATATATTCATGTTTGCTAAGTGTTTGTGTATCTTGTGTATTAGAAGTGTATGTTAATAGAATGTTATAAAGACCATTCACTTTAAGTAAGCCTGAAAGTAATAGGGTGTTTCGGTATCTCTTATAATTTCGCAAATAGTTTGTGCTGCTCCAGTTGTTAGCTTCAATCTTAAAACATATGTGTGTCAGAGTTCATTGCACTCGCGTGTGGCTAAGTCTAGGTTGTGTTTGTCCGTTTTAGTTACTTATACCGGCTTTCTTAAACGAGAACGTTAATCTTTCTCTTGCCTAATTAGGCTGGCGACCGTTTCCTTTATTTTATAAACAGTATAGCTAGGCAAAATTTTGTTTGTTACTATACAAATATTTACGTAATTCTGACTTTCATTTCCGATAAGCCACCTCCGTTAGGAACAACACGGTCAACATAACAAAATTCCTCTCAGAGGGTAACACTGCTCTGTTGCTTTGTGCCATAGTTGCTTTTACGAAATAGTCTTATGTCACAACCTGTTTCTAGCATTGAGGTTATGGTACAGTAGTAGCAGACAGGAGTGTTATAAGCCGACACGTTTCCATTGATCGATGGTGGAATCCCGACGGCCCCGTGCCTTCTGCAACCGTAACTGGCGATGTCGCTGGGTCAGCATGTCAATACGTAGGAGGGCCCGCTGTGGAGCTCTGTGTTCGACAATATATGGTGAACGGTGTGTTCCGAAACACTTGTGCGTCCACCAGCATTGTGCTCTTTCGGCAGAGATGACAGAGATCGACATCTATGCTACTGTACAGAGCCACGTTATATGGAGAGTGCATACACACTCCTGGAAATTGAAATAAGAACACCGTGAATTCATTGTCCCAGGAAGGGGAAACTTTATTGACACATTCCTGGGGTCAGATACATCACATGATCACACTGACAGAACCACAGGCACATAGACACAGGCAACAGAGCATGCACAATGTCGGCACTAGTACAGTGTATATCCACCGTTCGCAGCAATGCAGGCGGAAGACGGCCTAACGGTGTGCGGGACCGTAGCCCAGCTTCATGGAGACGGTTGCGAATGGTCCTCGCCGATACCCCAGGAGCAACAGTGTCCCTAATTTGCTGGGAAGTGGCGGTGCGGTCCCCTACGGCACTGCGTAGGATCCTACGGTCTTGGCGTGCATCCGTGCGTCGCTGCGGTCCGGTCCCAGGTCGACGGGCACGTACACCTTCTGCCGACCACTGGCGACAACATCGATGTACTGTGGAGACCTCACGCCCCACGTGTTGAGCAATTCGGCGGTACGTCCACCCGGCCTCCCGCATGCCCACTATACGCCCTCGCTCAAAGTCCGTCAACTGCACATACGGTTCACGTCCACGCTGTCGCGGCATGCTACCAGTGTTAAAGACTGCGATGGAGCTCCGTATGCCACGGCAAACTGGCTGACACTGACGGCGGCAGTGCACAAATGCTGCGCAGCTAGCGCCATTCGACGGCCAACACCGCGGTTCCTGGTGTGTCCGCTGTGCCGTGCGTGTGATCATTGCTTGTACAGCCTTCTCGCAGTGTCCGGAGCAAGTATGGTGGGTCTGACACACCGGTGTCAATGTGTTCTTTTTTCCATTTCCAGGAGTGTAGTTTTTCCTATTCTCGTTTATAGTCATGCTCCAGTTTGCTGAATCGTGCACGACTTTTGGGCAGTAGAGGGTAAAAATTGCAGCGGAGGACACAGCTTGGAATACATTCAGCAAATAATTGAGGATGTAGCGTGCCAGTGCTACCTGCTCTAATATGAACAGATTGACACAAGAGGAATTCATCGCGGACCGAATCAAATAAACAAGAAGAATGCTGGCTGGAAAGAACTTATTTTTATCGGTCTTTATAAGTAAACAGGAACTGCAAACACGGCACACAATCTTCGGTTGCATCTATGAACATTATGACCAGGTGGTATGTTATTAAATACAGTGCTTCCAATTAATATGAACGATTCAGAGGGATGTATCATGCAAAGTCTGTAAATACAAGGGTCCAGTGGTTTCGAGGCTTTATTTACAATAAAAATATCGCTCTGAATGGCAACTATCGGCCTCCCTGATTATACAGTTTTCCTGAGTGATAAATACAGATTTGTGAAGAGGGTTTTCTGAAGGGGAAATCAAGCTTAATTCCAACAGCAGTTGCATTTGTATGAGTGTACTCGCCGATGAGATGTACTCGTATTTCAACAGCACAGTACAAGTTTGTGGTTCTATTTTTCAAACGGTTGATCAACATTTATGGTGCGCATTTTTTAACGTTTTTCATAGTGAAAAAAGATGACGTTGAAAGACTTCGCCATTCATATGTTAAGATGTGCAGTAATATATTAACTCCAGATCGTGTGTGACGTACGCTATGACAAGATGTAGAACATCGAAAACAGAGAGTTTGAAAGAAAGGGAAAAAATTCAGACGTAGTGAGAATAGCTTCTTGAAAGTACTGGATTGTGCATTCCATTGTATACTCCCAAATTGTTTCCTTTATTGTCATACTTACCAAAGCATGGCACTACATTTTGTGTACTTTTGTAGCGCAAATTTGTTGCTAAAGACGACAGTTCGATTGCGGCATCAAAGTACAAGCGTTCTCAGTGTGCACCGTCTCTATACTTTCCATCAACAGGGTGTTCCGAAACTATTCGTTCAAATTAATACAGGAGGCAGAGAAAATCAAACAAATGTATTTCGACAGGGAAGATGTGGTCTCTGAAGTGGGCTTGTAATGTTAAGGAATATTTTGTTGGTCGTGGCGACGAATGTTGTTGTGTCGGTGTCGCTGATTGGGACATCTATACTGACATTCAAAGCTGGTCTGTGTACAGATGGGTGGTTCTTACGTCTGTTAGCAGGCAAAAGATGTACTTGCAGCACTGTGGGGCGCCACCCCATTTCAGCATTGCTGTGAGAAATCACCTGAGAGCCACCTCCGGCAATCGATGGATCGGCCGAGGTGACCCTGAGGCCTGATGAACCAAGGCACCTGACCTGGCGTGCGCGGATTTCTTCCTCTGGAGGCACACGCAGCAGCTGCTACATGAAACACTTGTGGAAGCACAAGAAGGCCTCGTCGCTAGAAGCAAACTTTTAACGGACACACCAGTCAACGGCCATACAGGCCAGTGGTCGCACGTTCGAGCATTAGTATGATTTGCCACTGCTGTGCCTTTTGTGTAAATCGCCCCCAGCTTCAGAAACTGCGCAAGGGACACTATGTAACACAACCAAATACAGGGCTATTACAAATGATTGAAGCGATTTCATAAATTCACTGTAGCTCCATTCATTGACATATGGTCACGACACACTACAGATACCTAGAAAAACTCATAAAGTTTTGTTCGGCTGAAGCCGCACTTCAGGTTTCTGCCGCCAGAGCTCTCGAGAGCGCAGTGAGACAAAATGGCGACAGGAGCCGAGAAAGCGTATGTCGTGCTTGAAATACACTCACATCAGGCAGTCATAACAGTGCAACGACACTTCAGGACGAAGTTCAACAAAGATCCACCAACTGATAACTCCATTCGGCGATGGTATACGCAGTCTAAAGCTTCTGGATGCCTCTGTAAGGGGAAATCAACGGGTCGGCCTGCACTGAGCGAAGAAACGGTTGAACGCGTGCGGGCATGTTTCACGCGTAGCCCGCTGAAGTCGACGAATAAAGCAAGCAGGGAGCTAAACGTACCACAGCCGACGGTTTGGAAAATCTTACGGAAAAGGCTAAAGCAGAAGCCTTACCGTTTACAATTGCTACAAGCCCTGACACCCGATGACAAAGTCAATCGCTTTGAATTTTCGGCGCGGTTGCAACAGCTCATGGAAGAGGATGCGTTCAGTGCGAAACTTGTTTTCAGTGAAGAAGCAACATTTTTTCTTAATGGTGAAATGAACAGACACAATGTGCGAATCTGGGCGGTAGAGAATCCTCACGCATTCGTGCAGCAAATTCGCAATTCACCAAGAGTTAACATGTTTTGTGCAATCTCACGGTTTAAAGTTTACGGCCCCTTTTTCTTCTGCGAAAAAAACGTTACAGGACACGTGTATCTGGACATGCTGGAAAATTGGCTCATGCCACAACTGGAGACCGACAGCGCCGACTTCATCTTGCAACAGGATGGTGCTCCACCGCACTTCCATCACGATGTTCGGCATTTCTTAAACAGGAGATTGGAAAACCGATGGATCGGTCGTGGTGGAGATCATGATCAGCAATTCATGTCACGGCCTCCACGCTCTCCCGACTTAACCCCATGCGATTTCTTTCTGTGGGGTTATCTGAAAGATTCAGTGTTTAAACCTCCTCTACCAAGAAACGTGCCAGAACTGCGAGCTCGCATCAACGTTGCTTTCGAACTCATTGATGGAGACATGCTGCGCCGAGTGTGGGAGGAACTTGATTATCGGCTTGATGTCTGCCGAATCACTAAAGGGGCACATATCGAACATTTGTGAATGCCTAAAAAAACTTGTTGAGTTTTTGTATGTGTGTGCAAAGCATTGTGAAAATATCTCAAATAATAAAGTTATTGTACAGCTGTGAAATCACTTCAGTCATTTGTAATATCCCTGTATAATTGTAAATAAATTATACATTACTGCAACCAGTCACTTTTTTCATTAATAATGCTTTATTACATTAACCGGTTTTCGAATCCTTTCAGGTTCATCTTCAGATGATTTCGGGAGAATCCGGGAAGTTAAATCTTTATTACTGGTAGTAGCATTAAAAGTAATAAAGATGTAACTTCCCGGATTCTCCTGAAATCATCTGAAGATGAACCTGAAAGGGTTCGAAAACCGGTTAATGTAATAAAGTATTATTAATGAAAAAAGTGATTGGTTGAGGTTGTGTATAATTTATTTACATTAATATACAGTCACGGTTCTAAAATATCCGTAATGGATAAGCATAACAAATATAATTGTTTTAATGTTCTTTGTCTAGTGTATTAATTTGAACGAATAGTTTCGAAACAAACTGTATACCTCACCCGTATACGACAAACGTCTGCTTACTTCTTCATCACGAATGTTCTCATGTCCACTATTAAAAATCTGAATCTAACATGGAATCAACATATTCCTTACTGCTTCATCCAATAATCTTCACTCTTGTTATACTTCTCTTAACCACTAACGATTGGTAGTCGGATTTCAGATCAGGCAACTGTTCCAATTTTATTCATTTGTATTTAAAAATAAAAGAAATGGCGTCTATTATCAGCCACAAAATAAGCATTTTCCTGTTTCATCTATAAGCCAGCTTTGTCTTTGGAAATTAATTCTGTATTACCTCTCGGACCATATTTCGTTGTGGTTGAATAAAAAAAATACCCAATTATCCTCATACTTTCTTTCAAGCTCATGGAATGTATTAAAATTCTGCTCCGTACAAGAATCTCTGATTAACGAAGTATCTATTTCCAGTGATATCAGACCTAACAGCTTCTAAAAATTCAAACAGCGAATTATGTAACACGTAGGATTTAAGAGATTTAATGATAGATTTCTAAATACAACCAGTCTTGATCACAACTTCCAGTAGTAGTACCAGTTCTCAGACAGATATTACCTCACCCTTTATATCATTATTCTTAAGAGTTTTGATTATAGGAACACATCAACAGCAAGGCAATAAGGAGTGGACTGAAGCTATCGAAAAAGCGGCTTCTCATCGAACCCAGGACAGGACCGCAACAATACAGTATGGTTTGAAGCTGTGTCGGTTGTTGCGTAGCATCAGTTCGATTTTGATTCGAATACGCCTTTGTTCGTTATCGTATCGAGCTTTGTAATTCGTGCTGGGGAAGGTTGTAATTTCATAGATAAGTGAATAACAGCTTAGTATTGCGTCTTGAGGAGAAGCAGAAAGCAGTCTCTAGAGACGAGGAGTTGATTCGCCTGAAATCAGGTAGGTGGCCAGCAATCATATCTGTCCTTGTTCACTGCTGATAGACACCCGAGTTCTGAGCCCAGTTGTTCTGGGTCAAGTTCACGGTCCGATTCCACCAGCCTCCTTTGACCAGTGACGTCCTGTGTGACGTCATGAGTTTACGATGCGAAGGATGTACGCGGTTTGTTATTAAATGTTATCCGTGGTTGTCTTAGTGAGTGGTGTAAAATGCAGAGTTTATTGCAAATGCGTCGAGCTTTACGGGGGTATGTTTGAGCAAGAACCTAGAAGCACATCCTAAATTGATGCTAAAGAAACGAGCAGCGATCATATTGATAATTTTGGTTCTCACAAACATTTCGTTGTTCCTTTCCATAAGTGGCAAGATTTTCGAGGATAAGGTTAGATAGGAACCTAAGAGCACTGCTTAACTTGTTTGCGGGTGAAGCTATTACTGATTATTTTTATGTTAACGTGTGTTACACATTTGGCTGCTTTTCGAAAGTGGTATGTCTTCCGAGGGTGAAGTTATGCAGGAACCTGGAAGCACAGATCAAGTCGCAAGTGAAACGAGAGATGATAATAGTTACGAACTAGGTTCTTAAAAATATTTGGCTGTTTTTCTTTTTTCGAATGTGATGTCAAGGAGCCCGGTGTATTTGAAATGGACTGTTTTTGTAGGAGGCTTATTGTCAAGTTTGCGACACTGATTGTTATAGTTATGTGGTTTGTGGCAAAGGGGAGAGGAAGGTTGAAGAGGGTTCTGGTATCGCTGTCTCACTTTAAACTAGATTGACTGGAAAAGTTGCAACCCTAAAAAATAATTAATATGAAGAGATGAAATTTCGGCAATACATTTGTCTCGGTAACGTATTTAAATGATTAACAATGCAAGATCACAGGCTAATGTTAAGTGCGAGATAAGACACTGCAAATGTGCAACTCTGGTACCTTAACAACCGGTGTAACCGTCAGAAAGTTGAACGTAAGGCTGCAGAAGTGAATGCACTCTGTCGTACAGGTGGCGAATGTTAGTTTTTAGGATCAAGTTGCATGCCTATTGTACTTGATCGGTCAATACAGGAACGTTTAGTGCTTTTTGTGTGTGACGCTGGAGTTGTCGTTCGATGACGTCCAACGTGTGCTCAATTGGAGAAAGGTCTGGTGATCGACCAGACCAAGGCAACATGTCAACATCTGTCATGTTAGGATGCGACGGCGGTACGTGGGCGAGCGTTATCCTGTTGGAAAACATCCCCCGGAACGCTGTTCATGAATGACAGCACAATAGATCGAATCGCCAGGTTATACAATTAGCAGTCAGGGTGCGTGGGATAGCCACGAGAGTGCTCCTGCTGTCGTACGAAACCGCACTTCGGACCATACCTCCAGGGTATCCAGCACGCAGGCGGGTTTGTTGCAGGCGCTCACCTGCCGAACAAAAGTGGCTTCGGTTTGGGGTCAATGTAATGCACGCTACAGGAGCATGCGGCTCGAAGCTGTCTTTGAAGCGACCGATTTGTAACAGTTCGTTGTGTCACTGTAGTGGCAACTGCTGCTGAAAGTGACGCTGCAGATACAGTGCGACGTGTCAGAGCCACAAGCCGAACAAGACGTCATACACTGTATGCGGTGTGACACGGCCGTCTGGTTTTCTTGAGACCGTACATTTCTGTGAAAATCCCCGCTAGCAATTATGTACAGTGGCTGCATTCACGCAGAGTCTACCTGCAATATCACAGTAGAAACATCCAGCTTCTCGTAGCCCTATTTTACCATCTTGTTCGAAGTCAGTGAGGTGTTGATAACGGTTGCTTTGTCTGTCGCCTAAATTAATTCTTCATTAACATCAACTCACCGCGTGCAGTCTCAAAGGTAACTAACGCTCACGATCGTTACAGCGTGTATGTAAAGTAAACGTGGTTTCCAGAATGAGATTTTCACTCTGCAGCGGAGTGTGCGCTGATATGAAACTTCCTGGCAGATTAAAACTGTGTGCTCGACCGAGACTCGAACTCGGAACCTTTGCCTTTCGCGGGCAAGTGCTCTACCAACTGAGCTACCGAAGCACGACTCACGGCCGGTACTCACAGCTTTACTTCTGCCAGTACCTCGTCCTCACAGGAGAGCTTCTGTAAAGTTTGGAAGGTAGGAGACGAGGTACTGGCAGAAGTAAAGCTGTGAGTACCGGCCGTGAGTCGTGCTTCGGTAGCTCAGTTGGTAGAGCACTTGCCCGCGAAAGGCAAAGGTTCCGAGTTCGAGTCTCGGTCGAGCAAACAGTTTTAATCTGCCAGGAAGTTTCTTAAACGTGGTTTGCTTCCACATAGTGGCGCTAGTAACGCCAATCTTATGCGACTGGCGCGAAATTTGAATAGACGCAATCGTTCAGATGTGGAAACGCACCTACCAACTTTCGTTTAACTCGCACAACTCCTCCTTGGTGTTTTTTTCCGTCAGTGTCTATAAGTCAAGTAAAATCTTAGATTCCAATCGTGTGTGTGTGTGTGTGTGTGTGTGTGTGTGTGTGTGTGTGTGTAGTGTTTTTCGATTTAATCTGGTTGAATTCTTCTCTGATATTTTAGATCATTAGTTGTTTTCGAATAATGTTAGTCTAATTGTCGTATTACAAGTTGGTCCCGACCTGTAGCTGTCTCGTTAGTTTCATTTCACTAAGTGACTGACTCATTTTCCGTGTTTTTATGTTTTTTGCAGTTGTAATTGTCTAGCTTGTTGTCGCCATAATGGGATTTTCACTCTGCAACGGAGTGTGCGCTCGTATGAAACTTCCTGGAGGATTAAAACTGTGTGCCGGACCGAGACTCGAACTCGGGACCTTTGCCTTTCGCGGGCAAGTACTCTACCATCAGAGCTACGCAAGAACAACTCGTGACCCTTCCTCACTGCTTCACGCTTCCTCACAGTTCACATGGTCGCCATCTTGAAGGGCATAAGCAGCCTTTTATTAAATTTTGTCCGTGGTTGGCTTAGTAACTGGCATAAACTACGCTGTTTATTCGAAATGTACGAAGTACACTCCTGGAAACGGAAAAAAGAACACATTGACACCGGTGTGTCAAACCCACCATACTAGCTCCGGACACTGCGAGACGGCTGTACAAGCAATGATCACACGCACGGCACAGCAGACACACAAGGAACCACGGTGTTGGCCGTCGAATGGCGCTAGTTGCGCAGCATTTGTGCACCGCCGCCGTCAGTGTCAGCCAGTTTGCCGTGGCATACGGAGCTCCATCGCAGTCTCTAACACTGGTAGCATGCCGCGACAGCGTGGGCGTGAACCGTATGTGCAGTTGACGGACTTTGAGCGAGGGCGTATAGTGGGCATGCGGGAGGCCGCGTGGACGTACCGCCGAATTGCTCAACACGTGGGGCGTGAGGTCTCCACAGTAAATCGATGTTGTCGCCAGTGGTCGGCGGAAGGTGCACGTGCCCGTCGACCTGGGACCGGACCGCAGCGACGCACGGATGCACGCCAAGACCGTAGGATCCTACGCAGTGCCGTAGGGGACCGCACCGCCACTTCCCAGCAAATTAGGGACACTGTTGCTCCTGGGGTATCGGCGAGGACAATGCACGTCCGCATGTATCCCGTGCCACCCAACGTGCTCTAGAAGGTGTAAGTCAACTACCCTGGCCAGCAAGATCTCCGGATCTGTCCCCCATTGAGCATGTTTGGGACTGGATGAAGCGTCGTCTCACGCGGTCTGCACGTCCAGCACGAACGCTGGTCCAACTGAGGCGGCAGGTGGAAATGGCATGGCAAGCCGTTCCACAGGACTACATCCAGCATCTCTACGATCGTCTCCATGGGAGAATAGCAGCCTGCATTGCTGCGAAAGGTGGATATACACTGTACTAGTGCCGACATTGTGCATGCTCTGTTGCCTGTGTCTATGTGCCTGTGGTTCTGTCAGTGTGATCATGTGATGTATCTGACCCCAGGAATGTGTCAATAAAGTTTCCCCTTCCTGGGACAATGAATTCACGGTGTCCTTATTTCAATTTCCAGGAGTGTATGTCATAGGGGTGGAATCGGAACGTGCGCTAATTCCGTGGTTAGCATATGGACATTTTCTATTGCACTTACGAACTGTGGACACCTGCCACTTAAAATGTGCGAATGCTGAACACTGCGTATCACAACGTCTGTTCAGCAATGTTCAGCTTCACTTATCAGTACGTTTACGCCAGTTGTATGTGACTGAAGGATACATTCCTTGTAGGGTCAAATTGCTGTAATACGCACAGTCTTTCACATGAAACCCTACTGGCGCCCGGCCGCCTCGGAGACTAAATCGGGTTCGTTCACTTCAAGGCGGGCAATATAACCGGTCGCCCCTCAGAGCCCTAAGTTTGGTCAAACGGACGATCTTGCAACACAGTAGGATGCGAAAGCGTATGGAGGAGGTATCGACAGTCTTCACGAGCCGAGGCGCACGAGAAAGACAGACCGTGGTGTGTACGTCACAGCACGCGACACTGCACATCATGCTAGTGTCAGCAGCCCGTCTCCGGCGGGCAGAGAGTTTCGGGCGAGTTTAATGATTCTTGACTGCGCGTTTAAATGCATGGATGTTGTCGATAGCAGACGACAAAATTAAGACCTTTAGAGGGTACCTTCTCTGTTAAATATTTTCTTCTCTGACTTTGTCGTATTAATCTTGCAGTTACGAGCTGGAGTTTGCATACTTGAAACCTTTGCATGTTCTTGAAGCGTTGTAAAACAGTTGCAAGTGGGAAAAGGTCAACCATTTGTGACAAAGTCTTCGCTTTCTACATATGTAGAAGGCAAAGGAGACAGCTCTACACCTTTGTGTTGTGTGTGGGGTGAGAGCTGTTCCGTAAAATACGCCAGAGGAACATTTTCTTCTTCCACGAAAGATCGTTCTGGCATGAATCATTTTCAACATTCAGGAAGATAACTGACATAATTGCGACCATTAAGGCGTTAGTGTGATATTTACATTCAATAGGCAAAGTTCAGAAGTCGGAAATAGGAGTTCTGTAAACTTTAATTCAAATCAATTTTTGCTTGAGTGCCATCAAGTTGCACGTTGAACATTTCCCTGCAGTGTAGTTACTGGTGTATGATGCCTTTATGTCAATTTCCTAAGAAGATATTAATGGCTGAGTCCCACCAAAAGAGAAATACTGGAGCAGAGGGCAGTGAGACTGTAATATTTTGCATCTTCTGGGTCAAAAATGGTACTGTTCGCCACGAAATCTTGTCCAGGGGTGTGTCCATTGCCCATGGCATTTGTAGCCAACAACTTCAGACATTTTTCGGTCGAAGTGTATCTACACGATAACGCACTCTGCTGATTTCTCAAACAAAACTATCCAGAAATTTGTTTGGGAAGTCGCGCGTCATGCACTTGTTGCTCTCAGGTTATGCCATGAAATGTTTACCCTTCCAACTTCTTAACAAAAAACAGTCAAGAAAATGAGTCTCCAGCCGAAATGCACTTCAACCTGGTTCAACGACATCTTGAACTCAGATCGGAACATGGTCAGACCGCTTTAAATAATGTGAGAGAATATACAAGGTGTTCAAAAAAAGTGTCAAATACTATGAGAGATGGCAGGACTGATCAAAAAACAAAAAAAAGTCTGATAAACATGGATATGCATACTTTCTGCAATAAACATATGTTTACAGGAGGTGTTCAACGTGACGCCCATTCATGACAGTGTACCCCTCTGTCCTCCGGCTTAAGAAGTGATGCAGCCAGCCAGAGTGGCCCATCGGTTCTAGCCGCTACAGTCTGGAACCGGGCGACCTGCCTCGGGCATGGATGCGTGTGATGTCTTTAGGTTAGTTAGGTTTAAGTAGTTCTAAGTTCTAGGGGACTGATGACCTCAGAAGTTAAGTCCCATAGTGCTCAGAGCCATTTGAACCATTTGAAGAGTGATGCACCCTTTTAAGTAAACCCATTTGTTGTTGTACCTGCTGACACGCATTGAAGACCCGACCCCGTAGTGTTTGCACATCGTCGATTGGCGTGCGTAGACCAATTTCTTCAAGTGTCCCCATATTGCTTTTCACAATATATATAAATGACCTAGTAGATAGTGTCGGAAGTTCCATGCGGCTTTTCGCGGATGATGCTGTAGTATACAGAGAAGTTGCAGCATTAGAAAATTGTAGCGAAATGCAGGAAGATCTGCAGCGGATAGGCACTTGGTGCAGGGAGTGGCAACTGACCCTTAACATAGACAAATGTAATGTATTGCGAATACATAGAAAGAAGGATCCTTTATTGTATGATTATATGATAGCGGAACAAACACTGGTAGCAGTTACTTCTGTAAAATATCTGGGAGTATGCGTGCGGAACGATTTGAAGTGGAATGATCATATAAAATTAATTGTTGGTAAGGCGGGTACCAGGTTGAGATTCATTGGGAGAGTCCTTAGAAAATGTAGTCCATCAACAAAGGAGGTGGCTTACAAAACACTCGTTCGACCTATACTTGAGTATTGCTCATCAGTGTGGGATCCGTACCAGATCGGGTTGACGGAGGAGATAGAGAAGATCCAAAGAAGAGCGGCGCGTTTCGTCACAGGGTTATTTGGTAACCGTGATAGCGTTACGGAGATGTTTAACAAACTCAAGTGGCAGACCCTGCAAGAGAGGCGCTCTGCATCGCGGTGTAGCTTGCTCGCCAGGTTTCGAGAGGGTGCGTTTCTGGATGAGGTATCGAATATATTGCTTCCCCCTACTTATACCTCCCGAGGAGATCACGAATGTAAAATTAGAGAGATTAGAGCGCGCACAGAGGCTTTCAGACAGTCGTTCTTCCCGCGAACCATACGCGACTGGAACAGGAAAGGGAGATAATGACAGTGGCACGTAAAGTGCCCTCCGCCACACACCGTTGGGTGGCTTGCGGAGTATAAATGTAGATGTAGATGTAGATGTAGAACCAAAAGTCTAGGAGACTGAGATCTGGGGAACAAACAGGCTTAAGTGTAGCAGACCGCTGTGGCCACTACGGTCGCAGGTTCGAATCCTGCCTCGGGCATGGACGTTTGTGATGTCCTTAGGTTAGTTAGGTCTAAGCAGTTCTAAATTCTAAGGGACTAATGACCTTAGTTATTAAGTCTCATAGTGCTCAGGGCCATTTGAACCATATTGAACCAGCTAAAGTGTACCCCCTCCCCCCCTGCCCCCTTTCGACAACCAACCAATCTAGCTGTCCTGAAATGTCTACGTCAGATGTGCGCGCACATTGTGATGGAAGTGTGCTGGTGCGTTATCATGCATGAACCACATTCCAGTTCCTTGCGGCAGTGGTACAGTCTCCAGCAAGATAGACAATACATTAATGAGAAAGTCTAGGTAATGCGTCCCAGTTAACCTTTGTGGTAGCACGTGTGGCCCTATTAATCTGTCCCCAAGTACACCTGCCCATATGTTAACTGAGAATCGGTGTTACTGCCCTCTTTCCAGAAATCCTTGTGGATTTACTTCTGCCACACATGTTGATTGTGAAAATTCAGAGCACCATCTCTTGTGAACCCTGCTTCCTGGGTAAATAACATCTTGTCGGTGAACAGTGGATCTGCGGAATACTTCCGCAACAGCCATTAACGGAGCCGCCGCCTCCGATAATGATCTCCCAGATAAGAGTGAGAGACACCCCCTCTGCTGCTGCTGCAAATCGTCGCACACTGGTCCCAGGGGTTTCCTCCCCCAAACGTAGCACGCGTCTTTCCACGTCTGGAGTGCGAACTCTGAGGAGCTGTCTACTGTCAGTCTTCCGAGGTGCAAGGAAGGGTAGCTGCGACGCACAGACGATGAAAAAGTCTGCCGAATGGCTTACCAGATGGCACTCTGCACTGTGCATAATTTTAGTGTAGAAGACACGGGCTCGCAGGTTGTCCATTTGCTAAATCATAGCAGAGTGTCATATCCACCATTTCACTAGTCGAGTAGTAGGTTTCCATTGTTAACAAGTGGTCGAAGAGAGAAAATGTAACTACACCATTTGTATGTATGAACTATGCAATAGCTGTAAACTCATACGGGGATCCGAGTTCGGAAGGGGGTAAAACACCATGATATTGGTGGTAAGGTCTTATGAGACCAAACTGCTCATGTTATCGGTCCCGAAGACTACACACTACTTAATCTAACTTGAACTAACTTACGTTACGGACAACACACACACCCACGCCCAAGAAAGCACTCGAACACTCGACGTGGGCAGCCGCACGGACCGAGACAAGGCGCCCGAGACCACGCGGCTATCCCGCGCGGCTCGCCATGACATGTACCCAGGGTTGACAGTATTGTACAAAATGGCACGAAACACGGCGAAAAGGAACGTAGCCTACAGCACGATTCAAATCACACAGCTGACTGCAGACCACGTAATGGTAGATACAGTACCGTGAATAAGACATCGCAATACAAAGCCTACACATTTCAGGGAGCGCCAATGCAACGACGGTGCTAACATCCGCAAACGTCGCGCTTCCCTTCCTATAAACCAAGTGTTTTATCTCCCAAATTGCGTCTCCAAACCCATGTTTATTGGATTTATTTTCCGTGTTTCGATGAGTACTACCACGTGTCAAAGTATTTGACCCTTTTTTGGAGCACCATGTATTGTTGATGATTGAATTCTCTTTGATGTTTACTGTCGTGCTTAACAAACCAATGGAAAATGCTGTTAAATATGCACTCCACTAATACAAATGAAATACATTGTACCACAATAGCCTTATTTTAGTAAAACATAAGGTATCTAGAAACTGCCTATGTCGTCAATAATGAGTAAGGTATTTGACTTTTAAGGTATTTGACTTTTAAACAGTCTGTGTATATTTGTCCTGGATCACTTTCAAGTAATAAGAAAATGTGGCATTCCATAAACGGAATAAGTAAGATCCCTTATTGATATTCGATGCGGCTATGTCACAAAACGCCTAAAATCCGGGACTGCAAACACAAGGAAAAGCAGCCTTTGCTTTACAGGCGACTACGTTACCTGAGAGCCAGCGAAGCATTACGTTACTGCCACCCCCATTACTGCCCCAGCAGCGGCTAGAACAGGTTAAGCACAACGTAAAAGATGAGATAGTTGCAATTTGCGCATGGAACGTCTTTCCTGAACTTGAAACGATTAATTAATACTTTAGTTCATTCCTTATATGAAAACCATACTAACATCTGAAGTGAATTTAGTAGGGTAATCTGTGTCATCCTGGACACAGTTCGTCGGTCACAGAGTTGTTAAACATATAGTATGTTGTTGCCGAGATTCAGTTATACTACTATCAGGAAGAATGCCAGCCGATATGTTCCTAGAGTAGGCTTGGAAGTGACCACAGTTGGTGTGTAGAAGACACAGGTGCCGAGGGTCGGTACACCCAAGGACATGTCAATGAGCCTCATTCGCACTGCAGTTACTAGGTGGAGAGACTGGAGCATAATTATAATAATACTCGGATTCACCGATGACAAAACAAGCGTCATAAATCAATAACTGTCAGAACTGTTTTTGTTTCTCTGCCTTAACGCTACTGAAAACTAAAAAGGTCACTCATTAGATGCCATTCACATTTTTGGAGCCATTCCAGTAGTTACATTTCAAACGTTATGTAAAGGCAGCAAATCATTATTATAAATATTACAGGCTCACAAAATCTGTTCCTTGAGATCACTGTCGTTGGCACTACCCTCAGAAGAGAGCCATACTAATAACCAGACAACCACACGAACTTTTTGCAGAACATGAATATCCACAGGGAGACTTCGTAAGGTACGAGCCACATAAAGTTCCAAATCAAGAAAAGCTACTGTGCAGGAAACCACACGCAATGACGGAATATGGATGATCATTACTCCTTTGAAAACCGAAGTAGCGAACGCAGGCAGTCTGCGTTCGATTTCAGTTTCTGATAACGTGGAAGGAATGGCAGTTGTTACCAGAACGTAACAAGAAAACAAAAAGTTGACGGTAATGTCTACATTAAGTCATCGTCAAGCAAAACTGTTATTCAGTCTATAAACAGTGAAAGAACGGCAAGCATCATGTAGTCGTTATGAGTATAATATACCTGCTGCTGATGCATTGTCAATAAAAGCGAAAAGCGCCTATGTTGAAGAACTTTTCAACGTGCAATGTATTTACGACTGAGCGAAACCGAAGTACCAAGAGGTTCACCAAGCTGCGCATCGTGCTGAGATACTATGCAAGACTGCGCAGATTGCTAATGTTTTAGCCTGTCCCCCCAGAGTTTTCACGCAACGTTATCCCTGAAACCATACTTCCATCTACTTTGTTTACATACATCCTAATACACAAACACTTTTTACTACAATAAATTATTTACAAATTTTATCTTTCGTTTAACTTGACTTCAAATGAAGTAAATTAACAGAGTGTTGCTTCCTTATTTTAGTTTAATCACCAACATCAAATTTACTAGAAAATGTTTTCAAGAATTTATCTGCTTTAGAAAACTTAATGAGTTTTTTTTTAGAAAAAACTAGTTGCTATTGAAAGCAAAACTTAAACTTTTTCCTTACTTTAACTCAACTTGAGAGCATTTGATTGTCAAAAACGCATAATCAATTTTTTTATTTACACATTCATTCATATTCCTTTCACAATAACGTTCTTCAGCTTTATCCTGGTATATTTTTCGTCATATTCGTTAAATTTTACTTTAATATGTGGTCACTGTATATCCCTTTTCATCATTACAACACGCCTTTTCATGACCACTACACTTAAGTGTTCATCATCAAAATTTCCTTTATTAACTGCACTTTTAACATCCACAGGCTTTCATTTCCCTACATTTCACTCAGACTCCAATTTATTTTTACATATTCCAGCAGGATAATCCTTCCTAACTGTCATTATTTTGAAACTTCCTGGCAGATTAAAACTGTGTGCCCGACCGAGACTCGAACAAGTTTGGAAGGTTGGAGACGAGATACTGGCAGAAGTACAGCTGTGAGTACCGGGCGTGAGTCGTGCTTCGGTAGCTCAGATGGGACGTCCGCCCCGAACATACACAACGAACAATATAGAACAAAATGATGTAAAAAAAAGAAAAAAAGATGTTTTAAAAAAAAAAAAAGATGGTAGAGCACTTGCCCGCGAAAGGCAAAGGTCCCGAGTTCGAGTCTCGGTCGGGCACACAGTTTTAATCTGCCAGGAAGTTTCATATCAGCGCACACTCCGCTGCAGAGTGAAAATCTCATTCTGTCATTATTTTCCTGATACATGTCTGGCACCTCTTTTACTGTTTGTTCTATTTTTTTCTTGAACAACCTTCATTCCTCAGGGTCCACGCTCACATCATCCTCATAGTCATTGTAGCCCTCTAAATCTTCCATCCTTCTACAATACGTAATTGGCATACTGGGTACTTCTTCTTTCGTCAAAGTACTTTTTTGAAAAAAACCACATCTTTCTCATTTATTTCAAAAATTACTACAGTTTCATTAAAATTTAAACTCCCTTTGTACTAGTTAAAGAAATCTACGCCAATTACCATTTTTATACATAGACCATGGATTATAAGAAGGTTATGGAGTACTTGCACAACATTTATTTTTACTGGCAACTGAATTTCGTGTTTAACAGTTTTCTTAACCTTACCTCTTGCTACAATAATCTGCACCCCCATTACTGGCATTATTATAAGTTCATGTCTATTTGGCATCGATTGTAACCAACTTTTTCTCATCACTGCCACTATCTGCTAAACACTATACTTCATCGTCACACACTTGCAGGCTTATTATTCGCTGACTCGACAGCTTCCTTTCATTGCTAGTGTCAGAACCACCCTCCAACAAATCGTTCACAACCTCTCTTCTATCGAAACCTTCCCTGTTTCCAGAAATTACACAGATTTTTGCAGAATTACCCTCATCACTTTTTTCTCCCCCTCCCCCCACCCCCCTACTTAACTGTGCTGTCCGCTAATGACAGCTCAAAATATTTTTCGGGCGTTTTGCCATCCTCCCTTTCCTCGCTCTCTTCCTTTATTCCACAATTAATTGACTGACCCCCATTTTGGTCAGCATTTTCCTGCCTCTCCCTTATAGCCTCACAAACGTCGCCATTTATAGACGCTAGTATTTCTTCTAAACTGATATCGTTTATCTCCCGTAATTCTGCAGCTTCCGTACATTCTCTTTCCCCAGAACATGACTCGACTTCAACTTGGTTCCTAAAGACTATCTGGCAATCTGGTTCTGTCACATTTTCCGCTAATGCATCACCCATTTCGTATGCGATGCAGTGATTATATTGTTTATGTCTGTTGAAGTACCTCCGTTAGATGTACAGATTTTTACATAACTCGTTTTGTCTGTTCTTACTACCTTCTTCTGCTCCTCACTTATAATCCGTGTGTGTCTAGTGCTAACACATACAAAGGGTTTTGCTGGCAGGTTCAAATTACTACTTCCCGTCTTGTAAATGCTAGCCCTTTCACAGACGGCATTTAGATTACTGATTCTGGGATTCTCTACCATTTCTTACGTTTGCCCCCATTTGCTGTCGCCTTGGCGCAACATCGTCCTCTCGCACTGTAGAATACGATCGGTAATTGTGCACCTTTTTCCCATTATTTCGCCTGTCATTTGCTGGATAGCGCCACCTCCCGACACCTCTGCTCTTGCTATTTCCACGGTATACGCCAGTTCTGTTAAAGTTTACATTCTGCAACGGTTCTGCATTATTTGGTGGTCTGACATCACGATTTTCATGCTCGTCCTCATGCAACAACTTCTCAATTCTCTCCAAAGAACTAATGAATTAATGAACGTCATTCCACGGAGCTGCAACAATTTTGTTTCGCCAGCTCACGGGCAGTTTACCTTCCAGGCCCATAACAATTTGTTCTGGTTCGACTTTATTGTTTAAATATGACAAATTTGTCATCCGCTTTAACGCGAACTTTTTTGCACTTTCCTTTCTGGGATTAAACTTTTCCCGAGCCCAGAAGCTATTTAGCAGCTCCGCTTGTTTTTGCTTGCCCAATATTCCTTAAAAAAACGCCTCTTTAAATTTATAAAGAGTATCGTACTGTACAGTACCGATAACCTACAAGCTATAGCCTCTCCCAAGAATTTAGAAGCAATAAAACTTATTTTTTGTCTTTCCGACCACAAACTAGATAGAACACCTTCAAAGCCATTCCAAAATTCTTTTGGATGTACATTTCCCGTTGTATCAAAACGTAAAAACTGTGTGTTAGTAACAAACAACTTCCAGAAGGCTTCTGACACCTTCACCCACAATCAATTTCAAACCAAACTGCGTGCCTCCGGAGTCGGTCAGTTGTGCGACTGGATTCTTATTTTTTTTCTGGGATTCCCCAAGCAAGTGTTACAGGCCGTCTGCTGTTCTTACTCGATACAGCCGATTTAAGCGACATCTGAGCAGCCCTCTCACAGTGTTTGCAAATGGTGCTGTCATTTACCATCTAGTAAGAACAAAACCAATTGCAAAATGATTTTTACCAAACATCTGTATGGCGCGAAACGTTGTAATAGCCCCTAATCAGTAAAAACTGAGATCCTTCACAATTCAAAGACTGTCGATTCAGTTCGATTTCCGTTTGAGGTCGTTGTTGCATATTATGTACAACACAGCGCTACTCCAATGCGACTTCATAACCACCGACAAGCAGGCAACGTATTAGTGTGGCATTCGTGTCTTTTCGACTTGTGAAGAGTAAATGCGTAAACGTGAAGTATGGTGACGTTATTAGTAAATGTGTCCAAACAAATGTGTCCAAGCAGGGCAAACGTGCTGTTAATCTTTTCTTAACTGCCGAAGGACGAACGCCGATAACATTCATCGGAGAATGAAGAGTTTGTATAGGGTAGCATGTGTGTAGAAAACAACAATGCGCTAAAAGGTGTTTCCACTTCATCATAACGCACTTACCCATATCCTTAAATGTCGGAACGCGGAAGCTACGCCAACTCAGGTGGCAGGCGCTCGAGCACGCGCCCTACAGTCCTGGTCCCTGCCCATGCAATAATCAAGCCTTCCGTCCCTTAGAAAAGGTCTTCAAGGATCGTCGATTCCTGTCGGAAGAAGCTGTGCAGCAGACAGTGAAGGTGTTCTCCACGTAGCAGGACATGGTGTTCTCCAGACGAGCATCTTCCACCCTGTGCGTCGGCGGTGTGATTTCCTCAACGTTCACAGCGATTTTTTATTTATTATTTTTTTTACTTTACACTCTAGTTCTGTAGGACTAAATTCAGGAGCAAATCTGCCAAGTCATGGAACGTGTCAGTACATTAAATTACAAAATAAAAGAAAACATAAAATAATTTTTTTACAAACCCAAAAAAAAGACAAGACATAAGTTAACGCAAACGCAATCAACAATATAACAAAGGACTCAGCTTAATTTTTCAAGGAACTTCTCGACAGAATAGATGGAGTGACCCATCAACAAATTCTTCAGTTTCGATTTGAAAGCGTGTGGATTACTTGTAAGATTTTTGAATTCTTGTGGTAACGCACTGAAAATGGGTGCAGGAGGATACTGAATACTGAACACCTTTCTGGACAAGAGTCAAGGAAGTGCAATCGAAATGCAGACTGGATTTCTGCCTAGACGGAACTTTAAAAAAAAAAAAATAAATAAATCTTGGAAATAAGATGTGTTGTTAACAAGAAACGACAGTAAAGTATATATATATATATATATATATATATATATATATATATATATATATATATATATATATATATATATATATACCCAGACTAACGAACAGGGATCGACAAGAGGTTCGAGAACTTACACCACTTATTGCCCGAAGCGCCCGTTTCTGAGCCAAAATTATCCTTTGGGAATGGGAAGAGTTACCATGCCTCACAAAGGGAATGAAAATAAGCCAAGCAGACTACTTTTCGCGTCGAACTATCACTTACTTCAGATACCAATCGAACAATATTAATGACAGCATTATTCTTTGAACAAGGTCCTGAACGTGAGCTTTCCAGGACAGTTAACTATCTGGAATGTGCGGCCTACGAACGGAAACTTTTTGATAGCATTTAGAAATATCGAGGAACTACTGTCAAGAACAACTTACGTTGAAGCCATCGCACCGAAAATGTTGCGGAAAGACGAATCAAAGATTGTGTTTTTTTTTTTTTTTTTTTTTGCAGAACGTTTACAAGATGTAACAAATCTGTAGAAGAGACTGACTGCACTAAACTTGTCCGTTGTCTTTGGAAAACTGCTGCCTAGTATATGATCCATACCAGATAGGAGAACACCGAAAAAGTTCAAAGAAAGACAGCTCCTTCTCTATACTGTCTCAAAACAAGCGATTAACATGCATATGGTAGGCGAGTTCTGGATGCCTGTCATTAAAAGAAAAGTGTTCTTCGTCCCGGCGAGAACCTTCTCACGAATTTCAGTCACACATTTTCTCTTCCGAGAGCAAAAATATTTCGTTGACTCCCATCTACATAGAGAGAAATGAGTATCGTAATGAAGTAAAGAAAATCAGAGGTCCCACTGAAGGATTAAAGAGTCTTTTCTCCCCACGTGCTATTCGAGAGCGGAACGCTCGAGAAATATCTAAAGGGGTACTATGAACCGACTGCCAAACACGTAAGTATGAAATGTAATCTTGCGCTCTCATAAGGTCGTTCCTACCTGTTTTACATTTCTTGCTGTTTCCAGGGATTTCTCGCTAATTGTCTAACTGAATGGTAATTTAATAGACCGTCGCAATGCGTTACGTTCATTTTAGTTGAAGCTCAGCAGTGCACCAAGCAGCGATCCTCTACAGTTCTTACTGCATTTGGCTGCAGACTTCTGACGTTGCAACTTCCTTACAGTCAACTGCTCTACCCACAGACATTCTCGTAAAGCTTCCAACGTTTCCCACCTTATTTACATGAATTACGAACTGTATTAGTTACTATCTGTCAGGTTCTCTCGGCATGATAATTTAATGGTGATCTTCCGAAAGTATCTCGGTATCACAACAGTCATTGGCTCAGTGGATGAGTTTGAACCGATAAGTAACTACATGTAAGAGCAATCCATAGTCAGACCCTACGATGGGATGATCAGTAAAATATTGCTTTCAAATCTGATTGAAAACTTTAAGACGCAACACCGTTATAATGGCCTATGGAAAGTGTTTTTTGTTCAGTACGAAGGCTAAGACACTAATAACACTTGGAATAGTTACTGAGCAAGATTTAAGTATATCAGAAAAATTTTATCCAAAAATATTACAAAGAGGCGACATCGCAGCAGCTCCTTCGAAGTGTGCTGGATTTGAGATGATCTGCGGCAGGCACTATAACTGTCGAAAAAAGAAAAACAGTCTATGTAATCTGCATGAGTGTAGTTAGTGACTCACGGTAGAGGATTGTTGAAGTATAGAGTTTTGTGTCAATGACGAATGTTTGATAAGAGCGATCAATTTTCATCAACAGGAACAATAACTGTTTAATAAATATTGCTTTTTTAATCGAAATTGCTCTACATGTTCACTCAGAATGCAGATTCAAAGTAGATGTTAAATCTTAAAGTAAAAAAAATTGAAAATTTTTAGAGTTATGCTGCGTGTCGGTTAGAAAAATCAGATTCCGATAACAACGCGTTTCAAGTTTTGAAACGTGTCATAGGAATGCACGATGGAAGAAATTCTACTTTTACAGAACTCTCACCATTAACCTGCTGTCCAAGGACTGCCCTGTCCTACCGTCACCGGTGCGATCGAAATTACACTCCTGGAAATGGAAAAAAGAACACATTGACACCGGTGTGTCAGACCCACCATACTTGCTCCGGACACTGCGAGAGGGCTGTACAAGCAATGATCACACGCACGGCACAGCGGACACACCAGGAACCGCGGTGTTGGCCGTCGACTGGCGCTAGCTGCGCAGCATTTGTGCACCGCCACCGTCAGTGTCAGCCAGTTTGCCGTGGCATACGGAGCTCCATCGCAGTCTTTAACACTGGTAGCATGCCGCGACAGCGTCGACGTGAACCGTATGTGCAGTTGACGGACTTTGAGGGAGGCCGTATAGTGGGCATGCGGTAGGCCGGGTGGACGTACCGCCGAATTGCTCAACACGTGGGGCGTGAGGTCTCCACAGTACATCGATGTTGTCGCCAGTGGTCGGCGGAAGGTGCACGTGCCCGTCGACCTGGGACCGGACCGCAGCGACGCACGCATGCACGCCAAGACCGTAGGATCCTACGCAGTGCCGTAGGGGACCGCACCGCCACTTCCCAGCAAATTAGGGACACTGTTGCTCCTGGGGTATCGGCGAGGACCATTCGCAACCGTCTCCATGAAGCTGGGCTACGGTCCCGCACACCGTTAGGCCGTCTTCCGCTCACGCCCCAACATCGTGCAGCCCGCCTCCAGTGGTGTCGCGACAGGCGTGAATGGAGGGACGAATGGAGACGTGTCGTCTTCAGCGATGAGAGTCGCTTCTGCCTTGGTGCCAATGATGGTCGTATGCGTGTTTGGCGCCGTGCAGGTGAGCGCCACAATCAGGACTGCATACGACCGAGGCACACAGGGCCAACACCCGGCATCATGGTGTGGGGAGCGATCTCCTACACTGGCCGTACACCACTGGTGATCGTCGAGGGGACACTGAATAGTGCACGGTACATCCAAGCCGTCATCGAACCCATCGTTGTACCATTCCTAGACCGGCAAGGGAACTTGCTGTTCCAACAGGACAATGCACGTCCGCATGTATCCCGTGCCACCCAACGTGCTCTAGAAGGTGTAAGTCAACTACCCTGGCCAGCAAGATCTCCGGATCTGTCCCCCATTGAGCATGTTTGGGACTGGATGAAGCGTCGTCTCACGCGGTCTGCACGTCCAGCACGAACGCTGGTCCAACTGAGGCGCCAGGTGGAAATGGCATGGCAAGCCGTTCCACAGGACTACATCCAGCATCTCTACGATCGTCTCCATGGGAGAATAGCAGCCTGCATTGCTGCGAAAGGTGGATATACACTGTACTAGTGCCGACATTGTGCATGCTCTGTTGCCTGTGTCTATGTGCCTGTGGTTCTGTCAGTGTGATCATGTGATGTATCTGACCCCAGGAATGTGTCAATAAAGTTTCCCCTTCCTGGGACAATGAATTCACGGTGTTCTTATTTCAATTTCCAGGAGTGTATATCCACTGGTTTATCACAGAATAACTAGAATACAGGTCTTGGCAATCCTATTACCGCACAAAGTTTTACAGTTACGTAGTCCAAGTAGGAGCATTGCTTGGACGATTCGACGGTTGATTTTACATGCGTTCAGTATAAACTAACTACGTGGTTTAACAACTTCTGGCCAGTTTAGACAAGCAATAATTATTGTGAAGTCTCAGCCTCCAGGACTTCGTTCTTGCGACGTGATGTCTGCATGCCACGTTTTGCATTTCAGGTGTTGTGAAACAACAGAGCAAACAGGATGAAAATTAATAATGCTCTAGCTCAATCATTAATTCACGCTAAAATCCTGGTCACTGTCTTCCAGTTTCTCAGCGGAGGCTCTGACTCCTTCCGAACTGCTCTCATCCTGATATCTCTTCTCTGGACTATTTGATGACATACTGTTTCGACGCCGTGTTGGATACGACGTCTCTGTACCTTTCCTGACCGAGTACACTTTGTTATCACGCATTCTTACTCTAAAGACAAAACTGTACACTGTAAGCTCACAAATAATCTATCAAAAAGACAATACTGCGAAAAAAAATCAAAAATTGAAGCGGAACAATTGTATCTTTTGTACACGTACTGCCGCGTGCTGACGCCAAGCTAACACATTATTATTTTGAAATGCTTCTAACCATACCCAGACACTACAGGGGGTGTCGACCTGGCGCAGGTAGACCTTTTCTGGTCATCCGAATCGCTAGAGGAGGAGCTCTGAATTCCACGGAACAAAGTTTTTTTTTCTGGGATTCGACTTTTTGACTCAGATTTTAGAAGATTCAAAGCATCTCATAAGGCAATAAAAATGATTTGTGTTGAAAATTTTACAAAGCTGTTACCCCATAAGCGTTGCTTTCTTACCACTCATTTTGCTTCTATCACCTTCCACCGGTTTAATTCTCATTTCATTGCCACAGCATCAAGCCAGTCACGTACAAACACACTTCCTACGGATCTGTCGTGTTACTGACGCTACCTCACAAAATCGTTCGTACTGATATAGTGCTGTGAGACATGGACGAGTAGAATCCCTTCTGAACACCTCTGCAGTGCAATTATGCTACACTACGGTTTCTTCCAAGTCAGATTCATTTAGGCCTTTCTTACAGACTGTTATGATATTTAGATGCTTTACTGAGTCTTTCTGGAGAATCAGAAGTTAACGAAATACACTCCTGGAAATTGAAATAAGAACACCGTGAATTCATTGTCCCAGGAAGGGGAAACTTTATTGACACATTCCTGGGGTCAGATACATCACATGATCACACTGACAGAACCACAGGCACATAGACACAGGCAACAGAGCATGCACAATGTCGGCACTAGTAAGGTGTATATCCACCTTTCGCAGCAATGCAGGCTGCTATTCTCCCATGGAGACGATCGTAGAGATGCTGGATGTAGTCCTGTGGAACGGCTTGCCATGCCATTTCCACCTGGCGCCCCAGTTGGACCAGCGTTCGTGCTGGACGTGCAGACCGCGTGAGACGACGCTTCATCCAGTCCCAAACATGCTCAATGGGGGACAGATCCGGAGATCTTGCTGGCCAGGGTAGTTGACTTACACCTTCTAGAGCACGTTGGGTGGCACGGGATACATGCGGACGTGGATTGTCCTGTTGGAACAGCAAGTTCCCTTGCCGGTCTAGGAATGGTACAACGATGGGTTCGATGACGGTTTGGATGTACCGTGCACTATTCAGTGTCCCCTCGACGATCACCAGTGGTGTACGGCCAGTGTAGGAGATCGCTCCCCACACCATGATGCCGGGTGTTGGCCCTGTGTGCCTCGGTCGTGTGCAGTCCTGATTGTGGCGCTCACCTGCACGGCGCCAAACACGCATACGACCATCATTGGCACCAAGGCAGAAGCGACTCTCATCGCTGAAGACGACACGTCTCCATTCGTCCCTCCATTCACGCCTGTCGCGACACCACTGGAGGCGGGCTGCACGACGTTGGGGCGTGAGCGGAAGACGGCCTAACGGTGTGCGGGACCGTAGCCCAGCTTCATGGAGACGGTTGCGAATGGTCCTCGCCGATACCCCAGTAGCAACAGTGTCCCTAATTTGCTGGGAAGTGGCGGTGCGGTCCCCTACGGCACTGCGTAGGATCCTACGGTCTTGGCATGCATCCGTGCGTCGCTGCGGTCCGGTCCCAGGTCGACGGGCACGTGCAGCTTCCGCCGACCACTGGCGACAACATCGATGTACTGTGGAGACCTCACGCCCCACGTGTTGAGCAATTCGGCGGTACGTCCACCCGGCCTCCCGCATGCCCACTATACGCCCTCGCTCAAAGTCCGTCAACTGCACATACGGTTCACGTACACGTTGTCGCGGCATGCTACCAGTGTTAAAGACTGCGATGGAGCTCCGTATGCCACGGCAAACTGGCTGACACTGACGGCGGCGGTGCACAAATGCTGCGCAGCTAGCGCCATTCGACGGCCAACACCGCGGTTCCTGGTGTGTCCGCTGTGCCGTGCGTGTGATCATTGCTTGTACAGCCCTCTCGCAGTGTCCGGAGCAAGTATGGTGGGTCTGACACACCGGTGTCAATGTGTTCTTTTTTCCATTTCCAGGAGTGTATCTGTCATCATGGTCACGAAGACTGATTTGCTCACCGACACATTCAGCTCGTATAGATCGGTCGTAAGATTACTTTAATAGTATTCCTGCAACACTGTCACAACATGTGGAGGCGGTGGGTCTGCGCTACTGCCCCAGCCAGTGTTCTTTATGGTAGCATTTACGGTCATGAATGATACGGAGTGAGCTATATCTTACTCAACTAGTCAGCCTTTTTATGCACTGCGTTGTAATTTTTCGCCGTTGTTGAAATAATCGTGAAGAGAAATACTGATAAGTGTCGATCTGTTTTTTGTTTGTTTTGGTTTAGGGCGCAAAAACAAGTAAGGTCATACTCGCCCATGTCAGAACCGTAGAACTCAAGACGAAAAGCAGTCAAAAACAACTACACGTTAAGCCCAATCGATGTAAAGAAAGCTAAGAAAAGGAGACTTTCTCTTGCAGAATGGGCCATAAAATACGCCATAGAGACGACGAAACTCCTGAACTAGAGAATGAATGTCCTTCTCCACATTGCTAGACGAATAAATAGCAAAACGCGGTCGACAGCCCGCGCGTCGTTCGCTGAAACGGCTTGTAACAGCTAATCAGGTGCAAATTGGAAGGTATGGCTCATTTGGCTCTGAGCACTATGGGACTTAACTTCTTAGGTCATCAGTCCCCCAGAACTTAGAACCACTTAAACTACACTCCTGGAAATGGAAAAAAGAACACATTGACACCGGTGTGTCAGACCCACCATACTTGCTCCGGACACTGCGAGAGGGCTGTACAAGCAATGATCACACGCACGGCACAGCGGACACACCAGGAACCGCGGTGTTGGCCGTCGAATGGCGCTAGCTGCGCAGCATTTGTGCACCGCCGCCGTCAGTGTCAGCCAGTTTGCCGTGGCATACGGAGCTCCATCGCAGTCTTTAACACTGGTAGCATGCCGCGACAGCGTCGACGTGAACCGTATGTGCAGTTGACGGACTTTGAGCGAGGGCGTATAGTGGGCATGCGGGAGGCCGGGTGGACGTACCGCCGAATTGCTCAACACGTGGGGCGTGAGGTCTCCACAGTACATCGATGTTGTCGCCAGTGGTCGGCGGAAGGTGCACGTGCCCGTCGACCTGGGACCGGACCGCAGCGACGCACGGATGCACGCCAAGACCGTAGGATCCTACGCAGTGCCGTAGGGGACCGCACCGCCACTTCCCAGCAAATTAGGGACACTGTTGCTACTGGGGTATCGGCGAGGACCATTCGCAGCCGTCTTCATGAGGCTGGGCTACGGTCCCGCACACCGTTAGGCCGTCTTCCGCTCACGCCCCAACATCGTGCAGCCCGCCTCCAGTGGTGTCGCGACAGGCGTGAGTGGAGGGACGAATGGAGACGTGTCGTCTTCAGCGATGAGAGTCGCTTCTGCCTTGGTGCCAATGATGGTCGTATGCGTGTTTGGCGCCGTGCAGGTGAGCGCCACAATCAGGACTGCATACGACCGAGGCACACAGGGCCAACACCCGGCATCATGGTGTGGGGAGCGATCTCCTACACTGGCCGTACACCACTGGTGATCGTCGAGGGGACACTGAATAGTGCACGGTACATCCAAACCGTCATCGAACCCATCGTTCTACCATTCCTAGACCGGCAAGGGAACTTGCTGTTCCAACAGGACAATGCACGTCTGCATGTATCCCGTGCCACCCAACGTGCTCTAGAAGGTGTAAGTCAACTACCCTGGCCAGCAAGATCTCCGGATCTGTCCCCCATTGAGCATGTTTGGGACTGGATGAAGCGTCGTCTCACGCGGTCTGCACGTCCAGCACGAACGCTGGTCCAACTGAGGCGGCAGGTGGAAATGGCATGGCAAGCCGTTCCACAGGACTACATCCAGCATCTCTACGATCGTCTCCATGGGAGAATAGCAGCCTGCATTGCTGCGAAAGGTGGATATACACTGTACTAGTGCCGACATTGTGCATGCTCTGTTGCCTGTGTCTATGTGCCTGTGGTTCTGTCAGTGTGATCATGTGATGTATATGACCCCAGGAATGTGTCAATCAAGTTTCCCCTTCCTGGGACAATGAATTCACGGTGTTTTTATTTCAATTTCCAGGAGTGTAACTAACTTAAGGACATCACACACATCCATGCCCGAGGCAGGATTCGAACCTGCGACTGTAGCGGTCGTGCGGTTCCAGACTACAGCGTCTAGAACCGCTCTGCCACCCCGGCCGGCTTGCCTTAACGCTTATACGTTATAGCTTGAGCATTTCTAACAATAGTCCAACAGGGATCTGTCAAAATACCAGTAGTCCACTTCCCTGCTTCCCATATCTCTTCTTAGTGACTGCAGTAACCTGATAAAACCGCTAGCAATGTTCGGCAGGAATAGTTCTGCAATATTCAGGACAGAAGTCGAGGTCGGTATGAGCGGAGTGAGTTTCAGAGACAAGGCTTTCGTACCATGACAACAGTTCACCCACAAGGTACTTATAAGTATGTGCTCTCTTATTAACTAAGTAACTGAAACAAACGTTATTAATACTTTCCTAGGCAGCATTCTCCTCTCATCTAACATTTCATCTAACTGCTTGCCTCTGGAATGGTCC
Source organism: Schistocerca cancellata (assembly GCF_023864275.1). Classification (NCBI taxonomy): domain Eukaryota; kingdom Metazoa; phylum Arthropoda; class Insecta; order Orthoptera; family Acrididae; genus Schistocerca; species Schistocerca cancellata. Next base: position 593,187,617 of record NC_064632.1, on the reverse strand, counting down.
GGCATCTACGAATCCACGAAGATACTCCTTTCACTTTTGATTCGTTCAATCGTGAGAGCTTTTCCCTCAGTTGCGTGTAGGCCTCGCCATCGTGATTCATTTCCTTTGTAACACTTTCCATGAAATATATAAAAATTAGTGTAGGACAAAACATAACGATAAGTGACTGTAACTAGCACCTACAATACTAACTAGTGGCTAGCGCTGCTGCCTCTGGATGAGAAGCCCCGGGTTCGATTCCCTGCCGGGTTGAGGATTTTTTCCGTCCGGGGACTGGCTGTTTGTGTTGTCCTCATAATTTCACATCATCGTGATAGCGGCTAGATTGGACTGCGTAAAACATTGGAGTGTGAAAAGATTGGGACTTCGTACGGGCGCTGATGACCGAGGAGTTGCGCACGCCACAAACCAAACATCGTCATCATCACAGTACTTACTGACGTAATATACTGAACTAACACGATCTGAGCGTTGAATAATGTTTCCATTACATTGTTTCGTTTTTTACAATGTAGCAATTATACGTGCATTAGCAATAAATTTCTTCTAGTTTCCTTTGTGGATTAAAACTTTTGTAAAATGAATGCCTGAGCTACACTTTACTTAAATTTATTATATCCGTTATTGGCACTAGGAAAGCTTTAAAAACTAGGTATTTCGTGCAGTTTGCATTTTCACTGTTGCACGGTGCTATCTAAATCCTATGATCTCTAGACTTGGCGTCACGGAGTCACGAATGTTAAATGAGCTGCCAACATTATGCGTTGCTATAACTTTTAATTGCAGCCGAAGTCCTCAACTACAGCGAAGTGCTTTCTTTCCGCAAGGATTTGGCGGAAGCTCCGTCGCTGGTTTTCTTGACGTGTGAGGGGAGAGGAGGAAGAGGAGAGGAGTGTCCAGCAGAAGGAGGAGGAGGAGGAGGAGGAGGAGGAGGAGGAGGAGGGGGGGGCGTCCCGTCCAGTTCCTATGGGGGACAGTGGGCGGGTGAGCATCGCCGTGGTTCGTCACAGTTCCATGCAATACAATACAATACAATACGACTGTGAATCACGAAATCAGTTGATTACTTTAATTACATAGTGCATAAATTACGTATGTACACCCGACTACAACTGTCAAGACGACATGTTTGTTTTTTTTTTTTTTTCCAAATCGATACACGTCATGGAAGTGCGGTTACTTGTTCAATACTACCATCTGAGTTTATTCTCTCAAATGAAACGATTTATACCAGACTTCGTTCATTTAGTAGGTGTAAAGTGTTGCACGTTTCAGAAGTAGGGCATTTGGTCTAGAATATAGCAATTCAGTGATCTGCATAAAACAGCATCTATGTCCAAAATAAACAGATACGTGTACGCAATCTATGCTCTTGAATACATTAAGTTTACGAGGGAATTATTACATCCAGATTGCCTGTGTGCTCCAGTGAAACCATACACTTACTAAAAATAATTAGAAACTCACTGGTGCTACTGCAGAGATAATATTGAACCCATCTTTTGCAGGTCGACGCTGTGTTTGTACTTCGTAAGTGATGTCAAGTATATGATAACCGTCACATACGCAATGATTGAACGGATGCAAAAAACGATCATGAGGACTGTGTACCTCTGTTAGCAACAGTTGTGGAAATACAATGAATAGTTCAAGTTATAGTGGAGATTACAGTTATACAAGTCCAAAACAGTTTAAGAAAAAATAGGATAAAATTCTGGAAAAGAAGGTAGATAAAACTGTACTATACAAAAATAAATTCAAGATTGGAAAATAAGCGCAAACAATAGATATACAGGGTGTTACAAAAAGGTACGGCCAAACTTTCAGGAAACATTCCTCACACACAAAGAAAGAAAATATGTTATGTGGACATGTGTCCGGAAACGCTTACTTTCCATGTTAGAGCTCATTTTATTACTTCTCTTCAAATCGCATTAATCATGGAATGGAAACACACAGCAACAGAACGTACCAGCGTGACTTCAAACACTTTGTTACAGAAAATGTTCAAAGTGTCCTCCGTTAGCGAGGATACATGCATCCACCCTCCGTCACTTGGAATCCCTGATGCGCTGATGCAGCCCTGGAGAATGGCGTATTGTATCACAGCCGTCCACAATACGAGCACGAAGAGTCTCTACATTTGGTACCGGGGTTGCGTAGACAAGAGCTTTCAAATGCCCCCACAAATGAAAGTCAAGAGGGTTGAGGTCAGGAGAGCGTGGAGGCCATGGAATTGGTCCGCCTCTACCAATCCATCGGTCACCGAATCTGTTGTCGAGAAGCGTACGAACACTTCGACTGAAATGTGCTGGAGCTCCATCGTGCATGAACCACATGTGTCGTACTTGTAAAGGCACATGTTCTAGCAGCACAGGTAGAGTATCCCGTATGCAATCATGATAACGTGCTCCATTGAGCGTAGGTGGAAGAACATGGGGTCCAATCAAGACATCACCAACAATGCCTGCCCAAACGTTCACAGAAAATCTGTGTTGATGACGTGATTGCACAATTGCGTGTGGATTCTCGTCAGCCCACACATGTTGATTGTGAAAATTTACAATTTGATCACGTTGGAATGAAGCCTCATCCGTAAAGAGAACATTTGCACTGAAATGAGGATTGACACATTGTTAGATGAACCATTCGCAGGAGTGTACCCGTGGAGGCCTGTCAGCTGCTGATAGTGCCTGCACACGCTGTACATGGTACGGAAACAACTGGTTCTCCTGTAGCACTCTCCATACAGTGACGTGGTCAACGTTACCTTGTACAGCAGCAACTTCTCTGATGCTGACATTAGGGTTATCGTCAACTGCACGAAGAATTGTCTCGTCCATTGCAGATGTCCTCGTCGTTCTTGGTCTTCCCTAGTCGCGAGTCATAGGCTGGAATGTTCTGTGTTCCCCAAGACGCCGATCAATTGCTTCGAACGTCTTCCTGTCGGAACACCTTCGTTCTGGAAATCTGTCTCGATACAAACGTACCGCGCCACGGCTATTGCCCCGTGCTAATCCATACATCAAATGGGCATCTGCCAACTCCAAATTTGTAAACATTGCACTGACTGCAAAACCACGTTGGTGATGAACACTAACCTGTTGATGCTACGTACTGATATGCTTGATGCTAGTACTGTAGAGCAATGAGTCGCATGTCAACACAAGCACCGCAGTCAACATTACCTTCCTTCAATTGGGCCAACTGGCGGTGAATCGAGGAAGTACAGTACATACTGACAAAACTAAAATGAGCTCTAACATGGAAATTAAGCGTTTCCGGACACATGTCCACGTAACATCTTTTCTTTATTTGTGTGTGAGGAATGTTTCCTGAAAGTTTGGTTCAAATGGTTCAAATGGCTCTGAGCACTATGGGACTTAACATCTGTGGTCATCAGTCCCCTAGAACTTATAACTACTTAAACTTAAGTAACCTAAGGACATCACGCACATCCATGCCCGAGGCAGGATTCGAACCTGCGACCGTAGCGGTCACGCGGTTCCAGACTGAAGCGCCTAGAACCGCACGGCCACACCGGCCGGTCCTGAAAGTTTGGCCGTACCTTTTTGTAACACCCTGTAGCGGATGTGCCAGGGTATATAAAACAAGAATTAAATATGAGAAACTTATTGGGTGATAAATTAATCTCACTAGTTGGTAGTTCATACGTTTCTTGCAACAATCGAATTGATAACTTACAGCATTTTTTCTCCTACTTTTAAGAAAAGAAACATATATTCTCGACAGATATTTATCGCTTCCAGTCCTTCGATGTTGTCCTAATAAAGAAAACTAGGAAACTAGATTCATTTTAGACAGACTTGATTATTCAGTAGATGTTGTGAAGTAAATGTCCTTTTCTCAAGAGCCGGCCGGTGTGGCCGAGCGGTTCTAGGCGCTTCAGTCTGTAACCGCGCGCCCGCTACGGTCGCAGGTTCGAATCCTGCCTCGGGCATGGAAGAGCGTGATGTCGTTAGGTTAGTTAGGTTTAAGTAGTTCTAAGTTATAGGGAACTGATGACCTCAGATGTTAAGTCCCATAGTGCTCAGAGCCATTTTTTTTCCTTTTCTCAAGTTTCCTCTCGTTGTCTTTCATACGTTTGAAATCACTAGGTTAATATCCATGTTCGTCCCTGTTAATTGCAACTTCATTCGGAAACAGTTGAGTCATATCTCTGCTACGACGTTGTATGTGTTCGAGTAAAATGGGAGAGTGGTGTTTGAGGGCGATGGTCACCATCACCAAACGTAAAACCCTGTACTGGCATGCAATGTCTAATCGAGCGAATACATGATTGAGGTTACAGTGAAATCATGCTTTCCTCACATTGATATTGTCGAATTTCACTGAAGCTTGATAACTTTTATTGTGCCTTTAAACGTATTCATGTTAAATCAGAAAGTATCGCTAGATTTTGGCTGCCTTGCAGCTCATAAATCGATTTGTTTGCGGGATAGTCCCATCTACCTTGGCGATTTCTGCGGACTGAACAACCGGGTTCTCTTGAGGCTGGAGCTGGAGTCATCTGGGGTGAGTGGCATCAGCTCTGTAGACTTCGGTCGTAGCATAAGGCCGCGGGCTGTAGCTGTACGTCCACTTGTTACCTCTAGTTAATAACCGACAACAGAGGTTTAGCCATTAGTTACCTCGGTCCTCAGTTATTTTTAACACTTAAGGCTGCCATTGCGATCAGATGACACTGAGATTTTCTCATGTTTTGAGGCCGTATCCCGATAAGTAATAAACATTATGCGAGAGATGGAAACAGCTGTCTACTGCTTGCCAGGAACGATACGCAGTTCACTTACACACTTCTTCTGTAGTGTTAGGTTAGTTAGGGTAGTGTTTTTAACGTCCCGTCGACAACGAGGTCATGAGAGACGGAGCACAAGCTCGGGTTAGGGAAAGATGGGGAAGGAAATCGGCCGTGCCCTTTCAAAGGAACCATCCCGGCATTTGTCTGAAACGATTTACGGAAATCACGGAAAACCTAAATCAGGATGGCTGAAGACGGGATTGAACCGTCGTCCTCCCGAATGCGAGTCCAGTGTGCTAACCACTGCGCCTCTTCTGTAGTGTCAGAAGGGTAGTAGGCGTAGGCACGATGTGAAACATCAGTGTATCTTAATTCAATATAAGTGGATGAAAAGCGACAGTATATACTAAAGGGGCAAGACACTGCGACCAAAGCCGTCCACGAGACCGTATCCGACGTGGTAAAGAATGCGTGTAAGTGGAGCAGAGGCGAATGAGAAGTCATTCTAACGACAACACGGGCCACAAATAGGGAAATCCACAAAAATGTTTCAAATGGCTCTGCGCACTATGGGACTTAGCATCTGTGGTCATTAGACCCCTAGAACTTGGAACTGTGGTCATCAGTCCCCTAGAACTTACAACTACTTCCACCTAACTAACCTAAGGATATCACACACATCCATGTCCGAGGCAGGATTCGAACCTGCGACCGTAGCAGACGCGCGGTTCCGCACTGAGCGCTTAGAACCTCTCGGCCAACGCGGCCGGCGGAAATCCACAGACATAAGCGATTCTGGCAAAGAGCGGTTTGTTTTCGCTCTGCACCTGCGAACAAGCGTTTCGGCAACGGCGAAGCTGGTCGGGTGTAAGCATGCTACTGTCTGCTGCCGGGAGCGTCTGTGGGGAGTGGTTGAGGGACGGCGAAGGCCCTAGTAGCCCACAAGGTGATGGACGTCCACGCCTGATCGCAGAACATGGAAGTCGGATACCTGCCCGCTATGTAAAAGCAGTATAGGTTAAAAGAATACTTGGTTCAACAAAGGTTGTCGGAACATGTCCTTTGTTTTTCAAAACAAAAAAAGGGGGGGAGAGGGAGGGAAGAAAACGCTGAGGCGAAAGGTCTGCTAGGTCACAGAAAATCAGTGAAATTAGTGGGCTTCTATTTGGAGAGCATAGGATTCCAGCACTAGGATCAAAGTTTGACAGTACTTTAGGCAAGTTGCCATCAAAGAAGACAGAAGGGACAAATAGCTGTAAATTTGTAAAATCATTTTGGATCTTGATATCCTATCTACCATTTAAGCTGGAGTGTAGAATCAATGAGCCGACGGACTTAATCATCGAATTTTGGGAAGAAAACCGTCCAGACAACACCGAGGGAAGAAAGAACAGATAACTATAGTACAATCAAACTCGGCAGCCCATGCATCCAAATTGTTGACCAGAAAAATATGCGAAGAAACAGAAAATAAATCTGAGATTCGTTACATGCCAATCAGTTTTACATTAGAGTAGAGGTACATCATTACACACGGAGCACAAACTTCGGTTAGGGAAGGATATGGAAGGAAATTGGCCGTGCCCTTTCAAACGAACGATCCCGGCATTTCCCTGAAGCAGTTTGAGGGAAATCACGGAAAACCTAAATTAGCATGCCCGTACGTGGGTTTTAACCGTCATACTCACTAGTGCTAACCATTGCGCAACCTCGCTCGGTAATTTGTCATTAGGAGGGACAAAGGCACCATAGATGTGCGTCTGATAGCTGTACCAAGACGTTAGAAGAAATTTTCTAGCTATATTGATCACCTAAAGATCTTGGCAACTATATATTACACAAGCCTGTCAAACTTGTGTAAGGATCATATTTATCAACGGCCAGACAACATTGTTGTTGTTGTTGTTGTTGTTGTTGTGGTTTTCAGTCTGAAGTCTGGTTTAATGCAGCTGTCCATGCTAGTCTATCCTGTGCAAGCCTCTTTATCTCTGAATAGCTATTACAACCTTCGTCCATTTGAAATTTATCATAGTATTCTTTCCTTGTCCATCCCTAAAAGTTATCCCCCACCCCTCCCAAATTTCCTCCTATTGCATACTGACGCTTCTTGATACCTCAGGATGTGTCCTATGAACCGGTCCCTTCTTTTAGGCAAGTTTTACCACAACTTTCTATTTTTCCCAGGTAGCTCCTGCACCTCTTCTTTACTTATCCGTTCTAGCCATCAAATCTTCATCCTTTTTCTGAAGTACCATATTTCAACAAGTTTTATTCTATTTTTGGGTGCGGTTGGGTTGTTTGGGGGAAGAAACCAAATAGCGAGGTCAACAGTCTCACCGAATTAGTGAAGGACGGGGAAGGAAGTCGGCTGTGGCCTTTCAAAGGAAGCATCCCGGCATTTTCCTGGAGCAGTTTTAGGGAAATCACGGAAAACCAAGATCAGGATGGCCGGATGCGGAATCGAATCGTTGTCCTCCCAAATGGAAGTCCAGTGTGCTAACCACTGCGTCACCTCTGTCGGTTTCTCTTTTTGTCTGAGCTGTTCATCGTGCGCATTTAACATCTCTGCATGGCTAGATCCCTGACATACGTCTTCAGAAAATATTTTCTAACGTTTAAATGCATTTTTCTTCCCAAAATGTTTTTCTTATTGTAACTAACTTGCATCCTCACTACTTCACCCATTGTCAGTTATTTTGTTGCCCAAACAGCAGCACTCATCTAACAGTTTTAGTGTATCATTTCGTAATGTAATAGTCTCAGCATTGTCTGAGTTATTTCGAGTCGACTGCATTTCCCTCACTTTACTTTTGTTGATATTCATCTCATAACCACTTCTCAAGGTACTATCCTGTACGCTGAGCAGCCCTTCGAAGGACTTTGCTGTTTGTGACATAACTACAATGGAATCGGCAAACCTCAATTTTTATTTATTTATTTATTTATTTATTTATTTATTTTGCCCAAACAGCAGTGCCTTTTCCAAATTTCTCCTCGGTTTCGTTTACTTCTTCCTTGATGTGCAGACTAAATATCAATGTCCTTGGACTCTTAAAACGGCAACTGGTTTGTTTGCAAGCTGTATACAATCTTTCGTTCTCTGTATCTCATCATTGCTACCTTCAAATTGCAAAGAATAGTTTCCATCCACTACTGTGAAAAGTTTTCCTTAAAGCAGGGCTTCCCAGATTGTGTTCTATGGAACACTGGTATTAAACAGGAGCTCCACAAAAACTTATCAATAACATGTTGGTTTTTTTCCGATGTGTTGCCAGTACTAATCACTTTTTTAAAAATCTTATTGTGGTTTTTGTGTTAGTAGTTATGGTTTAAAATTGAAATAATCGCTGAATGAAATAAGCTCCACTGATTTTTAAAATGTTTATTAACCTTCAAAATAAAGAAGGTGTTCAATTGAAATACCAAGATTCTCGAAGTTTTCCGTCAAACCAAAGCTTTGAAACCCCATGTTATAAATCTACATATGCTATAAACATAGGTTAGCTTACCTGCAACGAAATTCCCCGCTGTTTCGCAGAAATTGGCCAGTAGTGTTAGTGTCCCCTTAGTCTCAGCTATCGACACAACCCCGCTAAGTGCTGACCTTGTCCTGCAGGACCCGTCGGCCCCACCCCCGCTGCCTCCTACTCCGACAGCGCTTGGGAGGCACCGCACCGGAGGCGGAAGCGCCGTGAGGTCCACCGCGGCCCGCCCACGCCCACCAGTTGGTCCTCCGGCAGTGAGGATGCATGGCACCTGTCACGGAGGAGCAGCCGCCGTTGCCGCCTCTGCGTCCGCAGTCAGCCGTCGCGCAACAGACAGGCCGCATCGGCCTGCGGTGTAGCTACAGGCTGTGTCCGCGCAGCCAGCACTCTCAATAAACGGCTCTGTCTGAGCCGTGCGTGTACTCAGCTGTTGTTGTTCTTGTAGTATCACTTAAGGGTCCTAGACACGCACCAGTCACCCGAACGATCAACTTCAGGTGCAACTTTCAGAGGACCCAACCAACTTACTCAGCTATTACAATAACGCAGTGACAAACTTTTTTCAGGCGGTTGGAATGATAGCTCTGAACACAGCACATCTACACTCCTGGAAATTGAAATAAGAACACCGTGAATTCATTGTCCCAGGAAGGGGAAACTTTATTGACACATTCCTGGGGTCAGATACATCACATGATCACACTGACAGAACCACAGGCACATAGACACAGGCAACAGAGCATGCACAATGTCGGCACTAGTGCAGTGTATATCCACCTTTCGCAGCAATGCAGGCTGCTATTCTCCCATGGAGACGATCGTAGAGATGCTGGATGTAGTCCTGTGGAACGGCTTGCCATGCCATTTCCACCTGGCGCCTCAGTTGGACCAGCGTTCGTGCTGGACGTGCAGACCGCGTGAGACGACGCTTCATCCAGTGCCAAACATGCTCAATGGGGGACAGATCCGGAGATCTTGCTGGCCAGGGTAGTTGACTTACACCTTCTAGAGCACGTTGGGTGGCACGGGATACATGCGGACGTGCATTGTCCTGTTGGAACAGCAAGTTCCCTTGCCGGTCTAGGAATGGTAGAACGATGGGTTCGATGACGGTTTGGATGTACCGTGCACTATTCAGTATCCCCTCGACGATCACCAGTGGTGTACGGCCAGTGTAGGAGATCGCTCCCCACACCATGATGCCGGGTGTTGGCCCTGTGTGCCTCGGTCGTATGCAGTCCTGATTGTGGCGCTCACCTGCACGGCGCCAAACACGCATACGACCATGATTGGCACCAAGGCAGAAGCGACTCTCATCGCTGAAGACGACACGTCTCCATTCGTCCCTCCATTCACGCCTGTCGCGACACCACTGGAGACGGGCTGCACGATGTTGGGGCGTGAGCGGAAGACGGCCTAACGGTGTGCGGGACCGTAGCCCAGCTTCATGGAGACGGTTGCGAATGGTCCTCGCCGATACCCCAGGAGCAACAGTGTCCCTAATTTGCTGGGAAGTGGCGGTGCGGTCCCCTACGGCACTGCGTAGGATCCTACGGTCTTGGCGTGCATCCGTGCGTCGCTGCGGTCCGGTCCCAGGTCGACGGGCACGTGCACCTTCCGCCGACCACTGGCGACAACATCGATGTACTGTGGAGACCTCACGCCCCACGTGTTGAGCAATTCGGCGGTACGTCCACCCGGCCTCCCGCATGCCCCCTATACGCCCTCGCTCAAAGTCCGTCAACTGCACATACGGTTCACGTCCACGCTGTCGGGGCATGCTACCAGTGTTAAAGACTGCGATGGAGCTCCGTATGCCACGGCAAACTGACTGACACTGACGGCGGCGGTGCACAAATGCTGCGCAGCTAGCGCCATTCGACGGCCAACACCGCGGTTCCTGGTGTGTCCGCTGTGCCGTGCGTGTGATCATTGCTTGTACAGCCCTCTCGCAGTGTCCGGAGCAAGTATGGTGGGTCTGACACACCGGTGTCAATGTGTTCTTTTTTTCATTTCCAGGAGTGTATTTTTAGTATAATGTGGAAACGAGGGATGGGGAAGGGGCGAGCAAAGTGGTTGGTGGGTCGGCTGTGGAGTGGTCGTACCTAACAGACCAACTGACAAGGCGCCAAGTCACCTGCAAACTTCCAGTTTGTTGGTCAGTCGGTTGTTTGGTATGCGTTTATGGCCTGAGACATTCTTGGTGTTATGAATTCACTGATAAAATAGTTGAGCTAACTTGAGTGTTGGATACCAAACTTTATCTCTGAGCTGAAGGGGTGTTGTGCGGGTTAAGTCATACGTCAGTGGAGCGTTGGCTGTTTTTCTCTGGGGCGCTATTAATGTGATTTAATGCAATGTTTGCAGTTTGTTCTCTACATCAAGTCGCCTTACTCGTACACAAAGTGTTGTATCCACGGACCCAACCAACCAACCAACTGGCGCACGCGCCCCCTGACCGTGACATCGCTGCCCACAGTTCCTGTCGCGGCCGTCGGCGTCTCAGGGCGTCTTAGGCCGACGGAAGAGGTCGCGCCGTGGCTGAGCTCGGGTCCGCAGCGCCCTCTGCCTTTTGCATATAAGGAGGAGCGCTGGCCCCGAGACGGACAGTCTATTGTCGATTGTCTATTGCTAGCCTTTCGTGGAGTTTATAGCGGAGCCATCGCAGTGTGGTATTTGCTATTGTATTCGACTAGGCTCGGTACACGGTTTACTCTTGTATATTACTTGGACTTGTGTTGCTGGTGCACCTTTCGTCAGAAATAAAGAGAAGTTATTTCATTCTAGCTGGCGTAATTCTTGTCATTAATTATTTTTCGGCCAACACACATGGCTACATCCCGGTCACTACCCACGCTTTATACAATTCGTGGTGGCTGCCCCAAAAGTACCGCCGAAGACCTTGGGTTTGGGAGCCGTCACAAATCAAAGGAAGAACTGTAAGTTGGTTTAATGAACAGGTTTTTGTAAAGCCTCGTCGCTAGTTTTGTAAAGGCCTTGTTGCTAATGCTGTGGAGGCCGAGTTGCCACTATTACGGTAGACCAACGTTATAAGTTAGTGAAAAGGCTTCTGGTGCACTACACCGTCAAGACAACTTCTTCCTGCTACTACATTACAGCTATGCCCCAGGGTTAACTAACAGTACAGGAGAGTGAAGGTTCTGCAACACTCCAACAAGTTAGTAACAAAGTCACACAAATGAGTTAAATGGTTTACTTATCTTTGTCACTAGTTTAATATGGGAGTCCGCAACACTGCACGTAGTGTAACACAAAAAAAGGCCCTCAACTGCGAAGTGCAAATGATCGTAGGTAGACTTCACAGTACATATCAAATGTAATTTACAACAACTGTGTGCACTTCTACACTCCTGGAAATTGAAATAAGAACACCGTGAATTCATTGTCCCAGGAAGGGGAAACTTTATTGACACATTCCTGGGGTCAGATACATCACATGATCACACTGACAGAACCACAGGCACATAGACACAGGCAACAGAGCATGCACAATGTCGGCACTAGTACAGTGTATATCCACCTTTCGCAGCAATGCAGGCTGCTATTCTCCCATGGAGACGATCGTAGAGATGCTGGATGTAGTCCTGTGGAACGGCTTGCCATGCCATTTCCACCTGGCGCCTCAGGTGAACCAGCGTTCGTGCTGGACGTGCAGACCGCGTGAGACGACGCTTCATCCAGTCCCAAACATGCTCAATGGCGGACAGATCCAGAGATCTTGCTGGCCAGGGTAGTTGACTTACACCTTCTAGAGCACGTTGGGTGGCACGGGATACATGCGGACGTGCATTGTCCTGTTGGAACAGCAAGTTCCCTTGCCGGTCTAGGAATGGTAGAACGATGGGTTCGATGACGGTTTGGATGTACCGTGCACTATTCAGTGTCCCCTCGACGATCACCAGTGGTGTACGGCCAGTGTAGGAGATCGCTCCCCACACCATGATGCCGGGTGTTGGCCCTGTGTGCCTCGGTCGTATGCAGTCCTGATTGTGGCGCTCACCTGCACGGCGCCAAACACGCATACGACCATCATTGGCACCAAGGCAGAAGCGACTCTCATCGCTGAAGACGACACGTCTCCATTCGTCCCTCCATTCACGCCTGTCGCGACACCACTGGAGACGGGCTGCACGATGTTGGGGCGTGAGCGGAAGACGGCCTAACGGTGTGCGGGACCGTAGCCCAGCTTCATGGAGACGGTTGCGAATGGTCCTCGCCGATACCCCAGGAGCAACAGTGTCCCTAATTTGCTGGGAAGTGGCGGTGCGGTCCCCTACGGCACTGCGTAGGATCCTACGGTCTTGGCGTGCATCCGTGCGTCGCTGCGGTCCGGTCCCAGGTCGACGGGCACGTGCACCTTCCGCCGACCACTGGCGACAACATCGATGTACTGTGGAGACCTCACGCCCCACGTGTTGAGCAATTCGGCGGTACGTCCACCCGGCCTCCCGCATGCCCACTATACGCCCTCGCTCAAAGTCCGTCAACTGCACATACGGTTCACGTCCACGCTGTCGGGGCATGCTACCAGTGTTAAAGACTGCGATGGAGCTCCGTATGCCACGGCAAACTGGCTGACACTGACGGCGGCGGTGCACAAATGCTGCGCAGCTAGCGCCATTCGACGGCCAACACCGCGGTTCCTGGTGTGTCCGCTGTGCCGTGCGTGTGATCATTGCTTGTACAGCCCTCTCGCAGTGTCCGGAGCAAGTATGGTGGGTCTGACACACCGGTGTCAATGTGTTCTTTTTTCCATTTCCAGGAGTGTATCTTCCGACTAGGCTTCTGTCTGTTGTCGTGCGGTCATTGGCAGATTGTACTTGGCCGGCAGTTGGTCGAGGCCCAAGCTGATACCTTCATCCTCAGCGCAGCCCGTGGCGCTGGTGGAACTCGCGCCAGTGGCGAGCCTCTATGGCACCCGCACCAGCTCCCATCTTTGCGCCTGTGGTGCTTTTGCCCTGGCTCTGTAGTGCTCAGTCAATACAGCTCAGATAACGTGAGAAGTGCACAACTTTTCAACCACTTTTCGCACTCGGCATTCCACACATCATAGCATTTACTTCACGGTCTATCTGAGAGAACAACATGGGCAGTGACCCAAGGGGACAAAGTATTCTGGACAGCATGTGAGCGAAACACGGGCGTGCCGCAATGACGGCTTTATCTGCAGCAGACGAGCCCTCATCAAGCGCCTTCCAAACCAGTGGGTGGGTAACCCACCATATTCCTAGTCACCAGCCTGTGCTCAGGGCCTCTGAATTCAGTAGAGTCCACTCCAGGTTACGAAGCCACCCGTCACTGCAGAAGACTTGTTGACAATATGTACACTCCTGGAAATGGAAAAAAGAACACATTGGCATCGGTGTGTCAGACCCACCATACTTGCTCCGGACACTGCGAGACGGCTGTACAAGCAATGATCACACGCACGGCACAGCGGACACACCAGGAACCGCGGTGTTGGCCGTCGAATGGCGCTAGCTGCGCAGCATTTGTGCACCGCCGCCGTCAGTGTCAGCCAGTTTGCCGTGGCATACGGAGCTCCATCGCAGTATTTAACACTGGTAGCATGCCGCGACAGCGTGGACGTGAACCGTATGTGCAGTTGACGGACTTTGAGCGAGGGCGTATAGTGGGCATGCGGGAGGCCGGGTGGACGTACCGCCGAATTGCTCAACACGTGGGGCGTGAGGTCTCCACAGTACATCGATGTTGTCGCCAGTGGTCGGCGGAAGGTGCACGTGCCCGTCGACCTGGGACCGGACCGCAGCGACGCACGGATGCACGCCAAGACCGTAGGATCCTACGCAGCGCCGTAGGGGACCGCACCGCCACTTCCCAGCAAATTAAGGACACTGTTGCTCCTGGGGTATCGGCGAGGACCATTCGCAACCGTCTCCATGAAGCTGGGCTACGGTCCCGCACACCGTTAGGCCGTCTTCCGCTCACGCCCCAACATCGTGCAGCCCGCCTGCAGTGGTGTCGCGACAGGCGTGAATGGAGGGACGAATGGAGACGTGTCGTCTTCAGCGATGAGAGTCGCTTCTGCCTTGGTGCCAATCATGGTCGTATGCGTGTTTGGCGCCGTGCAGGTGAGCGCCACAATCAGGACTGCATACGACCGAGACACACAGGGCCAACACCCGGCATCATGGTGTGGGGAGCGATCTCCTACACTGGCCGTACACCAGTGGTGATCGTCGAGGGGACACTGAATAGTGCACGGTACATCCAAACCGTCATCGAACCCATCGTTCTACCATTCCTAGACCGGCAAGGGAACTTGCTGTTCCAACAGGACAATGCACGTCCGCATGTATCCCGTGCCACCCAACGTGCTCTAGAAGGTGTAAGTCAACTACCCTGGCCAGCAAGATCTCCGAGTCTGTCCCCCATTGAGCATGTTTGGGACTGGATGAAGCGTCGTCTCACGCGGTCTGCACGTCCAGCACGAACGCTGGTCCAACTGAGGCGCCAGGTGGAAATGGCATGGCAAGCCGTTCCACAGGACTACATCCAGCATCTCTACGATCGTCTCCATGGGAGAATAGCAGCCTGCATTGCTGCGAAAGGTGGATATACACTGTACTAGTGCCGACATTGTGCATGCTCTGTTGCGTGTGTCTATGTGCCTGTGGTTCTGTCAGTGTGATCATGTGATGTATCTGACCCCAGGAATGTGTCAATAAAGTTTCCCCTTCCTGGGACAATGAATTCACGGTGTTCTTATTTCAATTTCCAGGAGTGTATTTGGGGAATAAAAGAAATCGTTTTCAATGTTGTTTTTATACCATCTGACATCGCCACACAGGTTTCTCAGTTTCCATCATGACTAAACTTTAGGGGCTTATAGCCCAGGAAATGGTGATCCCTACATTCAGAAGAACATATGACACAATTTGAAGATGACAAGAGAAGTGTGCACAGTGAGAAATTTATTTCAAAGATCTGCCACCTGTAGCTGCAACAGAGGGGCAGGATCACTTGGGCATGAAGTCAAACTCAGCCTTTATCCGCTTGGGGACTGGTGTTGTATCGCCCATATCACAATTCCATCATCATTGACATGCAAGTCACCGAAGTGGTGCCAAATAAAAATAAATGAACTTGGTGGTCAAACAACCCAAGATGAGTTTTTCCAGTTAATAAAGCCATATGATCATTTAATTTTCATTTCGAAGGCAGGTGCAGGTATGTCTCTCCATGCTGCTTCAAATCTGGACCAAGAAGTCCATCAAGCGAAGTGGCTGGCGCGCAGTGGCGTTCTAGTCTTCCGGCAACCCATGAGCAGATGTTCTCAGTGGCTGAGACATCTGACGATCATACGGGCAAGAGCTACAGGTGAATTCCCTACATATCGAGATAGGCCAGGACAGCACAGGCAACATGTTGTCTGGCGTTATCTTGTTGAAAGGTAACATCTTGAAGACGGTGCATAGCATTTGGCCATGACACTCGGAAATATAATGGCTGTTGTTCATATTTCCCCTACATGAACCAGAAAAAATAGGAATGTCAACCGAATGGCACCCTACACAGTCATGCTATGTGCAGGACTGGTATGCCCTCTGACACAGATACATCCATTTTTAGTCTGTACGCAGAAGAAGTCATCTGAAAGGAAGACTTGCCTTCTCCGGAGTCAAGTGTCGAGCACACCATTGTCCGAGCACCGCTCCCAGCTGTGGCTTCAAAGGAAACTGCAGCAGTGGTCGCCATGCTTGGTATGTGCAGCAGGTCATAGTTAACTAGGATTTATTTCCATTAGACACTAAAACATCAAACACAAGGAAACTTGTTCAGCAATGACTTAATACGCCAACGAGACTTCACCACAAATTAATGATTGTCCACGAAAGTGTTTGAAAGTATGTAAGTTCCACAGGAGGAACAACGACTATGGTAGTCACCGAACCAGTTTATGATGGGGATAATAAGTGATATGCCCAATTAGCGCTGGCCTCTGACAGTCTAAGTTCCACACGAGAATACAGTCTCGGAGCAAGCCGGAGGAGACCAAGCTTCCTGGGTTGGGTTACAGTCGGCTGCACGTAGCGGCTGTGGTGCAGTATACTTCACATCGGACTCTATACAGACCTCGTGATGTAGATCCTATGCTTCAAAATTGTTTGCAGTGGCTCAGCCAGCTAAACTGTCAGAGATTTTTTTTTAAGAGGTGGAGCCCCTCCACGCCCACACCGGCATGGTGGCCAACACAAAAGGTCTACTGCCATCTCTGCATAAGGGTTAGTATTCACGAAAGTGAGGTGTCGCAGGATGTGGGTACTGCGATGTTTGCGTACGTCTGGTTAGGATTAACCATTAATACGCGCTCATCTGGAGATAGATTGGTCGAAATCTGACGAAGGGTAGCGGTTTGAAGGGCAGAGGAAAAAAAGTGCCGAGGCAAGAGCCAAGGGAAAAAAACCTCTGCGAAAGTTAGGTCGGGTGGTAAGAGCAGTAGCGGTTGTCTTGCTGCCTGCGATAGGTTGTGCAAGGATAGGCTTTGTTAGTAGTGGGTATCATGCATGTCGATACCTTGACGTTGTGCGTTTGTGTTGCTCGGCGGCTGGCGCTGGGTGCTGGTACAGAGTCCTCGTTCAGCGTCAGCAACCTGCAACAGTTAGGTTTGTTATCGATCTTGTGTCCGATAGGTCATATACCGGAGGCACAGTGTGAGGGAATGTTGGCAGATTGTTTGTGCGTCTGTGGGCGAGCTCGTCGGTGTCCCTGCTGTGGCCTGTTGGTCGGCTCTAATAGCAGCTGGTAGTTGCCAGTCGGTGTTGCTGATATGCAGGGGCTTGCCGACGTTTGTCGCTGTTTGCGTATGTTAGTTTACCATAGGTGGGTATGCCCTAGCTAGCACTGTCAGAGAGGACTTGGGCGACATTTTATATTCATGGCTGGTGGAGTGATATCTGTTCGACGCTTGGATCGCACATGATTAGTGAAGACAAAGTAGTGCTTCCTACTGTGAAGTTGTTTAAGCGATATGTACGCTCCTGGTCTCAAGGCTTGCGTCTCTTATGGTAGGGCTAGTGTCACATGTTCCTGTGGTGTTGGACACAACCCAACTTTTTTATGACTGATATGCGGTCCCTACCGTACTGCTGCCATCTCGTTCTCGCAACTGAGCGACTCCTCCTGTTGCTCCAGGCATCTTCCTCCTGTTCTTGTCGACACGTGACCTCCTGCAGGCAAGGTGACTGAGTTACGCTGCTGTACAGCGAGCAGGGTGCTATGGCTCTCCTCGACTGATTGATTCCATGTTTGTTTAACATTCGCGGGATACCAGCAAACGCGATGAACGATGTCGTGGGACGATAGTCTCCAGTCTCGGCAGGGCATCGTCCTGCCAGTGTCGAAATCCATCATGTGCCAGCAGACGTTTCTCCTTCTTACACCAGGTATGTCTGCCTTCGTAGGCGCAGTGTCAGTGTGGCTGGGTGCCAAAAGAAGACGTCCGTGTTCCATTTCCATCTAGGTCGGGGATTTTATCCACTCGTGCATGGGTGTTCTGTTGTGACATCATCACTAAAGCGCAAGCCGCCTAAGTAACGTCATCCAAAAAGCGTCGCACCCGCCGGCGTCCTCTCATATTACAGAGAGAGATATGGGGGGGGGGGGGGGGGGGTAGGGAGAGTGATCAGGTACAATATCGTCTTCTCAGGAATAAACAACGTACAACGAATTTTATGAGCAAGTAGACGGGGTGGCTATGGGCAGGTTTCTGAGTCCAGCTAAATGGTACCGCTATGTGGGCGATACCTTGCAGTATTGACTCGTGGTGAAGAGGAGCTAGATGTCTTCTTGGTGCAACTCAGTGGTATTAAACAAAATATATAGTTTACAGTGGACAAAGAAAGCAATAATAAACTTAATTTTTTGGATGTATCTGTACTCAAACGTTAGGATGGGGCTCTGGGCCATGAGGTATACAGAAATGACACACACATACTGATAGATACCTCCACAAGAAATATTAAACAAAATATATAGTTTACAGTGGACAAAGAAAGCAATAATAAACTTAATTTTTTGGATGTATCTGTACTCAAACGTTAGGATGGGGCTCTGGGCCATGAGGTATACAGAAATGACACACACATACTGATAGATACCTCCACAAGAAATCAAACCATGATCCTATACAAAAAACAGATGTCATTAAATCCTTGATGGATAGAGCAAACAAAACCTGCAAGCCAGTTTCTTGGAGGATGAATTAAATCACTTACGATCACCCTTCAAGAACAATGAATATACTAATAAGGAAATAGGTCGACTCCACCAAAGAAGAGAAGAAGCCGGAAGAACTGAGCAACACCGACCGCCATCTGGAAAAGTTTTTCTCCCGTTCTTTAATAAAATTACATGCCACATCGCAACTACACCTGGGGCATGTACGAGGGTCATTTCTAAAGTAAGAGCCGATAGCACATCGTATCCACGCATCCTGTCACGTGACGTCGGCTCACCGTCGGCTACTCGTGGCCAGTCTCTCACTACACCGCCATTACGTTTGTCGCCATGCAGTCAGTAATCCCGCCGATTGTGAAGTGTGTTCGGTTATCAGGTTTTTCGATGCAAGACAACTTCGTGCTTCTGAAATTCACCAGTAGCTTGCTAAAGTTTATAGTGCAGGTGTACTGAATGATGGAAATGTACGTATGGTGTAGGCTGTTTAATGAAGGCAGGACAAAAGTTCATGATGAACGATCTGGGTGACCTACTGTCACGAATGAAGACTTGATACAATAAGTTGATGAGGCAACTCGCCAATTCTGAAGGTTCCCCATTGCGCATTCCAAGAATGTTTCCCTATCGAAGGTGCGGGCTCCAATCGATAGATACGGAACGTGCGATTTTAAATCGATCACGCGACTGCGGTGCTGGTCGTTATGATAAATTATTTATGACTTGCTAGGGAAACCCAAACGGTTCATGTCGATAGTGAATGGGATGTCTGATATTGTAGAACTTTGTTCGGCCGATTGCGTCACGTGGAAGAATCTAATTCCATTCCTACGCAATGTAGAAAATTGTTTGAATTTTTGTCGGAAATGTGGATTAATACCGGATGACGAAAGGAGGGGCTGGGTAGACTGCGGTGGGACGAAGGCTATAAAAGTTCGTAAGAAGAGTTCTGATAGTGGAATACTTTCACAATTCCATTGCGGAAACTGTGGTAAACGAACGACTATCAGGAAGAATACGTGGTTTGACTAATCCAAATTATCGATTCGGACTAGCATAATTTTTGTACCTTGCTGGATTAGGGACTACACCCTGCAGACAACATCATCGGAAGTTGACTTAACTACCAATACCGTGTGCGACTATTTCGGGTTTTGCAGAAAAGCGTGTTATGTAATAGTGACGAACGACAGTACCGACCGGTGGAACAAATGAACTCGTTGATGTGGACGAATCGCACATAGCAAGAAGAAAGAACCCAAGAGGACGACCTTTAAAGAATGAAATCAAACATTTTTGGGTATTTGGTGGTGCTTTGTGGTAAGAGTGTTCAGAGACAACTTTAGTCGGTTTGAGAAAGCGCTTTATACTGGACGGTAGCAAAGTAATTGCTGACGGCTTTCAGAAGCAGAAGGATTCAGCCACGAATATCCTTTGTAATTACAACTTTTAGTAACTCTCTTCATTCGTCGATGCTATAGTGACCACTATAAACAGGTTCATAACGTCCGCCACCACAGTCGAGTGGTCGACTTAGAATCGCACGTTCCATATCGTTTGGAACATGCGCCTTCGATAGGCAGACATTCTTGGAAATTTCCGAAACTTGCGTAAGTTTCCAGATCAGTGGTTTTTCACATTGTTAGGGGCAAAATTCGCTTCAAAAAATTGTGGGGGATATGGATGGCGAATATGTTGACAGTTGTTGTGGTCTTCAGTCCTGAGACTGGTTTGATGCAGCTCTCCATGCTACTCTATCCTGTGCAAGCTTCTTCATCTCCCAGTATCTACTGCAACCTACATCCTTCTGAATCTGCTTAGTGTATTCATCTCTTGGTCTCCCTCTACGATTTTTACCCTCCACACTGCCCTCCAATGCTAAATTTGTGATCCTTTGATGCCTCAAAACATGTCCTACCAACAGATCCCTTCTTCTAGTTAAGTTGTGCCACAAACTTCTCTTCTCCCCAATCCTATTCAATACCTCCTCATTAGTTACGTGATCTACCCACCTTATCTTCAGCATTCTTCTGTAGCACCACATTTCGAAAGCTTCTATTCTCTTCTTGTCCAAACTAGTTATCGTCCATGTTTCACTTCCATACATGGCTACACTCCATACAAATACTTTCAGAAACGACTTCCTGACACTTAAATCTATACTCGATGTTAACAAATTCCTCTTCTTGAGAAACGCTTTCCTTGCCATTGCCAGTCTACATTTTATATACTCTCTATTTCGACCATCATCGGTTATTTTACTCCCTAAATAGCAAAACTCCTTTACTACTTTAAGTGTCTCATTTCCTAATCTAATTCCCTCAGCATCACCCGACTTAATTTGACTACATTCCATTATCCTCGTTTTGCTTTTGTTGATGTTCATCTTATATCCTCCTTTCAAGACACTGTCCATTCCGTTCAACTGCTCTTCCAAGTCCTTTGCTGTCTCTGACAGAATTACAATGTCATCGGCGAACCTCAAAGTTTTTACTTCTTCTCCATGAATGTTGACAGAAGAACACAAAAAAAGCGAATGGCATATTCATTGTTCGTTTTGGGGAGCTATCACAAGAAGGTTACGAGTTCTTGAGTCACATTGTGACCGGTGACGTAACGTCGATTGCGCACTACACTCCAAAGAATAAACGACAATCCAGTGAGTGGCCTCATCCAACCTCTGCGACGAAACAAGGAAATTTGAAACAAGAACGTTCAACACGAAAAATCTTGGCCACAGCTTTCTGTGACCGGAAAGGCACTATTCTGTTAGACTTTTTGCCAAGAGGAACGATAATAAACGCTGACAGATACCGTGAAACATTATTAAAACGTAGGCACGGTATTCGAAATCGCCGGCGGGGAATGATCTCAAGACGCGACGTTCTGCTTCACGAAAATGTTCGGCCTCACGTTGCGGCAAGAACAAAGACGGAACTGGACAAGTTTCATGGGGAATTACTGGATCATCCACCATAAAGCCCTGAGGTGGCACCAACAGAGTATCATCTGTTTGAAAAACCCAAGGAGTTTCTTGGTGAAAAGCACTTGGAAAACGATGCCACGTTGAAAGACGAGTAACTGGTTGAACGGCCAGGCGGCAGAGTTCTTTGATGTTGGAATCCAAAAGCTGCTCCCACGACTTGACAAATGTTTAAATATTCATGGCGATTATGCTTAAAAGAGAAAAATTAATATATTGTATTTTGTAATACAATTTACGTTCATATATACACTCCTGGAAATTGAAATAAGAACACCTTGAATTCATTGTCCCAGGAAGGGGAAACTTTATTGACACATTCCTGGGGTCAGATACATCACATGATCACACTGACAGAACCACAGGCACATAGACACAGGCAACAGAGCATGCACAATGTCGGCACTAGTACAGTGTATATCCACCTTTCGCAGCAATGCAGGCTGCTATTCTCCCATGGAGACGATCGTAGAGATGCTGGATGTAGTCCTGTGGAACGGCTTGCCATGCCGTTTCCACCTGGCGCCTCAGTTGGACCAGCGTTCGTGCTGGACGTGCAGACCGCGTGAGACGACGCTTCATCCAGTCCCAAACGTGCTCAATGGGGGACAGATCCGGAGATCTTGCTGGCCAGGGTAGTTGACTTACACCTTCTAGAGCACGTTGGGTGGCACGGGATACATGCGGACGTGCATTGTCCTGTTGGAACAGCAAGTTCCCATGCCGGTCTAGGAATGGTAGAACGATGGGTTCGATGACGGTTTGGATGTACCGTGCACTATTCAGTGTCCCCTCGACGATCACCAGTGGTGTACGGCCAGTGTAGGAGATCGCTCCCCACACCATGATGCCGGGTGTTGGCCCTGTGTGCCTCGGTCGTATGCAGTCCTGATTGTGGCGCTCACCTGCACGGCGCCAAACACGCATACGACCATCATTGGCACCAAGGCAGAAGCGACTCTCATCGCTGAAGACGACACGTCTCCATTCGTCCCTCCATTCAGGCCTGTCGCGACACCACTGGAGGCGCGCTGCACGATGTTGGGGCGTGAGCGGAACGCGGCCTAACGGTGTGCGGGACCGTAGCCCAGCTTCATGGAGACGGTTGCGAATGGTCCTCGCCGATACCCCAGGAGCAACAGTGTCCCTAATTTGCTGGGAAGTGGCGGTGCGGTCCCCTACGGCGCTGCGTAGGATCCTACGGTCTTGGCGTGCATCCGTGCGTCGCTGCGGTCCGGTCCCAGGTCGACGGGCACGTGCACCTTCCGCCGACCACTGGCGACAACATCGATGTACTGTGGAGACCTCACTCCCCACGTGTTGAGCAATTCGGTGGTACGTCCACCCGGCCTCCCGCATGCCCACTATACGCCCTCGCTCAAAGTCCGTCAACTGCACATACGGTTCACGTCTACGCTGTCGCGGAATGCTACCAGTGTTAAAGACTGCGATGGAGCTCCGTATGCCACGGCAAACTGGCTGACACTGACGGCGGCGGTGCACAAATGCTGCGCAGCTAGCGCCATTCGACGGCCAACACCGCGGTTCCTGGTGTGTCCGCTGTGCCGTGCGTGTGATCATTGCTTGTACAGCCCTCTCGCAGTGTCCGGAGCAAGTATGGTGGGTCTGACACACCGGTGTCACTGTGTTCTTTTTTCCATTTCCAGGAGTGTACTTTCTTTTATTCTGTTAGAAATCGGCTCTTACTTTAAAAATAATCCTTGTAAAATTGCGAGGAGTTACAGACATGTGCATATTCCAACCACGAAAAGAATTGTCAACCCACGTATAGTCAAACACACAAGGAACTGTCGCCTGGAAAATACCGAAAAATCGGCCAGTAGCAGAATGTATTTACCGAGATGGGAACCAAGAAATAAAATTCAGTGAGATAATCGTTTTAACAAAGACGTAGCATTATCATGCATGAATATATAGAGGAGCAATAGAGACTTTTTTCAGTCACCATTCTTCGGGTCTACTTAAGAACGGGATCCAACCCGTCGGCTTTGACCAATGACGTCAGAATTTGCCCGAGGTCATTTGTTAGACAGATTTAAAAGCAAATACGAGTGTTCGTAAACAAAGGAGCACACGAGAGAAAACAGATGTTGGAGATATATCGGGGCCAGTAATATCTCGACCATAAAATTAAGGATATCGCGAGTTTGAGTCCTAGTACTTCTGTCTTCCATTGTTGAGATGAACTGCGCTACCACTAATGCTCTGTTGTTACGTAGATAGTATTACTACCGAAGACAGAAAGATCTACACACACGATATTTGTATCCCATACTGCAGTTGCCCTATATAGGGCAGTTGAAGAGTAGGATACTACTACCCCAGGTTACGTGATCTGGGCTACTACTAAGGAAAACGAGGAAATCGACGTACGTTACATTGGCAATCTGTACCACACTTCAACTACGCGAAGGCGGACGAAGACAACACACATAAAATTTGTATCCCGTACTTCAGTTGACCTATTACGTCAACTGAAGAATGGGATATTTTTTTGTTTTTTTCCTTCGATGCTAATAGTATCGACTGAAAGTTATCATAGTCTTCCTAGCGACGCCAGGAAAATCAACAGCAGTGAAATTTACATCCCATTCTTTAGCTGAGGTATAGAGGTCAACTGGAGGATAGAATATTAGTACTACCGAATGGGAAAGAACGACATTTATAATATGCGTATTCTGTACTTCAATTGACGTGTGTACGTCAACTGAAGAATAGGATACTAGTGCTACTCAAGGCGAAAAATAGCGCCGTACAGATCATTTGCATCTTGCTCTTCAGTTGACCTATGTAGGCAAATCTCATCGATGTTACATACACTCCTGGAAATGGAAAAAAGAACACATTGACACCGGTGTGTCAGACCCACCATACTTACTCCGGACACTGCGAGAGGGCTGTACAAGCAATGATCACACGCACGGCACAGCGGACACACCAGGAACCGCGGTGTTGGCCGTCGAATGGCGCTAGCTGCGCAGCATTTGTGCACCGCCGCCGTCAGTGTCAGCCAGTTTGCCGTGGCATATGGAGCTCCATCGCAGTCTTTAACACTGGTAGCATGCCGCGACAGCGTGGACGTGAACCGTATGTGCAGTTGACGGACTTTGAGCGAGGGCGTATAGTGGGCATGCGGGAGGCCGGGTGGACGTACCGCCGAATTGCTCAACACGTGGGGCGTGAGGTCTCCACAGTACATCGATGTTGTCGCCAGTGGTCGGCGGAAGGTGCACGTGCCCGTCGACCTGGGACCGGACCGCAACGACGCACGGATGCACGCCAAGACCGTAGGATCCTACGCAGTGCCGTAGGGGACCGCACCGCCACTTCCCAGCAAATTAGGGACACTGTTGCTCCTGGGGTATCGGCGAGGACCATTCGCAACCGTCTCCATGAAGCTGGGCTACGGTCCCGCACACCGTTAGGCCGTCTTCCGCTCACGCCCCAACATCGTGCAGCCCGCCTCCAGTGGTATCGCGACAGGCGTGAATGGAGAGACGAATGGAGACGTGTCGTCTTCAGCGATGAGAGTCGCTTCTGCCTTGGTGCCAATGATGGTCGTATGCGTGTTTGGCGCCGTGCAGGTGAGCGCCACAATCAGGACTGCATACGACCGAGGCACACAGGGCCAACACCCGGCATCATGGTGTGGGGAGCGATCTCCTACACTGGCCGTACACCACTGGTGATCGTCGAGGGGACACTGAATAGTGTACGGTACATCCAAACCGTCATCGAACCCATCGTTCTACCATTCCTAGACCGGCAAGGGAACTTGCTGTTCCAACAGGACAATGCACGTCCGCATGTATCCCGTGCCACCCAACGTGCTCTAGAAGGTGTAAGTCAACTATCCTGGCCAGCAAGATCTCCGGATCTGTCCCCCATTGAGCATGTTTGGGACTGGATGAAGCGTCGTCTCACGCGGTCTGCACGTCCAGCACGAACGCTGGTCCAACTGAGGCGCCAGGTGGAAATGGCATGGCAAGCCGTTCCACAGGACTACATCCAGCATCTCTACGATCGTCTCCATGGGAGAATAGCAGCCTGCATTGCTGCGAAAGGTGGATATACACTGTACTAGTGCCGACATTGTGCATGCTCTGTTGCGTGTGTCTATGTGCCTGTGGTTCTGTCAGTGTGATCATGTGATGTATCTGACCCCAGGAATGTGTCAATAAAGTTTCCCCTTCCTGGGACAATGAATTCACGGTGTTCTTATTTCAATTTCCAGGAGTGTATATCGCGTTTTTCGTCTAACTGCCACCAGCATCCCGCACTTCAACTGACGTGTGTAAGTCAACTGAAGTACGGGATGCAAATTTTACTAGTGTCGGTCTTTTCACCTTTAATAGTAGTAGTAGTGGTAGCTTTATTCATCCATAGATCTCTTTTGACAAGGATATAGGACATGTCAAAATATTTACAAGTTTAGACTAATTTCTTCTGGTTAGAGACAATCATTAGATTTACTCCTGGTATACAATACTTTCTTTACAAATAACTTATAAATTAATGTAATGCCATACTGTTCACTTTTATCTCACTATCACTCACTGCACGCACAATACACGCATTGTTTCAAAATACTTCACTCACTACACACACAAACACACATACACACACTGGTGATCTCTGGGCCATTTTCTGTACCACAACTTCCCATTTGCTATCCTTTATTTATTTAATCGTATGGCTAGGGCTCCGCGTCGGGCAGACCATTTGCCGGGTGCCGGTCTTTCAACTTGACGCCACTTCGGAGACCTGCATATGATGAGGATGATGGGATGAGGATGAGGACAGCACAACACCTTGTCCCTGGGCGGAGAAAATTCCCCGACCCAGCCGGGAATCGAACCCGGGAACAGGAAATTGACAATCCGTCACACTGACCATTCAGCTACCGGGGGAGGACATTTGCTGTCCTGAACAACTGAGTCAGTATCCCTCTTAATGACTGAAAGAGGAAGAGGTGTTAGTATTGTGCTATGCGTAGCTTGGGAGTAAGTATTTATAAAAAGGAAAAAAGTAGGAAAGAAACATAATGTGAAGGCGTTATGTGGAATGTTGGATCTTCTATAATCATTATTATTATTTATTTATATAAAATTTTTTCATCAAATCTCTCTGTTTTATCTAAGTAATCCTTCAATGTATAAAATGTATAGCTTAACAGGTACTTTTTAGCTGCCTTTATAAATAAATGTATTTTTGAAATTTCTTTACTCTCTTTTGGTAATTTATTGTTCAGTTTTATTCCTTCGTAGAAAATGGTGTTTTGAGTTTTACGTTTATTTTTTCTTGGTAAATGTTGAGTCTAGCTCTTGTTGCAAGATTGTGGACAGATCTGTTTGTGGCCGGCCGCGGTGGTCTCGCGGTTCTAGGCGCGCAGTCCGGAACCGCGCGACTGCTATGGTCGCAGATTCGAATCCTGCCTCAGGCATGGATGTGTGTGATGTCCTTAGGTTAGTTAGGTTTAAGTAGTTCTAAGTTCTAGGGGACTGATGACCACAGCTGTTAAGTCCCATAGTGCTCAGAGCCATTTGAACCAATTTGAACCATTTGAAGATCTGGTTGTGCAGTAATTACCAGTGTTATTTTTGATGTGTACAACTGACTGGTAAATGTATTCACATGGAGCAGTTAAAATCCCCAATGTTTTGAACAGGTCTTTACAATGAGCTCGACTAGTATCTTTGGTTATTATTCTTATGGCTCTTTTCTGGAGTTTGAAAATTGTGTTCATATTTTGTGCATTTGTTCCCCAAAAACGAATGCCATAGCTAAGAACTGAGTGTATATATAAATAATATGTAACTAAAAGACACTGCATGTTACACACTGATGATAGGATTCTAAGGGCATAACATGCTGATGACATTCTGTTTGCAAGTAGCTTTGTGTGTTCACACCACTTCAACTGAGAATGAATATTCATTCCTAGAATTTCTGCATTTGCTACACAGTGTATAGAGGTGCCATCTACATTTAATTTAACATTGTCATTTTTGGTCTTCAAACTGAAATTCATGGCATTAGTTTCCTTTATGTTCAATGTCACTTTATTGCTCATTGACCAATTATAAACTTCCTTGAGAGTTTCATTTGCGTTCTCTGCAATGAGTTCTCCTGTTTTCTCAGTGACTATTACAATGCTGTCCAGCAGTTTAAAAAATACTGAATCAATCACTCACAAGACAGATTTTTCACACTTGAAATGTCGCGCACATCAGATGTCACAAAGAAAAACAAACCATTGGAAAGAGTAACATGGGGCATTTCACAGACTTAATAATCCTCCATCAAAACATGCAATCAATAAAAAATAAAATACAACTATTAGAAGTTGAGCTCCAATCTTTGAACTGCATAGTAGTTTGTGTTACTGAGCACTAGTGTAGAGTCACAGAAATCCAACATGTAGCAATATTATTGTATGAAAGGGCAAACTCTTACTGCAGAACTGCTTCAAGGGGTGGAGGATCATGCATTTATATCAGAAAAGGAACGAGGTTCAAATCAAGACATGACCTCAGTACAGTACATGAAGACAAACCTTTTGAAATATCAGCTATTGAATTAACAGGGCTTTGATATCACCAAGAAATTAATAATTTTGTGTGTGTATAGATCTCACAGTGGTAGTGTGGACACTTTTTTCAATAAATTAACAGAAGTTCTAGATAAAGTATCAAGTACAAAGGGCAACATAATTGTTTGTTGGAACATAAACATCAACACTAATATCATAAATGAATCAAGCAGCAGCACCTTCATAAATATCCTTCAAATTTTTGGCATGTTCCTATTGGTCAATAGTGCAACAAGGGTTACTACAATGATTGCATCAGTAATGGACCATGTGGACACAAATATGGACAGGGAAAAATGTGATGTAGCTCTAAAAGATCTCGGACTATCAGACCATCTCTGTCAAACAACAACAGTAAAATCAGGCATATAAGCATTACCTAAACCAGAAGCCTACAAACGACATCTACCAGAAATCAAAATAAAAGATTTTTCAGAAGAACTAGCAAAACAAAGCTGGGATGAAGTGTATAAGGAAACCAATGTGAATATGAAATTCTCTAAATTCGCCACATTATTTAAACTGAACTTTGAAAAGGCATTTCCAAAAATATGCATGTCTCTATCAACATCTCACATAACAGATGGATAACAGCAGGTCTTAAGAAGTTCTCCCAAACACTTAAACACTCTATGAAAAGATGCGCAATGATACAGAATTCTTAAATTTCTATCATAGATATAAAAAGATCTATAGGAAGGTGCTGATTGCTGCAAAAACGTCATTTAATGACAAAATAATATATAATACAGAGAATAAAAGTAAAGCAGTCTGGGATGTTGTAATAATAAAGGAAACGAGAGAGGCAAACAAACGCAGAATAACATACTGCTAAGGGTGGGGGAAAAGATAATAAATTATCCACAACACTTAGCAAACTGTGGAAACGAGTATTTTTCAAGTATTGCAGAGAAGTTACAGCAAAAATTCCCCGAAAGAAACATAACACCTGTAAATAATGTTGCACTAAATACGATGATGCTACTTCCAGCCACAGAGACTGAAGTCAATAAAACTGTTCAAAAACTAAAAAATAAAAAGTGAGTCAGCTTAGATGAAATACCAATGTGTGTACTGAAACAATGCATATGTATTATACAAGGACCGTTAGCAAGTATAATATATGAATTCTTCACATCAGGGACATTTCCAGAACAGTTAGAACAGGCGAGAGTTGTACCTTTGCTTAAGAAAGGTAATGCGAAAGACATAGAAAATTACCGGCCCATTTCCCTGCTGTCACCATTCTTAAGATTAATAGAAGCAATTATGAAAGACAGATTCATGAATTACCTGAATAAATGCAATCTTTTAAGCGAATCACAGTTTGGTTTCCGCTGTGGCAAAAATATGAAGTCAGCCATAGTAGAATCCACAAAAATTGTGCTTGATGCTCTTGATAAAGATGAGTGTGTCACGGGCATATTTTTTGCATCTTTCTAAGGCCTTTGATACAGTAGACCACAAGATTCTATTAAATACACTCCTGGAAATGGAAAAAAGAACACATTGACACCGGTGTGTCAGACCCACCATACTTGCTCCGGACACTGCGAGACGGCTGTACAAGCAATGATCACACGCACGGCACAGCGGACACACCAGGAACCGCGGTGTTGGCCGTCGAATGGCGCTAGCTGCGCAGCATTTGTGCACCGCCGCCGTCAGTGTCAGCCAGTTTGCCGTGGCATACGGAGCTCCATCGCAGTCTTTAACACTGGTAGCATGCCGCGACAGCGTGGACGTGAACCGTATGTGCAGTTGACGGACTTTGAGCGAGGGCGTATAGTGGGCATGCGGGAGGCCGGGTGGACGTACCGCCGAATTGCTCAACACGTGGGGCGTGAGGTCTCCACAGTACATCGATGTTGTCGCCAGTGGTCGGCGGAAGGTGCACGTGCCCGTCGACCTGGGACCGGACCGCAGCGACGCACGGATGCACGCCAAGACCGTAGGATCCTACGCAGTGCCGTAGGGGACCGCACCGCCACTTCCCAGCAAATTAGGAACACTGTTGCTCCTGGGGTATCGGCGAGGACCATTCGCAACCGTCTCCATGAAGCTGGGCTACGGTCCCGCACACCGTTAGGCCGTCTTCCGCTCACGCCCCAACATCGTGCAGCGCGCCTCCAGTGGTGTCGCGACAGGCCTGAATGGAGGGACGAATGGAGACGTGTCGTCTTCAGCGATGAGAGTCGCTTCTGCCTAGGTGCCAATGATGGTCGTATGCGTGTTTGGCGCTGTGCAGGTGAGCGCCACAATCAGGACTGCATACGACCGAGGCACACAGGGCCAACACCCGGCATCATGGTGTAGGGAGCGATCTCCTACACTGGCCGTACACCACTGGTGATCGTCGAGGGGACACTGAATAGTGCACGGTACATCCAAACCGTCATCGAACGCATCGTTGTACCATTCCTAGACCGGCAAGGGAACTTGCTGTTCCAACAGGACAATGCACGTCCGCATGTATCCCGTGCCACCCAACGTGCTCTAGAAGGTGTAAGTCAACTACCCTGGCCAGCAAGATCTCCGGATCTGTCCCCCATTGAGCATGTTTGGGACTGGATGAAGCGTCGTCTCACGCGGTCTGCACGTCCAGCACGAACGCTGGTCCAACTGAGGCGCCAGGTGGAAATGGCATGGCAAGCCGTTCCACAGGACTACATTCAGCATATCTACGATCGTCTCCATGGGAGAATAGCAGCCTGCATTGCTGCGAAAGGTGGATATACACTGTACTAGTGCCGACATTGTGCATGCTCTGTTGCCTGTGTCTATGTGCCTGTGGTTCTGTCAGTGTGATCATGTGATGTATCTGACCCCAGGAATGTGTCAATAAAGTTTCCCCTTCCTGGGACAATGAATTCACGGTGTTCTTATTTCAATTTCCAGGAGTGTACATTAGAAGCATTAGGAATAAGAGGGGTAGCTAATGACTGGTTACGATCATACCTAGCAGATAGGGTACAAAGAGTAGCTAGCAATCCCGCGTCCAGCTATCCTGATCTAGGTCTTCCGTGGTTTCCCAAAAGCGCTCCAGGCAAATGTCGGGATGGTTCCTTTGAAAGGGCACGGTCGACTTCCTTCCCCGTCCTTCCCTAATCCAATGAGACCGATTACCTTGCTGGCTGGTCTCCTCCCCCAAACAATCCAATCCAAAGAGCAGAAATAACACATACTTCAAATAGATCTAAATATTGACTAAAATACTTATCAGAACCAAAATACACTAATATAGGGGTTCCGCAAGGTAGCATATTAGGGACCAATACGATTCGTGGTATACATGTATGACTTTCCCAATGGTGTTGCTCATGGTGAAAAAATTCTCTTCGCTGATAGCGCTAGTATAGACTTGAAAAAAATCTTAGAGATACCAGTGCTGGGAAAGGGAAGAAGAGCAACAGCTGCCAAATGTGTATTACGTACTGCAGCTGACGATCCTATACGTAACGCAAAACAGACTAATATAACAATGAAATACATCAAAACAGACAAATTCAGTACAACACGCAAACGCCTCCGCAAAAAAAAAAAAACGAAGCTCACCCAGAAAGACATGAACAAAAATCACATACCCACATACACAAGAAACACAACATTACGAAAACACAGACACACACATTCACATCAACGAAATGAAGTTAAAAAAATTCACAGAAGAAAATTACGCAACATAAGAAAAATGAAGAATGACGGATAAACCCCAAGAAATCCAAATCAATATTTTAACCGTCTCGACCAACCCCACCCTTCTGCTTAATTATCAGTTACCCGCCATCCCAATCTGAAATTAACTAATAAATTTCGAACGATACATTTGCCCAAGACGCTTATGGAAACATTTAAATGTGCAATATATATTGGGTACACTACGCCTCCATGAATATTCATCTAAGTGATTGTAGTGTCGAAATCCATTGATTTCCCTCCCTACAACAGATTTTATGGCTGACCAATAACCATCTATACTATTGGTACCAGCCCCAGTCCCAGTTGATGAAGATTTGAATTCAATGTTATGATTAACAACAAGATGCTGAAAACCCCTATTCCCAAGTCCCAATGTGAATAAATACCATCGGAAATAATTATGGAACCCTCTGCAACATGATCTTCAATTAATTTCACCAAAACTTCCTTCGTTCGATTAGGAACTACTTTACAACTACATCGTCTCATTCTGGACGTGAAATTACAGCCCCCCAAACCCATAATCCTACCGCAGGTTCCCCCTTGTACTTCATTTGCCAAAATGCGACTCATTGATTTGCACACATAGCCAAACAGGATACCTGAAACACCAACAGCATGTAATTTTTATGATATCCCTCGAGGTGAGCTTACATTTCTCGAACCATGTTCCTCGTCTCGTTGAGCACCATAACCGATCCTTGCAACACCTCCATACGAATAAGTCGTGAGTACGACGAGCAGAAACAGTTAGCAGGCGCATATGTTCGCCGCACTCACGACATTGGCAACAAGACCAGACATTTGTAAAAATCGAATGCTTGCCATCATGTCTATGTCCATAGCCTCCTTTAAGTCATCCATATTCATTGGAATACATAAACCCATACCTACAAACGAAAATGAAAAACTAAAAACTCTCCTAAAATAAAAAGCTATTCACCGAAATTATCTCAAACTCACTAAGAATGAAGTCAAGTACCTGATGAATTACAAAGAACCAATTATTTAAATCAATGTACACGAAAAAAATTTTATGCATTATCTAGCGCTGTCTTTTAAAACCACATTCATTTTTTTCAATGTACAATGATGGCACTTATCCACAGTAGACAATCCATTTATTATCTATGGCCCGAAAGTAAACACATAATATCTATTTTTCAATGTACAATGATGGCACTTATCCACAGTAGACAATCCATTTAATATCTATGGCCCGAAAGTAAACACATAATATCTATTTTTCAATGTACAATGATGGCGCTTATCCACAGTAGACAATCCATTTATTATCTATGGCCCGAAAGTAAACACATAATGTCTATCAGCAACCTATGACGTCATTGGTCAAAGCCGACGGGTTGTGTATCCCGTGCTTTAGTAGACCCCTTCTGTCTAGTTTGATGTGGCCCGCCACAGATCCCTCTCCTGTGCCAATCTCTTCATATCAGAGTAGCGCTTGCAACTTACGTCCTCAAGTATTTGCTTGATGTATTCCAATGCCTGTCTTCCTCTACAGATTTTGACCTCCACAGCTACCTCCAGTATCATGGAAGTTAAACAGTCTGATGCCTTAACAAATGCTCTATCATTCTGTTCCTTCTTCTTGTCAGTGATTTCTATATATATTCCTCTCCTCGTCGATTCTGTGCAGAACCTCCTCAGTCCTTATCTTATCAGTTCACTGGATATTTAACATTCGTCTGTAACACCACATCTCAAATGCTTCGATTCTCTTCTGTTCCGGTTTTCCCACAGTCCACCTTTCACTACAGTTCAGTGCTGTGTTCCAAACGAACATTCTCAGAAATTTATTTCCTCAGACTGAAGCCCATGTTTCACGCTAGCAGACTCTTCTTGGCCAGGAATGCCGTTTATGCCAGTGCTACTCTGCTTTTGATGTCCTACTTGCTCGATTCGTCGTATGTTATTTTATTGCCTAGCTATCAAAATTCCTTAACTTCATCTACTTCACGACCATCAATCCTGATGTTAAGTTTCTCGCTGTTCCCATTTCAGCTACTTTTCGCTACTTTCGTCTTTCTTCCATTTTCTCTCAGTGCGTAATCTGTAATCATTACACTGTTATTTCATTCAGCAGATCCTGTAAACCTTTTCACTTTCACTGACGATAGCAATGTCATCTGCGGTTCTCATCATTTATATCCTTTCCATTGACTTTTGATTCCATTCTCGAATCTTTCTTTTATTTCCATCATTGCTTCTTCGATGTATAGATGGAACAGTAGTGGCGAAAGACTGCATCCCTGTGTAACACCCTTTTTAATCGGAGCACTCCGTTGTTGGTCTTCCACTCTTATTATTCCCTCTTGGCTCTTGTACATATTGTACACTCCTGGAAATTGAAATAAGAACACCGTGAATTCATTGTCCCAGGAAGGGGAAACTTTATTGACACATTCCTGGGGTCAGATAATTCACATGATCACACTGACAGAACCACAGGCACATAGACACACGCAACAGAGCATGCACAATGTCGGCACTAGTACAGTGTATATCCACCTTTCGCAGCAATGCAGGCTGCTATTCACCCATGGAGACGATCGTAGAGATGCTGGATGTAGTCCTGTGGAACGGCTTGCCATGCCATTTCCACCTGGCGCCTCAGTTGGACCAGCGTTCGTGCTGGACGTGCAGACCGCGTGAGACGACGCTTCATCCAGTCCCAAACATGCTCAATGGGGGACAGATCCGGAGATCTTGCTGGCCAGGGTAGTTGACTTACACCTTCTAGAGCACGTTGGGTGGCACGGGATACATGCGGACGTGCATTGTCCTGTTGGAACAGCAAGTTCCCTTGCCGGTCTAGGAATGGTAGAACGATGGGTTCGATGACGGTTTGGATGTACCGTGCACTATTCAGTGTCCCCTCGACGATCACCAGTGGTGTACGGCCAGTGTAGGAGATCGCTCCCCACACCATGATGCCGGGTGTTGGCCCTGTGTGCCTCGGTCGTATGCAGTCCTGATTGTAGCGCTCACCTGCACGGCGCCAAACACGCATACGACCATCATTGGCACCAAGGCAGAAGCGACTCTCATCGCTGAAGACGACACGTCTCCATACGTCCCTCCATTCACGCCTGTCGCGACACCACTGGAGGCGGGCTGCACGATGTTGGGGCGTGAGCGGAAGACGGCCTAACGGTGTGCGGGACCGTAGCCCAGCTTCATGGAGACGGTTGCGAATGGTCCTCGGCGATACCCCAGGAGCAACAGTGTCCCTAATTTGCTGGGAAGTGGCGGTGCGGTCCCCTACGGCACTGCGTAGGATCCTACGGTCTTGGCGTGCATCCGTGCGTCGCTGCGGTTTGGTCCCAGGTCGACGGGCACGTGCACCTTCCGCCGACCACTGGCGACAACATCGATGTACTGTGGAGACCTCACTCCCCACGTGTTGAGCAATTCGGCGGTACGTCCACCCGGCCTCCCGCATGCCCACTATACGCCCTCGCTCAAAGTCCGACATCTGCACATACGGTTCACGTCCACGCTGTCGCGGCATGCTACCAGTGTTAAAGACTGCGATGGAGCTCCGTATGCCACGGCAAACTGGCTGACACTGACGGCGGCGGTGCACAAATGCTGCGCAGCTAGCGCCATTCGACGGCCAACACCGCGGTTCCTGGTGTGTCCGCTGTGCCGTGCGTGTGATCATTAATTGTACAGCCCTCTCGCAGTGTCCGGAGCAAGTATGGTGCGTCTGACACACCGGTGTCAATGTGTTCTTTTTTCCATTTCCAGGAGTGTATAATATTGTCCCTGTTTTCTGTATTTTCTCTTCCCGTATCAGAGAGTACTTTACTGGCTTCTTCAGAGCACTAAATAATACGCATAAAAAGGGAAAATAGGAGGATCATATACTGTGATACGAGATGATCTTTGACCCTAGTGATGCAATGGAAACCCCGTCCCCCCATACGGTGGTGAGTCTTTGAGGCAGCTCAATACTGAGAAATGCTCTCACGATTTACGTGATGGTACCACTTCGGTGTTACTCCGTCATGTTCAAAAATGGTAACGAAATTCCTGTAATCGTCTTCTACGCAAAAAGAACAGTCCGTAAACATGTTCTCGAAGATCGGCACAGGACACATGTAGTTTTAAAGTGTCTCCGTCAGGCTTGACTACGTTGCTGTGTAGCCATATCCGTACGTTCTGTCGCTATTCTTGTTAACTGAAATTTATCCTCATCACTGAACACGTTGTTTCTTGCCTTCGAATGGATTGTTTACAAATGAATGCTGTATTGCGTGAAACTCAAATATCGTCGCAAATCACACCATACGGAATGACGAACAGTTAACTCCTGACTGTTACACAGACTGAACTGCTACGGATTACATTTAAAACAAGAAAGGAAAATTAGAGAACTGTACTTAACACTCTGATGACGTGCTCTGCGCCTTGGGGATGCGTACATGGCGGCCCTCTCACAGACAAGAAGTCTCGAAATAATGAGACAAATCGTAGGATCGCTTTAGTTATGGGAGATTCAATATCGCATACTTGGAGAAAACCACGTTGTATTGTCGTAAATGAATTGTGCCGGCTGAAACAGAGAATGCAATACACTGTTTGTTGCCTGTTATCTCTATCTCGATTAAGCACTTGTTGGTAATGGATGAGCGAACATACGAGTTAGGTTCTCGAAGGAGAACTGTTGCTGCAAGTACATGAAACGGCAACTTAATAGTAGTCACCAATGTACACATTTAGCTTCGAAGTGGAAGTGGAAGTTAAATTTCATGCCAAATGTCTATATTGATTCGCGTAATAAATAAAGAGCGTTCGTGTCGAAAAAATATTGAGTTACAGCTCTCGGTTTGAGTGCGTAATAACTTCTACACCTTTAACAAACGGAATTTTAATTCCGAAAATAAATTAAATAACACAACTGCATAGATAATAACATAGCGAGTGAAGATGCAACTATCAGCTAGCAGAGAAATAATAGAAAGTAGATCGCATCACAGTATTGAGGTATGCAAAACAAGGGGTACTGGAACTGATGATTTATTTAAGCTTACAGGAAACTACTCCTGAAAATCTAAAAATTTAGCTAGGTACCTTATCTTAAGATGAACGCAATTACCATGCGTTTAATTGTGATCTCTAAGATCATGTTACATATTTGTGCTGGGAATCAAGAGACTAATGGAATGGACAACTGTGTCCACATTCTTAGATAATAGTATTGTTTACCACTTTTAGAATGCGTAAGTGTTGTGGTAAAAAATGGGAAGTCCAAATCATTTTCCCTACCATCATAGCTCTGCGCTGACATTCTATTACAAGGAAATTACATTCTTTCCGTGGTGAAGACAATTTTGACTTTTCATGCGTTACTAGGAAATTTGTACCTAAATTGCTATTTAAGTAATATTTCCTATTAGTAATACCTTTAAGAAAAAGTAAAAGGCAAGCTCTTTCTTTTCAGCTTGCATCTTCTCTATCCTATGTCACCTACTACATTACTTTATTTCACACATAAAGCAACGATCTCAAATAGATAATTTCAGTACTCTGTACTGAGACGGAAGTTGCTCATCAGTACACCCGAGAGATTATACGATTTCTTTCTACCTCCCCTCCGCTTCACATGCGGGGCCGCTAGTTAAACAACAGTAATAGTTCCAGTTCGCATACCTGGTAATTTAAACGTTTTCCTTGTCGGTACGCCAGGTGGGTGACCAGCTGCCTACGGTTATGTGGTTCGTCCTTCTCGTATTACAACTGATTCGTTATAACATACCCAGCCTAGATGTTATTTGTGTCTTGGTCACCGTGGGCAGCAGCAAGTTGTGGTAGCTTCCGGCTCCCCTCGATGTAGCCCGCCCAAAGCCACGAAGAGGCTTGTCTACGTTCTGTGTCTTTCGAGCATTGTTCGCGAAACATAATCATTTATTAATATCCACTTACATTTGTTCCTGATTGGCTGTGTCATACCACCATCGAGACGCAAGCGTTTGATGTTCCACCGCGGGTAGGTAAAAGTAAAGAAGTATGAGTTCGGCTGAGGGCCACGCGGTGTAATTTGGACAGCGAGCGTTTCACTTCTGACGAGCAGTGAGTGTGTCCTGTCTGCGAGATCCGGGCAGGGAGTACAAATAACAGCACAATCAGTACCAACTGAAGAAGACTGCTGGATCAGTAGTGCAAATACTGTGCGTGAAATGAAATCAGCAACTCGTCACTACACATGAAAGCAAACAACTGATCAATTACCTTCAAGAATCCTGATGAACATCTGTGACCCGTCTTTATAACATTGTCGAGAAGCAAAACAGTTGAAAAAATGTGACAGATATTCCTTCACGTTGGTGCCTGTGTTTATCTTAGTCACATACTCCCCTTACATGCTGAAATAAATGTGGAGAAGCGCAGGATATGTGATACTTACCATAGTTCAGGCTTCTCTTGGTAATCTGCAGGTCTGGTTCGTCTGTACGACCTTGTTTCTATAAATTCGGCATACAGTGTACGCGATGTAGTTTCAGTAGCTAGGTTCACTTCTCGCCATTTGTGTCTTATGTATTCGTAGTCATATTTATTTGTCGGGTTCGCATATGTAGCATGCAGTGTAGAGGGATCTGTTTAGGAGTTCATTGTTAGCCACAGGGGCACTCTGTTTGCTGACCGAGGTGTGCCTTCCATGAAGGACCATTCGGTACCGGCCATATCCTACTAAAGGAATGCACCATGCCTGGACTGGGGTGTAATGGTGAATTTTCAGCTCCACTCGGACGTTGCGGAAAAAGAGTA
Source organism: Schistocerca cancellata (assembly GCF_023864275.1). NCBI lineage: Eukaryota > Metazoa > Arthropoda > Insecta > Orthoptera > Acrididae > Schistocerca > Schistocerca cancellata. The sequence continues at coordinate 593,149,065 of NC_064632.1, read as the reverse complement.
AATTCTAGAACCGTTAACAATGCTTACCCAATCCCGCTGCCACGCATTCACTTGTCACTGCACCAGTTGCCCCTAGTCCCTTAAATCATGATCCGTATTTTCCATTATCTGTCTACTTTTCCTCTCTTCAAGCAGTATATTTAAGCTCGCTGACACATTGTTAGCTCACTCGGATATGTTCCGAGTATCACGCATAGTGCCTCCACTGACGTTGTGCTGAAAGCCCCTATCAGTCTCAGCAGAACAGTTCTTTGACGTCGCGTAACAAGGTACGTTCGTTATGAGAGAGTGACCATGTGCACGCCGCGAACACACACTACGTGATCAAAATTATACGGACATCCCAAAAACATACGTTTTTCATTTTAGGTGCGTTGTGCTATCACCTATTGCCAGGTACTCCATATCAGCAACCTCAGTAGTCATTAGACATCGTGAGAGAGCAGAATGGGTCGCTCACGGACTTCAAACGTGGTTAGGTGATTGGGTGTCACTTGTGTCGTTCGTCTGTACGTTTGATTTCCACACTCCTGAATAACCCTAGGTCCACTATTTCCGATGTGATAGTGCAGTGGAAACGTGAAGGGATACGTCCTGCACCAAAGTGTACAGGCTGACCTCGTCTGTTGACTGACAGAGACCGCCGACAGTTGAAGAGCGTCGTAATGTGTAACAGCGAGAAATCTATCCAGGCGATCGCATACGAATTCCAAGCTGCATCAGGATTCACTGCAAATACTATGACAGTTAAGCGGGAGGTGAGAAAACTTGGATTTCATGGTCGAGCGGCTGCTCATAAGCCACACATCACGCCGGTAAATACCAAAGGACGCCTCGCTTGGTCTGAGGAGCGTAATCATTGGACAACTTCACAGTGGTGTAACGAATCACGGAACACAGTGTGGTGAACCAATGGCAGGGTGTGGGTATGGCGAATGTCCGGTGAACGTCATCTGCAAGCGTGTGTAGTGCCAACAGTAAAACTCGGAGGCGGTGGTGTTGTGGTGTTTAACATGGAGTGGGCTTGCACCCCTTGTTGTTTTGCGTGTCACTATCACAGCACAGGCACACATTAATGTTTTATGCACCTTCTTGCTTCCTACTGTTGTACAGCAATTCGGGGATGGTGACTGCATCTTTCAACACGACCGAGCACCTCTTCATAATACACGGACTCTGGCGGAGGGATCATATGACGATAACATCCCTGTAATGGACTTGCGTACACAGAGACCTGATCGCAATACTATAGAACACCTTTGGGATGTTTTGGCACGCCGACTTCGTGCCAGGCATCACAGACCGACATCGATACCTCTCCTCAGTGCAGCACTCCGTGAAGAATGGGCTGTCATTCCCTAAGAAACCTTCCAGCACCTGACTGAACATATGCCTGCGAGAGTGGATGCTGTCATTGACGCTAAGGTTGCGCCAACACCGGATTGAATTCCGTCATTAACGATTGAGTGCGCCACGAACTTGTATGTCATTTGCAGCCAGGTGTCCGGATACTTTTGATCGCATAGTGTAGGTTGTAGTGGAGCTCTTTTAGCGGCTGTGTTGATGCATGAGAGTCGAAAAGTTCCGCTGTTTTATCAACCCCCTGTTTTAAGGGGTTGATTGAGCGGTAGTCCATCGTCAGTCTATACCAGTAAGTATCTAGTTATGGGTTTTCTGTGAATATTTGCATTGTGCCGTTTAATGAGCCGCTCTCCCTGTAATTTTACTACCGATAACATGCGGACTGTCATGTCGGTAGCCCAAGTGACCTTCTTTCTCAGGCATCACCTGCCAAGACAGTGTAGAATGACTTTAGATTTGATTTATAGAATTCTTCATGAGTTGGCTCACACCACAGACAACATTTCATCAACGTCTGCGACATTATCGCAAATATGTACTAATATACCCCATACTTATCTGCTAGGTGAAGCTCGATGGAAAACTTGCGTTTGACATTGTGCGCTAACTCGTATACCCGGTTAAATGTATCATCAATCGATTTATTTCCGCGGAACCCGTAATTTGTGCTAATTGAATGTCGTATACGTGGTTACAGGTGTTACAGAGTAAATATATAACCAATTCGTAAACCAAACATCGTCTGCTTACACTTCTGGAGTTAACTTTTAACGACGTTGTATATAAAAATTTCTGCAACTAACCAACTAACAGTAGGAAAAGTACCTTCAGAAACAGTGTTGGAATATATATGCTGTTCTAAGAGAATCAAATGAAATCTATGTATATGGAGAAGCATGACTTGCTCATCGTAATGTTAATGGATATTACTAATGTACGCATGAACTGTATGTTGATTACGAGTCTGAGGTACTTACAAACACACACACACACACACACACACACACACAGAGTGAATAAATGAAGCAACTGACGTCATCCGCAGTGGCTAGTCTACATGTACTTTATACATGTAGATTAGTGGTTAATACCTGTGATACAGGGAAGCGCCAAAGAAACTTGTATAGACTTGCGTGTTAAAACAAAAACAAGAAAAGCAAACTCTGCTCGAACAGGCCACGAAGTTCCATCGATACGGACAGGTCGCCGTGTCATTCTAAGCCTATAGGTGTCACAGGATGCTGGTATAGAGTGGCATGTGGTCGACACACGCTCTCCCAGCCGTATGTCAGTTTACTGCGTATTCAGATACAGAGATATGTTAACAGGCAGAATAGAGCGTGGCGATCGGCTACGCCTTTCTGATACTACAAACATCTGGCGCAGTTGTTAGATGGGTTACTGCTGCTATGGTATGTTATCAAGACGTTAGTGTGTCTGAGCGTGGTGTTATAGTCGGCGCACGAGCGATGGGACATAGTATCTACGAGGTAGCGATGAACTGGGCAATTTCCGGTATGACCATTTCGTGAGTGTACCGTGAATATCAGGAAACCGGTAAAACATCAAATCTCCGACATCGTTGCGGCCGGGAAATGATACCGCAAGAACGGGACCGACGACGACTGAAGAGAAGCGTTCAAGGATACAGAAATGTAACCCTTCCGCAAGAAACTGTAGATTACAATGCTGTGCCATCAATAAGTGTCAGCGTGCGAACCACTCAAGGAAACATCATTTATATGGGCTTTCCGAGCCGAGGGCCACTCGTGTACTCCTGATGACAGCACCAGGCTATGAGAAGTATGGGACTTAACATCTGAGGTCATCAGTTCCCTAAAACTTAGAACTACTTAAACCTACCTAAGGACATCACACACTTCCATGCCCGAGGCAGAATTCGAACCTGCGACCGTAGCGGTCGCGCAGTTCCAGACTGTAGCGTGACTGCAGGACACAAAGCTTTACACCTCGCCTCGGTGCGTCAACACAGTTTTAAATTGTATCGAGAGGATGGACGTGTACGGGTAAGGAGATAACCTCATGAATCCATGGACCCTGCATGTCAGCAGGGGACTGTTGAGGCTGGTGGAGACTCTGTAATGCTGTGGGGCGAGTGCAGTTGGAGTGATGTGGGATCCCTGATACGTCTAGGTACGTCATTGACAGGTGTCACGTACGTAAGCATTCTCTCTTATCACCTGCATCCATTTATGTCCATTGTGCATTCCTACGGACTTGGGCAATGCCAGCAGGACAATGAGCCCCACCAAAGGTCCAGAATTGTTATAGAGTGGCTCAATGAGCACTCTTCTGAGTTTAAACCTTCCGCTGGCCACCACACTCCGCAGACATGAAAATAATTGAGCATATCCGGGATGCCTTGCAACTAGCAGTTCAGAAGAGATCACCACCCCCTCGTAGTCTTACAGATTTACGGACAGCCCTGCAGGATCCATGGTGTCAATTCCCCCCAACACTTCTTCAGACACGTCACGTCGTGTCCCGACCCTTCTGAGTGCTCCCGGGGGCCCTGTACGATATTAGGCAGGTGTAGCAGTTTCTTTAGCTCTTCAGTGTAAGAAATGCAACTGTTTCTGACACACTGTTCATCAAGAGCATATTATCGAGGTTCCACTTACGCTTCCAACTGGACAGGGCTTCAGCAGCCACGCTGTTAAATTTTAATACTTACGTCCGTCTTGGTTCTCCTCCGCTGTCAGCAACTTTGGGCCAGCTTCTCAGCTATAATAGACAGCAGATTCCTAACCTGGGCCAGTTTACCGCGGGAACAACGGACAAGGCTGTGGTGCGCCCATTGATATTCCTAGCAATGGGCAGAGCGCTTACGGAACATTTGTTCGTTTTGGACGGTATCCGGGCTTTTCGATTTACGATATCCGATTCCGTTTATTTTGTGTCTGATTTTGTGCCTTATGAACGGCTGAATTATGTTTACCAGGAATATTGTGCCCTTTTCTCCCGGGACTCAAGAAGGCTGCTGATTACGTAGTGCGTATGTCATAAAAATCGACAGCGTGAACTAGTTTATTCCGTGCCAGGAATGTAACACTTCGCGCAAAAGTGAACGAAGAATTAGACAGATTGACCGCTTTAGGCGTCGTGGCACCTATTTGATCCAGTCCCTGGGCTACAACATTAGTCATTATCAAGACGCCGACGGTCATAATCCGTGTCTGTGGTGATGACTCTGAGCTGCCAGGACTAACCTGTGACGAAGCTGTGCATGTACAGTATTTTTCAAAAATAGATTCCTTGGAAGTACATTAACAGCTACAACTTGATGACAGATTACGTCTGCTTCTTGCTATGAATATCCCGTAAGGCCTCTACATTTAAGACTGAAGTGTTTCTTGTGTTGTAAACACGCCGTTCCGTAGGACTAAAGTGCAATTTGGAAAAGTCATACTTCTTGCAACCCTGTATAGAATACATTGGACATCTTATTTCTTGTCGGGTGATTCAGCCAACCGACAGCCACACACCGCCTGTTACGGCCCTTTCGCCCCGCGAATATGAGAGGGTTCCAGGATTTCTTAGGCAAAGTGGCGAATTGCCTCAAGTTCCTTCAGCAAGTAGCTTTGGTTTCATTTCCTTGATATCAGCCACTTATGAAAGGTGCAGCGTTTGAGTCAACTCCTGCCTGAGACCACGCATTCCAGACCTTGAAGAATGTTCGCCGTTCTGCCCCTTACTTGACCACTATCACCTGGTCCTCCAATTTGTGGTTGCAACTGACCCGTCGCGGTATGGCTTGGAGCTCGTGATGTAGTGGCGTTGTGCAAAATAATCATAACAGCCCATTTGCTTTGTGTCAAAGACGTTTAATGATGGACAGGAGAATTATTCTCAAATAGAGAAGGATGCGCTTGTTATTATGTATCCTATGAAGAAATCTTATATGTTTCTCTACAGTGTTAAGTCTCATTTGGTGTCTGATCACAACCGCAAATGTCTCTCTTTAGCCCCGTGGCAAACTTCCCGTATAACACAAGCCATAGACTTCAGAATTGGGCCCTGTTCCTTAGTAGATGTAACTATGGTATTCATTTCCGCAAGTAGCTTATCATTGAAACGCAGTCGCCCTTTCGCATTTACTGATGGGATCTGACCCTGGTTTCGATCAGGATGATGTTCTCTGCTGATCGTAAGGTTTTCGCTTGGCACGACATAATTCACCTTCTGCATAAGGATCATTTGCGACATTTCATTCACCAAGATGTTGGCTAGTCGCCATGTCTAAAGCTTTGAATTAATCATGAATTTGAACATTTAATCACAGCTTTATCTAAATGCGCAGTGTATCAGGCCGCTCACCGGCAAAGCTGTTCACCATGGTCTGGGCTATCAGCCTTGTGAGTGGGTCCGTGTAGACTTCACAGACTCCCTCTTGGATGCTTGTTGATTGCTGGTCATTGACACTTACTCCCGTTTCACAGAGCTGCCAACCTCCACTTCAACACTGCAGAGCCTCTCACTCAGGTAATCTGAATCAAAGATCTGCCCCACACCTCGGTCAGTGACAACTGTCACAATTTTATTCTCAGACCCTTTTTGTGCACAGTATGGTATTCACCACATACGTGCATTTCCGTTCCACCTTCAATCGAGCAAAGATGCAGAACACCTCATCTGCACTTTTGAGACACAACTAAAAAATTGTAATGGTAACGTCACAGGAGAAGAGATATATGAATAACTTATATGACAAATGAGGAACGCAGGGGTTAAAACATATACTGGTGAGCATTTTATTATTTTTCTTAAGATTCCTGGGATTTCAGTTGGCGCTGTGGGAGATTTGTATGGAGATAAATTATTAATTCCTATCTTTAATTTAAGATTACACAGGGGCTGTTCGGAAAGTAAGGTTCGGTCGGTCGTGAAATAGAAACTACAGTGAAGATCAAAAATATTTTAAGTGCAACAGTACGATAAACTTTCCAGCAACTGCTCTACATAGTGGCAGCTACGACTGACGCATTTGTCATAGCATTGTAGCAGTTTCCACAATACCGCCATCACAGAATTCTGCTAAATGTGCTTCCTGCCAATTCTCTACGCTGATCTGCGGCTTGTTGTCAACGACCAAATTTTATCGCTCTGTGAGCAGATATGAAACTCAGAGGTAGCCAAGTCCCCGCTCTATGGTGGGTGATCAAACACTTCCTACTAAAATTGCTGCAGGAACGACCTCATTGCCCCTGCAGTGTGCGACAGCGAAACGTCCTAAAGAAGGAAACGCATGACGATAACGCTGTGTGGGCTGTATGAAATCAGGCGAAATCTCTCACAGGCCCTCATACATGGTGGAAGACACTGTTTTTTGGGCATCTTTAGGTGCTCTCTGTGCACAGAGAGCTGAAAAGATCGAAGTGTCGCGATCGTTGGGCAGATCTATGCAAAGCTTCTGCAAACTTTCGTCGTGGTTTCCACTGCACGATCTAGCGGACCATACTTTCCGAGTAGCCCTCTCAGAACGCAATACGTCAAACTGTCTGCAACATGGTATGTTGTTTCCACGTACATATATGCAGCTGGAATCGGAGAGGTGACAAGGCTCATTTTTAAAATTCTCAATAAAACTGGGCGGGAACTGTCGAGGGTTTTTTCGAAGTAGATGTCTTAGTGGGACCCATTGCCATTTTTTTAATGTGTGTGATATCTTATGGGACTTAACTGCTAACGTCATCAGTGCCTAAGCTTACACACTACTTAACCTAAATTATCGTAAGGACAAACACACACACCCATGCCCAACGGAGGACTCGATCCTCCGAAGGGATCAACCACACAGGCCATGACTGCAGCGCCCAGAACGCTCGGCTAATCCCGCGCGGCTTTGCCAGTTTAATCACGCGTATGTCAACATCGCGTCTCCGCCACACCCCTCCACACCCACAAAGCACATTTTGGCCCTGTAGGTTCCAATCTGCAAACGACAGTAAAAATTCGGTCGGGCAACCACGTTCAAGGGGAATACTACGCCATATAGCCTTTAGAGAATGGTTGTAACTTGCTGGGCTGTCAGCAATGTCAGCGTCTCCCGTTCCTCATTGCATTTAGAGCTGTCATTTTCCACAGTGATATGGGTGGGAGTCATCGCCCCAAGGGAAGGTGGTTTCATTGACGCGCCTTATGCAACCCCTGCCGCCTTCGTTTTAATTCTGAGCGGCGGTGTGTCTGAAATGTGTTCCTCGGCCAACCACAAGAAAACTCCGTGATTTCAGTGATGGGTGTCGCGGTTGTGACCTCTATCTCAATGGCGTCAAACGAAAGAGTTAAACGTCCACTGTGGCAACGGGCAGAAAAGTTGTGAAATTTGGTGCGGATGTGACATCATTAACCCATCTTACAGCTCATACGACCTTCTGAGCTGCGGCCTGTTTTGAAGTGTCATCGAGCCAAGGGTGACGTCGCAGGGCGCCAGTTTTGCACCTTTATTGAAGAAGGCTGTAGGCACTTTGAGTCACATTTCAATTTTCTGTGTCCTAATGGATGTTAAGTATTGAATTTCGTAAAACTGATCCTTTAATTCTATTGCACAGTGTATTTTCCCATACTGACCTGTGCTTATCAACATCTTGTTGATCTGCTTTTACAAGTATACATACCAGGTTGGTACGGCTGAATTTTGATCTTTTAAGTACAATGAGTTCTGAAACCTCTTTATTTAAATGAGTGTGGCTGTACTTAAATTGCTGAAGGACTGAGACCCACAATATCTTAGTGCTACGCAATCTCACTGCTCATAGAAAAATAACCAGACTTCAAATAATTAATTCAAAAGAATGGCGCTGACTAAAAAAAAATCCTAACAGTAACCTATACATTTCATTAAGCACTTACCTCACAAAAATCTTCATGATGCGAACTATTCCAATACCGTGAGTGTCAATACTGCCAGCTAAATAAAAGAATCTAGCTACTAAAGCAACTAACAGGCATGTGGTTAGCAAAGGAAAGATTTTCTTGAAAACCAAATCATGTATTTTTTTACGTTAATATTGTGACATCCAGTTGAGACACGGATATAAATCGTAACTGACATCTAGAACAAAGGTATATAATCATGAATAATATTGAATCTCCAAGTCGAACGTGTCCAGATTGTTAGCCTACGCTAACACTTGAGACCTCTATCCTCCACCAATGCTAACTTCTCATCACTGCTGGCTGTTCACCTCCAACTGCCCAACAGGACTTCCATCACTGCTGTCGACTAACTTCCAACTGCATAACACAACTGGCAATTAACTTCCAACAACGAATCCAACCAGCCACAGAGTCTCTTACAAAGAAAGCGCAATCATAGATCCAATGCAAAGCGCTACACAGCGCTGCTAAAACAGATGCAGCCCTTCAGTATCTATCATTTCGATACCACCCTCTTTAAAGAGTAATGTTATTCTGCTGTATTTTACCTTGAAAATATTTCAACGGCCTACGAAATTCAGTAGACTTCTGGCTATATGCGCTGGCAGCAGCAAAATGGACCCTGTTTAATACACTTCCGATAAAATGAAGTCTTTCCCTAGTTTGTCTTCCTGGATCACCTCGGGACTTGGGCTTATATGTAGATGAATTCTGGTCCTAAATTTGTTCAACATGATTATTATCTTGGATTTGTTACTATTTATTATGGCTGCTATTGTTGGATAGTACGTGTTCACTTAACGTTGTGGGTGCTGTGTCTGGTCTTGTGTCGACACGCATATCCTCAAATCATCTGCAAACACTGTAAATACGATTTTCTTTTGTAATAAGGTAAGGTCTGGGAATGAGCTTTTAACTTTCGTTACCAGAGGTCCGACCGCAGTTGCGAGTTGGGCCGCCGACAATGGGCACCACCGAGGGCATGTCCACTTTATACGGTATGCCCCAGTTAGTTATCCGCTGATCGTGATTTTTTGACTGGGCCCTTCCAAAGATGACTCTCACAAGTGGTGAGTATTTGTTGCAGGTACCTAACTTCCGTACTGCTTTAAGCAGAAATCGGAGCAGATTTCCATAGAAAGCATTCGAAAAATAAACTGATATCACGCACCACGTTGTTTCCCATATATCCGTGGTGCCTGTTAGGTCGTGGTATTCATTTACGGTGTGTGCTGCGGAGGTGTGGTAATCACGTTATTCATCACAATTCTTCTTCACTGCTCGGGCTAATAATGGACGGGGCAAAACCACATTGTTAAGGTAGTCATAGTCTGCAGCAAGCATAATGGGGTCTGTTCAAAAATCAGGGATTTACTGATGACACCGTAAAGTAAAGAAAGCTAAATGTGTCTACGAGAATTAAAATAAATGTCACCAAGAAAAGGCACTTTTTATTCCCAAAACAAATAATTCGATGATCGTTGTCGGGTCTTTCTTGGCTACCTATATGATGGATCTCTCCTGGAATCTTATAGGGAGCTGTTGGACTTTCCAAGGATCATTACATATTCCAAAAATGAACAGCAAAGAGTCAGAAGTGATGACACTTTGTGCAGGACCTGACCATCATTTTGCTGGACAATGCTCGAGCACGTTGAGTGCAAGCTGTTACAGTTTTGTTTGACTGACGGGGCTGCTAAATTCTCTACCACCTACTGCACGCCCCCGGACTTAAGCCCTCGTGAGTCCAACTCGATTTCTAAACTGAAGGACACTCTTCGCGGCATTCGCTTCAGAACTGCTACTAAATCGTCGGCCAATAGACCACGCCGCTCGAACTGTCAACACAACTGGCACTGCTAAGAGTATCCTGCGACTTCCACATCGCTGACAACGGGTTATACACAATGCTGGTGACGACTATGTGGGTCAGTAAGACTCCGAAACGCGTATCTATTTTGTACGAGCTGTAAATAAATAGTTACGCATCACTGTTAAAATTCCATCCCTCGTAATAACACGTCCGTGAATACTTAGCTGGCAGAAGTGTTGTCCGATTCTGCCAGAACGTCAACAATAACAATTTGAAAAACTGTTTCGAGGTTGTCATCTATGTCTACTGCAGTATACAACTCATGGAAACGTTGCAGCACTGCGCTTTTGTTATAACAGTACTGTTATGTTGCGTCACTTCGTATCTTGTGTTCTTTTTTATTTTGTATTTTGTCCTCTCCCATGTTAGGATTAAGTGGTACAGTGACATATTTTCCTCTTGGATAATACTGTCACCTCTAGACCTCACTTCAAGATCTTCTAGTTTTCGTCTCAGCATTCACATATGCTTCCTCTATATTTATCAGTGATTATGTCTCGTGTGTCTTCGTACAATTCTCAGAGACACATGAAATAAAATGCTTCTCACTTTTATTGTAACCATATTGTCTTCCCAATCCGCGTTGTTAGCATTTTGCGTGCTCCATCCAACAGTTTAATCTGCGGGGATATTTCTTTACGGTAGTGACGTAGGCCCCCGTGTTCCCACCACGTGTATTTCCTTGTCTCAGGCTAAGGCGATATTTAATTTCTATGATGCTTTCCCACGAAAAGCTGTCGAATTTCGAAAAACGACTTTGGTAATATAAGTACAGTGGATGGAAAAATTTGTAGGCCACATTTCTGATGCAGTGATGTTAAATAATAAATCTTGTGAGATATAAATCTGATCTTTCCTTCTCGCAGAAAGACCATTCACTTAGGTGTATAATAGTAAGTCCGCGTTTGTTGCCTCTCACGTGTCAATCAAACACGAATTTATAACCATATATTCAAGTTCCACGCATCTATTTGAATTTGGCTTTTGATATTTTTTATAAACAACAGAGTTAAAATCACCATCAAATACGTCGCTGGTCCACGTCGTTGTATAGGCCGCTGTGGAACAGAGTTAAAATCACCATCAAATACGACTCTGTTCGATGTCGTTGGGTCGGCCGCTGTGGCCGAGTGGATCTAGGCGCTTCAGTCCAGAACCGTGGTGCTGCTACGGCCACACTTTCGAATCCTGCCTCGAGCATGGATGTGTGTGTTCCACTTAGGTTAGTTAGGTTGAAGTAGTTCTAAGTCTAGGGGACCGATGACCTCAGATGTTAAGTCCCATAGTGCTTAGAGACATTTGAACCATTTAAAGAATAGAAAAGTAGAACTAGCGAATGGGAGATAACGACATTTATAACGTGCGTATTCTGTTCTTCAATCGCCCTATGTATGTCAATTTAAGAACAGAATACTAGTGCTACGGAAGACGAAAAATAGAGCCATACGTAACATTTGCATCCTACTCTTCAGTTGACCGGTGGATAAAGATCAGAATTCGGTATTGTGATTAACAACATGATGCTGATAACCCCTATTCCCCAAATCCCTACATGAAGAAAAACCATCTGAAATCACTACGGAACCCTCTACAACATCATTTTCAATTAATGTAACCAAATCATCCGTCGTTCGATTGGGACCTACTTTAGAAATTACTTCGTCACATCTTGACCTCAAACTACAGCATCCCAAATAAATAATCCTACAGGAGGTTCCCCATGTTGTAGTTCCTTTTGCCAAAATGCTACTCGTCGATTTCGACTATAACCGGCCACCCAATTGCCCCCTGTACTTTAAATGTTCCCTACAAACTTCCCTACAAAAAGAGTAGCAGTCTACAATTGTACGCTCACTCACACGACATTCATGCACGCACAGCCACACAGGCTACCTCAAACACCAGCAGTATATAATTTTTATTTTATCCCTCAAGGCGAGCTTAGACTTCTCGATCCATGTTCCTCGTCTAACCGACCGCCACAACCGATGTTTGCTGCAGCGCCATACGAATAAGTCGTGAGTACGGCGAGCGGACACACTTGTCTGGTGCATATGTTCGTCGCACTCACGACATCGAACTTAACCGGCAACAGGAACATACATTTGTAAAAATCGAGTCATGGCCATTATGTCTGAGCCCATAGCCTCCTTTAAATCATCCAGGTTCATTGGAATAGATAAATCCATACCTCCAAACTAAAACGAAAAAGAAAAAATTCTCATAAAACAAAAAACAATCCGTCCAAATTATTTCAAATTCACTAAGAATGAAATTAAGTACCGAATGAATTGCAAAATACCAATTACTGAAATCGATGCAAACGAAAAAGATTTTGCGAGTAACTAGCTCTGTCTTTTAAAACAACATTTACCTTTTTAAATACACAATGATGGCGCTTATCCGCAGCAGACAACCGATTTATCATCTATGGTTGGAAAGTAAAGACATTAATATCTATGGGCTGCCTAGGACGTCTTTAGTCAAAGTTGACTGCTTTAATTCTGTGCTTCAGTAGACCCTGCTGATCTGATGCCTTTATTGACGGTAGTTCAGATAGAATTTGTCAGTGGCGTCAGTCGTTTACCCGTAAGAAGTGGTCAATGAGTCTCTGTTTCGTTTGTGGTTCAGTTGTGGTTGTACGTAATGTGAAGTACCGGTTCAGTGTGGGGGCTGGAGCAATGGAATCAGTTCAGCATTCATTTTGCCTACACCAAGGCCACGGCGGTTTTTTCATATGACAGCTGATCACTTCTGCTGACGGTTAATTCGAGCGCATGCCTAAGTTTTACCTTTTTCACAGCTTGACTTACTCTCTTAAGTTTTTACCTAACATAGTTTTCGGGGATGGGGCGTACATTTCACTTCCGATGTGCAGAAAATCTACTGTGTACCACTACGAAAGGAGTAACTGTAGAGGAGTTTCTATTTTTTAGTGCAATATGTTCGACTTTCCTTACTCGATTCTTAAATTCGCAAGTATATATGTTAAATAGCTCTTTAAACATTAAATTTGGGGATCAGGAAGGCGTCAAGTGGAAACCTTGTTCGTTATAATGGGATAGTAGTTTTGTACACGAGAGCAATAGCGTGATTGACATTACATGTACCAGCAAATAAGTAAAAAAATGTTATCAGTACACTGTTGGAGTACGACATAGTGGTGGTAACGTAAGAGTTAGAGCCCCCTATATTTCTCATCAAGGAATATGCGCAGCATCTCAGGAACAGACAACGAGGGACCGGCCACTGGAAGTTTGTAGGTAGGTACATCATTTACTGTCTGGTGTATATACGAAATTGTAGCGAGTACACCCAGTAATGTGTACTTTCAGTGGCTGGTACTTTTTACGATATGTATTATTTAGAATTTTAACGTGCAGCAAGAAGGATTTCTGGATTCACATGTACAATTGTTTAGATCTAACTGCGATATCAGCATGACCATATGAGCACAGAAAATGTATTATCAGATCTTTGAACTCTGTCTGATGCCACCCGTTCTAAACAGCATTAATCGAAGTTTCTCGTATCAGTTCTTCATTCTATTAAGTGTGGTGGGGGTCCGCAGAATAATGTTCCTGTACAACTATGGAATGTTTGGTTGTTTTGACGCAAGTATGCAGCACTCGTCAAATTCTGCTGGTGTCAGCCGCAGAATCTTGCTGAACAAAACTGTGTGTAGGAGGAATGAGTCTTTTGATATACTTACGAATTACTCCAAAGGAAAACTAGCTGCTACCAAGTATTTAATCTAGGCACACACCAAGATTGTTTCAATTTGAATTTCATTCAAAACGTGATCGATCTGTGAAACTGTAATCCTGTGCTCCACTTTCCAACATCTCAGCACAATCATAGACAGAAAAGAGATTTTTTATCTGTTTGTACAGTAGTCATAATACTCCATTCGTACCTCTCCCTTCTAAACAACAACGTTTTCTTTTCTTGTCAACTAACACTGCAGTAGAATTGGCAAATGTAGAATTACTTGGGATGAATTATGAAGTACTAGGGGGCTATAATGTTATTATTACAGATTACATTACAATGTATCCACACACATGTAAGTGTCGTGTCTGTACATGCATACATCATCATAGTTAAAAATAGACACAGCATATAGCACATATAATTTCGTTTTTATTGAATCAAAAGTGTAATAAGAACAAATGATATATTTCACTGAAATTCAGAATCTTGCGACGCGAATCATGTTGTAGCTAGCAGCAGGACTGGTGACAGAACACGTGTTGTATCTGGCAGCAGGACTGGTGGCACAGCGTGTGCTGAATCTGGCAGCAGGACTGGTGACACTGTGTGTGCTGAATCGGGCAGCAGGACTGGTGGCACAGCGTGTGCTGAATCGGGCAGCAGGACTGGTGACACAGCGTGTGCTGAATCTGGCAACAGGACTGGTGACAGGATGTGTGCTGTATCCAGCAGCAGGACTGGTGACACAGCGTGTGCTGTATCTGGCAACAGGTTTGGAGCCTTGACGGGTGTTGTATCTGGCAACAGGACTGGTGATAGGATGCATGCCGTAGCAGGCAATGGGGATGGCGGATGATATTTGTGTGGAGGCTGACGGCGATGCTTTGGACACCAACTGCTCTAAAGGTAATGAGGCTACACGTTTTGTGTTTAGGTAGTCTGCTGGTGACGCAACTTCTGTTTTGCCTGGTGATGAGACTCGAAGAATTGCTCTCGTTGTGGGTGGCAACGCCACTTCAATTTTAGGTGCCGACGTCACTTGTGTCACGTCTGATGAGACATGTGTTGTAGATGGGCGCGTGGTGGGAGATGCCATGTGTGTAGCAGCTGCTGGTTCAAGTTGTGTCGTGGATGGCAATACGGCTGGAGACTCCAGTTGTGTTGTGGCCTCCTTGGCCACTCCTGTTGTGGCTGGTGACGCAGCTGGTGCAACCACTTGTGGTGCAGCTGGTCGTTCAACTGGTACTGCGAATGGTGACGCAGGTGGAGACGCCTCTTCTCTTGTGGCTTCTGCTGGCTCTCCTCCTGTGTCCGGCAGCGTGGCTGGCGGTACCTGCAGTGTTGCCGTGGGCGACGTGGCTGGTGACGCCGCTGTTGTTGCTAATGCTGGCTCCTGTGAGAAAAAGATATAATGGATGATGTTAAGATGTTGCTAAAAGTGTTCCATGTGTTACAAGTTGAGAGAAGATCTATCCACAATAATTTAGATGATTAAAGTAACATTAAATATTGCCAGTTCTTTGGTACATCTATTCAGTACATATTTAAATCGAATGAGAGTAAGAATTATTTATCAGTCAATATAGTGACATCATAAATACTGTGAGATTATATTGGTGTATAAATTATTCTCGTGCATTTTTTTTCTCAGGGTTGGATCTTTAAGAGCTTGTTATTCTGAAAAGTAATCTAAACCTTTGCAAAGGACTATCACTGCTCGACGTTCCAAACAATGATACAGTCTCATTCACAACATGACGTTGTGATGTCTCCCAATCGCTCGATATGGACCATGCCTGTAAGCTCACTTCTGCACTTACGAGAAGAAACGCGAGGATGCGCATATCCACCTCGCAGGGTTTCATGGTGGTCTCTGTCCTACAAACTTATACTGACGATCCAAAATAATATGACCGAATATTTAATACGGTGTTGGGCCGCCTCAAGAATACAATACACAAGAAGTTCTGGATGTTGCGTATTATATTATTGTGCCTGTACCAGCAATCTGCTCTATCGTCATATCTGCCACAGGTAGCCTCCAATCCTGCTCTACAGTCCGCAAATGATTCCGACCGTTACATACCGTGATGAGGAGAGGACATCGAAGGTCTTATCGGCTACCGCAGGTTTCACCGTCATTCAACCTCCTTTCACAGCTCACGACAGCCAAACAAGTTAACCATTTACCAATGATTGTCCCTAACCACCTGACACAGCAGACTACCCGTTCTCCGTATTATCGACCCGTATCGTTGCTAGAATGGGTTTTCATTTATTTCTGCTACGTTTAGATACCTTCATTAGCGCACCCCGTATCCCCAATACCACTAGGGAGCTTTCAATGTTGACATACTAATGGGCATAATGTTTACGCTAATTAGAATAAAGCCACTATATAGCATGCCACACCTACGTTTTCCTCATAATTTCACACTATTAGTCTTGGTCGTGCGTTCCTTATTCGATTGATAAATATACAAATACGTTTGACACCTTATGCGAGTGCCACTTTTGATTACCATCGACGTATAAGGACTAACCACTTAACATGAGAACAGAGAAACCCGCAACTGAAGCAAGTGACATTTCTTGACTCTTACAAACAACGGTAAAGTAGGTAACGCTCAGAACGTAGTCTAAAGGAAGCAGTAATTCAGAACACCACTCTTTATCTCAGCCACCAGCTAAGAAAGATTGCCAAGGTTTCACAAAATACCTAATAGTGATAGACGAAAATAGCGCTTTTAAATCAAGTAGTCTACTCAGAAGGCAGGCACCACGGCGCCCCTCACCTCCATGCTGTCCAGTGGGTGGCCAGGGGCGGTCTTCTCCTCCGGCGGGTCGTCTGCCTCGCTCCCCTCCCCAGTGGTACAGCAGGGCAGCCACCGGCGAAACCGGCGAAACATCTTCTGCAGGAAAGAAACTCACTAAATATTGTCCGACATTGTGTGTGAATGCGGTGCTCTTTCAACGCATCACACTTGGAGTAGACATTAACGAAAAGTTGTAACGGTTGTAGTGTTCCAGTCCAATTACACAGTTAGATGGGTCGATGGACAATTATTCTTTTGCGTAGCATGAAACAGTATTATGTGAACTTCAACTGGGATTATATTAAAGAAGGTATCTCGAGCCACCACCTACTACTTATTTATGTTGCACCTTTGCTTCGAAAGAAAAAACAGTTAGTGGATAGGCTGCAGTTCAGGAAAAATGTATGGAATTTTGATGTAGCTTGATAATGCTTGATTAATTCTGCAGGAGAATCAGATTGTGAAGCTCTCTTAAATATATTAAAAATCATACACGTCTGATCTAATCTGGCCTGCGGGAACCTTGACAGGGAACTGAATAAATAACGGAGGAGTCACTGAAAGTCAGCAACGGCATTTGTTTTAGGATTAAATCTGAAAAATGGAAGCACACGACAAACGTGTATTTATCAGGAAAACCTTAATTTACCGTGGACTGTTTGTTGCGAATATTACCGGTAAAACCGACTTAAAAACATGTATGAATCGCACGATCATTTGAAATCAGGAGTGCCGTGGAAGATACGAATTACGCACACACAAATATTAAGACTAACCATTCATACACAGAAAAAAGTTGCTCAATAATTTAATAAACGAAACATCTAAACTCGGTTGGGGAGAGAACAGCCAAGATGGTCGAATACTTTAATAGAAAATTATTCCAAAATTAATAAAAGTTCTTTCGCTAGACAGCTATGAAAACAATGAACCCGAACTACGTTCTACGTTTTCAAACGAGTATGATGTATAGGCAAATCTCTATGAGCAATTGTTTAGTCTGAAAGACTAATGTCTTGTACTATTGTGTGTGTCTTGTACTATTTCCTGGGCGGTTGTAACAGCTTTATGTGTACTTTTGGACTACTTAATGTCTGTCTAAAGGCGGACGAGGACAGAATGTACCACTTATTACATACCTGTTCCGAAGAAGTGGTGTCCGGCTGGAAAAATGGACCTTTAGGCTTCTTCTCAGATGGTAATGCGAAGCTTTCACAACTTTCTTCTTCAAGTTGACCGTTAAGTTACGGTTTTTTCAGAACACCTCGAGACAATACTAGAGCGCACGAGAACTATACGGACTCGCAATGTTCCTGAGCAACGGCACAGATCGCTTCAAGCGACGCTGCATTGTTGACAGGCAACCCAGATGACGACACATGCGCTGTTAACTGACTGCGTCCTACAGTTGCTACACAGTATTTTAGTGTCCATATATTACAGCACTTTCATAATCGTGTCTCTCTTGAACGTAAGTATAAATTACGGGGTGAAATATCTAAAGGCAAAAATTATTGCTTCAGAATCGAAATATGCCAAAGGGATTTCCGAATATACCTCTACATCGACATCATACTCTGGAAGCCACCTAATGTTGTGTGGCGGAGGGTACTTTCGGTACCACTATCCGATCCCTCCAACTCTGTTCCACTCGCGAATAGAGAGTGAAAAGTTTCATTCTTTCACCTACTAAACTACAGAACAACTTTTACGTGACTTTAAGTAGTCCCATTCATGACCATTGAAAATATGTTTGCAATTTTTGTAGTAATGAATTGCCTTATGCTATTACAAGTTTCCTTTATAGAGTAGGTTTTTAATAGATGGAGTCAAAGACAAAGGAGCAGTCTAGATGTCTTATACTGTATTTGTATCTAATTGCATAAAAGACAGTGTTATACGAAATGTCGGCAACTTGTTACTACAGACGTACGCTGTCACAGGGGAACCCTACGGCCAGTTTGCCTGTGAGCCCAGCTTATTGTGTCGCTGTGCTTACTCAAGTACGAAAGCTGATTTCATTCTTATCCGAGTGTGATCGACGCCGTGTGTTCGGGAAGCGAAAAGAACAAAATCGGTTAACTCTACTGATATTAGAACAGTTACTGCAATTCACTCCATCTCGTTGGTCGTGCTATGTTCTTTGAGCTGAAATTTATGTATGTGAGTTGCGAAATATTCAGTAAGATTAATTCGAATGTCGGTGCAAATGCTTATGTCCAGACGTAACATAGGAATTGACTCTGAGAACACTAGATATACTCAGAGGTGAAAATTTCTCTTTCACAATGATGGCGCCAGCAGTTTCAAGAGTTTTCGATGTGAAAGGTACTTCCACCCACCGGTTCACATTTACAAATTCATAGACACAAACACGGCTCACACTATCGATGAGCGTTTCATCAGGGGAGACAATAACGAGTAAATTTAGCAGTAGTTAATGTTATGACAAGTTAAATAAATATCTTAATGAAGGTTAATATAATATTGTCCCTGTTTTCTGTATTTTCCTTTCTCGTATCAGAGAGTACTTTACTGGCTTCTTCAGAGCACTATATAATACGCATAAAAAGGTAAAATAGGAGGATCATATACCGCGAGATGAGATGATCTTTGACCCTAGTGATGCAATGGAAAGCCCGTCCCCCCATACGGCGGTGAGTCTTTGAGGCAGCTCAATACTGAGAAATGCTCTCACGATTTACGTGATGGTACCACTTCGGTGTTACTCCGTCATGTTCAAAAATGAAATACTAATAAAGCCAGGTCCACGACATTTAGGTAACAAAATTCTTGTAATCGTCTTCTACGCAAAAAGAACAGTCCGTAAACGTGTTCTCGAAGATCACAGGACACATGAAGTTTTAAAGTGTCTCCGTCAGGCTTGTCTATCTTGCTGTGTAGCCATATCCGTACGTTCTGTCGCTATTCTTGTTAACTGAAATTTACCCTTATCACTGAACACTAAACGTGAAAGCACATTGTTATCTTCCATCTCAACGCACAGCCCAAGTTTGTTTATTGCCTTCGTAATGGATTGTTTACAAATGAATGCTGTATTGCGTGAAACTCAAATATCGTCGCAAATCACACCGTACGGAATGACGAACAGTTAACTCCTGACTGTTACACAAACTGAACAGCTACGGATTACATTTAAAACAAGAAAGGAAAATTAGAGAACTGTACTTAATACTCTGATGACGTGCTCTGCGCCTTGGGGATGCGTACAGGGCGGCACTATCACAGACAAGAAGAGTCTCGAAATAATGAGACAAATCGTAGGATCGCTTTAGTTATAGATGATGCAATATCGCATACTTGGAGATGGTTCAAATGGTTCAAATGGCTCTGAGCACTATGGGACTTAACATCTATGGTCATCAGTCCCATAGAACTTAGAACTACTTAAACCTAACTAACCTAAGGACAGCACACAACACCCAGCCATCCCAAGGCAGAGAAAATCCCTGACCCCGCCGGGAATCGAACCTGGGAACCCGGGCGTGGGAAGCGAGAACGCTACCGCACGACCATGAGATGCGGGCATACTTGGAGAAAACCACGTTGTATTGTGCCGGCTGAAACAGAGAATGCAACACACTGTTGGTTGCCTGTTACCTTTATCTCGATTAAGCACTTGTTGGTTACGGATGAGCGAACGTACGAGTGAGGTTCTCGAAGGAGAACTCTTGCTGCAAGTACATGAAACGGCAACTTAATAGTAGTCACCAATGTACACATTCAGCTTCGAAGTGGAAGTCAAATTTCATGCCAAATTTCTATATTGATTTGCGTAATAAATAAAGAGCGTTCAAGTCGAAAAAATATTGAGTTACAGCTCTCGGTCTGAGTGCGTAATAACTTCTACACCTTTAACAAACGGAATTTTGATTCCGAAAATAAATTAAATAACACAACTACATAGATAACAACATAGCGAGTGAAGATGCAACTATCAGCAAGCAGAGACATAATGGAAAGTAGATCGCATCACAGTATTCAGGTGTGCAAAACAAGGGGAACTGTAACTGATGATTTATTTAAGCATTTAGGAAGCCACTCCTGAAAATCTATAAATGTAGCTAGGTACCTTATCTTAACGTGAACGCAATCACCATGCGTTTAATTGTAATTTCTAAGATCATTGTAGATATTTGTGCTGGGAATGAAGAGACTAACGGAATGGACTACTGCGTCCACATTCTTAGATAATTGTATTGTTTATCACTTCAAGAATGCGTAAGTGTTGTTGTAAAAAATGGGAAGTCCACATCATTTTCTGTGCCATCATAGCTCTGAGCTGACATTCTATTACAAGGAAATTACATTCCTTCCGTAAGACAGTTTTGAGTTTTCATGCGTTACTAGGAAATTTGTAACTGGATTGCTATTGAAGTAATATTTCCTATTTGTAATATCTTTAAGAAAAAGTAAAAGGCAAGCTCTTTCTTTTCAGCTTGCATCTTCTCTATCCTATGTCACCTACTACATTACTTTATTTCACACATACAGCAACGATCTCAAATAGATAATTTCAGTACTCTGTACTGAGACGGAAGATGCTCATCAGAACACCCGAGAGATTATACGATTTCTTTCTACCTCCCCTCCCCTTCACATGCGGGGCCACTAGTTAAACAGCAGTAATACTTCCAGTTCGCATACCTGGTAATTTAAGCGTTTTTCTTGCCGTTACGCCAGGTGGGTGACCAGCTGCCTACGGTTATGTGGTTCGTCCTTCCTTTATTACAACTGATTCGTTATAACATACCCAGCCTAGATGTTATTTGTCTCTTGGTCACCGTGGGCAGCAGCAAGTTGCGGTAGCTTCCGGCTCCCCTCGATGTAGCCCGCCCAAATCCACGAAGAGGCTTGTCTACGTTCTGTGTTCTTCATGCAATGTTCGTGAAACATAATCGTTTATTAATATCCACTTACATTTGTTCCTTATTGGCTGTGTCATACCACCTTCGAGACGTAAGCGTTTGATGTTCCACCACGGGTAGGTGACAGTGAAAAAGTATCAGTTCGGCTGGGGGCCACGCGGTGTAATTTGGACAGCGAGCGTTACAATTCTGACGCTCAGTGAGTGTGTCCTGTCTGCGAGATCCGGGCAGGGAGTACAAATAACAGCACAATCAGTACCAACTGAAGAAGACTGCTGGATCAGTAGTGCAAATACTATGCGTGAAATGAAATCAGCAACTCGTCACTACATATGAAAGCAAACAACTGATCAATTACCTTCAAGAATCCTGATGAACATCTGTGACCCGTCTTTATAATATTGTCGAGAAGCAAAACAGTTGAAAAAATGTGACAGATATTCCTTCACGTTGGTGCCTGAGTTTATCTTAGTCACATACTCCCCTTACATGCTGAAATAAATGTGCAGAAGCGCAGGATGTATGATACTTACCATAGTTCAGGCTTATATTGGTAATCTGCAGGTCTGGTTCGTCTGTACGATCTTGCTTCTATAAATTAGGCATACAGTGTACGGGATGTAGTTTCAGTAGCTAGGTTCACGGCTTGCCATTTGTGTCTTATGGATTCGTAGTCATATTTATTTGTCGGGTTCGCATATGTAGCATGCAGTGTAGAGGGATCTGTTTAGGAGTTCATTGTTAGCCACAGGGGCACTCTGTTTGCTGACCGAGGTGTGCCTTCCATGAAGGACCATTCGGTACCGGCCATATCCTACTAAAGGAATGCACCATGCCTGGACTGGGGTGTAATGGTGAATTTTCAGCTCCACTCGGACGTTGCGGAAAAAGAGTAAATTCTAGAACCGTTAACGATGCTTACCCAATCCCGCTGCCACGCATTCACTTGTCGCTGCTCCAGTTGCCCCTAGTCCCTTAAATCATGATCCGTATTTTCCATTATCTGTCTACTTTTCCTCTCTTCAAGCAGTATATCTAAGCTCGCTGACACATTGTTAGCTCACTCGGGTATGTTCCGAGTATCACGCATAGTGCCTCCACTGACGTTGTGCTGAAAGCCCCTATCAGTCTCAGCAGAACAGTTCTTTGACGTCGCGTAACAAGGTACGTTCGTTATGAGAGAGTGACCATGTGCACGCCGCGAACACACACCGTGTGATCAAAATTATACGGACACCCCATAACATACGTTTTTCATATTAGGTGCATTGTGCTATCTCCTATTGCCAGGTACTCCATATCAGCAACTTCAGTAGTCATTAGACATCGTGAGAAAGCAGAATGGGTCGCTCACGGACTACAAACGTGGTTAGGTGATTGGGTGTCACTTGTGTCGTTCGTCTGTACGTGTGATTTCCACACTCCTGAATAACCCTAGGTCCAGTATTTCCGATGTGATAGTGCAGTGGAAACGTGAAGGGATACGTACTGCACCAAAGTGTACAGGCTGACCTCGTCTGTTGACTGACAGAGACCGCCGACAGTTGAAGAGCGTCGTAATGTGTAACAGTGAGAAATCTATCCAGGCGATCGCATACGAATTCCAAGCCGCATCAGGATTCACTGCAAATACTATGACAGTTAAGCGGGAGGTGAGAAAACTTGGATTTCATGGTCGAGCGGCTGCTCATAAGCCACACATCACGCCGGTAAATACCAAAGGACGCCTCGCTTGGTCTGAGGAGCGTAATCATTGGACAACTTCACAGTGGTGTAACGAATCACGGAACACAGTGTGGTGAACCAATGGCAGGGTGTGGGTATGGCGAATGTCCGGTGAACTTCATCTGCAAGCGTGTGAAGTGCCAACAGTAAAACTCGGAGGCGGTGGTGTTATGGTGTGGTGGTGTTTAACATGCAGTGGGCTTGCACCCCTTGTTGTTTTGCGTGTCACTATCACAGCACGGGCCTACATTGATGTTTTAAGCTCCTTCTTGCTTCCTACTGTTGAACAGCAATTCGGGGATGGTGACTGCATCTTTCAACACGACCGAGCATCTATTCATAATACACGGACTGTGGCGGAGGGGTCATATAACAATAACATCCCTGTAATGGACTTGCGTACACAGAGACCTGATCGCAATACTATAGAACACCTTTGAGACGTTTTGGCACAACGACTTCATGCCAGGCATCACAGACCGACATCGATACCTCTCCTCAGTGCAGCACTCCGTGAAGAATGGGCTGTCATTCCCTAAGAAATCTTCCAGCACCTGACTGAACATATGCCTGCGAGAGTGGATGCTGTCATTGACGCTAAGGTTGCGCCAGCACCGGATTGAATTCCGTCATTAACGATTGAGTGCGCCACGAACTTGTATGTCATTTGCAGCCAGGTGTCCGGATACTTTTGATCGCATAGTGTAGGTTGTAGTGGAGCTCTTTTAGCGGCTGTGTTGATGCATGAGAGTGGAAAAGTTCCGCTTTTTATCAACCCCCTGTTTTAAGGGGTTGATTGAGCGGTAGTCCATCGTCAGTCTATACCAGTAAGTATCTAGTTATGGGTTTTCTGTGAATATTTGCATTGTGCCGTTTAATGAGCCGCTCTCCCTGTAATTTTACTGCCGATAACATGCGGACTGTCATGTCGGTAGCCCAAGTGACCTTCTTTCTCAGGCATCACCTGCCAAGACAGTGTAGAATGACTTTAGATTTGATTTATAGAATTCTTCATGAGTTGGCTCACACCACAGACAACATTTCATCAACGTATGCGACATTATCGCAAATATGTACTAATATACCCCATACTTATCTGCTAGGTGAAGCTCGATGGAAAACTTGCGTTTGACATTGTGCGCTAACTCGTATACCCGGTTAAATGTATCATCAATCGACTTATTTCCGCGGAACCCGTATTTTGTTCTAATTGAATGTCGTATACGTGGTTACAGGTGTTACAGAGTAAATATATAACCAATTCGTAAACCAAACATCGTCTGCTTACACTTCTGGAGTTAACTTTTAACGACGTTGTGTATAAAAATTTCTGCAACTAACCAACTAACAGTAGGAAAAGTACCTTCAGAAACAGTGTTGGAATATATATGCTGTTCTAAGAGAATCAAATGAAATCTATGTATATGGAGAAGCATGACTTGCTTATCGTAATGTTAATGGATATTACTAATGTACGCATGAACTGTATGTTGATTACGAGTCTGAGGTACTTACAAACACACACACACACACACACACACACACACACAGAGTGAATAAATGAAGCAACTGACGTCATCCGCAGTGGCTAGTCTACATGTACTTTATACATGTAGATTAGTGGTTAATACCTGTGATACAGGGAAGCGCCAAAGAAACTTGTATAGACTTGCGTGTTAAAACAAAAACAAGAAAAGCAAACTCTGCTCGAACAGGCCACGAAGTTCCAACAATACCGACAGGTCGCCGTGTCATTCTAAGCCTATAGGTGTCACTGGATGCTGGTATAGAGTGGCATGTGGTCGACACACGCTCTCCCAGCCGTATGTCAGTTTACTGCGTATTCAGATACAGAGATATGTTAACAGGCAGAATAGAGCGTGGCGATCGGCTACGCCTTTCTGATACTACAAACATCTGGCGCAGTTGTTAGATGGGTTACTGCTGCTATGGTATGTTATCAAGACGTTAGTGTGTCTGAGCGTGGTGTTATAGTCGGCGCACGAGCGATGGGACATAGTATCTACGAGGTAGCGATGAACTGGGCAATTTCCGGTATGACCATTTCGTGAGTGTACCGTGAATATCAGGAAACCGGTAAAACATCAAATCTCCGACATCGTTGCGGCCGGGAAATGATACCGCAAGAACGGGACCGACGACAACTGAAGAGAAGCGTTCAAGGATACAGAAATGTAACCCTTCCGCAAGAAACTGTAGATTACAATGCTGTGCCATCAATAAGTGTCAGCGTGCGAACCACTCAAGGAAACATCATTTATATGGGCTTTCCGAGCCGAGGGCCACTCGTGTACTCCTGATGACAGCACCAGGCTATGAGAAGTATGGGACTTAACATCTGAGGTCATCAGTTCCCTAAAACTTAGAACTACTTAAACCTACCTAAGGACATCACACACTTCCATGCCCGAGGCAGAATTCGAACCTGCGACCGTAGCGGTCGCGCAGTTCCAGACTGTAGCGTGACTGCAGGACACAAAGCTTTACACCTCGCCTCGGTGCGTCAACACAGTTTTAAATTGTATCGAGAGGATGGACGTGTACGGGTAAGGAGATAACCTCATGAATCCATGGACCCTGCATGTCAGCAGGGGACTGTTGAGGCTGGTGGAGACTCTGTAATGCTGTGGGGCGAGTGCAGTTGGAGTGATGTGGGATCCCTGATACGTCTAGGTACGTCATTGACAGGTGTCACGTACGTAAGCATTCTCTCTTATCACCTGCATCCATTTATGTCCATTGTGCATTCCTACGGACTTGGGCAATGCCAGCAGGACAATGAGCCCCACCAAAGGTCCAGAATTGTTATAGAGTGGCTCAATGAGCACTCTTCTGAGTTTAAACCTTCCGCTGGCCACCACACTCCGCAGACATGAAAATAATTTAGCATATCCGGGATGCCTTGCAACTAGCAGTTCAGAAGAGATCACCACCCCCTTGTAGTCTTACAGATTTACGGACAGCCCTGTAGGATTCATGGTGTCAATTCCCCCCAACACTACTTCAGAAACGTCAAGTCGTGTTCCGACACTTGTGAGTGCACGCGGGGGCCCGGTACGATATTAGGCAGGTGTAGCAGTTTCTTTAGCTCTTCAGTGTAAGAAATGCAACTGTTTCTGACACACTGTTCATCAAGAGCATATTAACGGGGTTCCACTTACGCTTCCAACTGGACAGCGCTTCAGCAGCCACGCTGTTAAATTCTAATACTTCCGTCCGTTTTCGTTCTCCTCCGCTGTCAGCAACTTTGGGCCAGCTTCTCAGCTATAATAGACAGCAGATTCCTAACCTGGGCCAGTTTACCGCGGGAACAACGTACAAGGCTGTGGTGCGCCCATTGATATTCCTAGCAATGGGCAGAGCGCTTACGGAACATTTGTACGTTTTGGACGGTATCCGGGCTTTTCGATTTACGATATCCGATTCCGTTTATTTTGTGTCTGATTTTGTGCCTTATGAACGGCTGAATTATGTTTACCAGGAATATTGTGCCCTTTTCTCCCGGGACTCAAGAAGGCTGCTGATTACGTAGTGCGTATGTCATAAAAATCGACAGCGTGACCTAGTTTATTCCGTGCCAGGAATGTACCACTTCGCGCAAAAGTGAACGAAGAATTAGACAGATTGATCGCTTTAGGCGTCGTGGCACCTATTTGATCCAGTCCCTGGGCTACAACATTAGTCATTATCAAGACGCCGACGGTCATAATCCGTGTCTGTGGTGATGACTCTGAGCTGCCAGTTAATTCAAAGTAAGCGGTCGATACATACCCCCGTCTACGCCAGGACTAACCTGTGACGAAGCTGTGCATGTACAGTATTTTTCAAAAATAGATTCCTTGGAAGTACATTAACAGCTACAACTTGATGACAGATTACGTCTGCTTCTTGTTATTAATATCCCGTAAGGCCTCTACATTTAAGACTGAAGTGTTTCTTGTGTTGTAAACACGCCGTTCCGTAGGACTAAAGTGCAATTTGGAAAAGTCATACTTCTTGCAACCCTGTATAGAATACATTGGACATCTTATTTCTTGTCGGGTGATTCAGCCAACCGACAGCCACACACCGCCTGTTACGGCCATTTCGCCCCGCGAATATGAGAGGGTTCCAGGATTTCTTAGGCAAAGTGGCGAATTGCCTCAAGTTCCTTCAGCAAGTAGCTTTGGTTTCATTTCCTTGATATCAGCCACTTATGAAAGGTGCAGCGTTTGAGTCAACTCCTGCCTGAGACCACGCATTCCAGACCTTGAAGAATGTTCGCCGTTCTGCCCCTTACTTGACCACTATCACCTGGTCCTCCAATTTGTGGTTGCAACTGACCCGTCGCGGTATGGCTTGGAGCTCGTGTTGTAGTGGCGTTGTGCAAAATAATCATAACAGCCCATTTGCTTTGTGTCAAGGACGTTTAATGATGGACAGGAGAATTATTCTCAAATAGAGAAGGATGCGCTTGTTATTATGTATCCTATGAAGAAATCTTGTATGTTTCTCTACAGTGTTAAGTCTCATTTGGTGTCTGATCACAACCGCAAATGTCTCTCTTTAGCCCCGTGGCAAACTTCCCGTATAACACAAGCCATAGACTTCAGAATTGGGCCCTGTTCCTTAGTAGATGTAACTATGGTATTCATTTCCGCAAGTAGCTTATCATTGAAACGCAGTCGCCCTTTCGCATTTACTGATGGGATCTGACCCTGGTTTCGATCAGGATGATGTTCTCTGCTGATCGTAAGGTTTTCGCTTGGCACGACATAATTCACCTTCTGCATAAGGATCATTTGCGACATTTCATTCACCAAGATGTTGGCTAGTCGCCATGTCTAAAGCTTTGAATTAATCATGAATTTGAACATTTAATCACAGCTTTATCTAAATGCGCAGTGTATCAGGCCGCTCACCGGCAAAGCTGTTCACCATGGTCTGGGCTATCAGCCTTGTGAGTGGGTCCGTGTAGACTTCACAGACTCCCTCTTGGATGCTTGTTGATTGCTGGTCATTGACACTTACTCCCGTTTCACAGAGCTGCCAACCTCCACTTCAACACTGCAGAGCCTCTCACTCAGGTAATCTGAATCAAAGATCTGCCCCACACCTCGGTCAGTGACAACTGTCACAATTTTATTCTCAGACCCTTTTTGTGCACAGTATGGTATTCACCACATACGTGCATTTCCGTTCCACCTTCAATCGAGCAAAGATGCAGAACACCTCATCTGCACTTTTGAGACACAACTAAAAAATTGTAATGGTAACGTCACAGGAGAAGAGATATATGAATAACTTATATGACAAATGAGGAACGCAGGGGTTAAAACATATACTGGTGAGCATTTTATTATTTTTCTTAAGATTCCTGGGCTTTCAGTTGGCGCTGTGGGAGATTTGTATGGAGATAAATTATTAATTCCTATCTTTAATTTAAGATTACACAGGGGCTATTAGGAAAGTAAGGTTCGGTCGGTCGTGAAATAGAAACTACAGTGAAGATCAAAAATATTTTAAGTGCAACAGTACGATAAACTTTCCAGCAACTACTCTACATAGTGGCAGCTACGACTGACGCATTTGTCATAGCATTGTAGCAGTTTCCACAATACCGCCGTCACAGAATTCCGCTAAATGTGCTTCCTGCCAATTCTCTACGCTGATCTGCGGCTTGTTGTCAACGACCAAATTTTATCGCTGTGTGAGCAGATATAAAACTCAGAGGTAGCCAAGTCCCCGCTCTATGGTGGGTGATCAAACACTTCCTACTAAAATTGAAGCAGGAACGACCTCATTGCCCCTGCAGTGTGCGACAGCGAAACGTCCTAAAGAAGGAAACGCATGACGATAACGCTGTGTGGGCTGTATGAAATCAGGCGAAATCTCTCACAGGCCCTCATACATGGTGGAAGACACTGTTTTTTGGGCATCTTTAGGTGCTCTCTGTGCACAGAGAGCTGAAAAGATCGAAGTGACGCGATCGTTGGGCAGATCTATGCAAAGCTTCTGCAAACTTTCGTCGTGGTTTCCACTGCACGATCTAACGGACCATACTTTCCGAGTAGCCCTCTCAGAACGCAATACGTCAAACTGTCTACAACATGGTATGTTGTTTCCACGTACATATATGCAGCTGGAATCGGAGAGGTGACAAGGCTCATTTTTAAAATCTAAAATAAAACTGAGTGGGAACTGTCGAGGGTTTTTTCGAAGTAGATGTCTTAGTGGGACCCATTGCCATTTTTTTAATGTGTGTGATATCTTATGGGACTTAACTGCTAACGTCATCAGTGCCTAAGCTTACACACTACTTAACCTAAATTATCGTAAGGACAAACACACACACCCATGCCCAAGGGAGGACTCGAACCTCCGAAGGGATCAGCCGCACAGTCCATGACTGCAGCGCCCCAGAACGCTCGGCTAATCCCGCGCGGCTTTGCCATTTTAATCACGCGTATGTCAACATCGCGTCTCCGCCTCACCCCTCCACACCCACAAACCACATTTTGGCCCTGTAGGTTCCAATCTGCAAACGACAGTAAAAATTCGGCGGGGCAAGCACGTTCAAGGGGAATACTACGCCATATAGCCTTTAGAGGATGGTTGTAACTTGCTGGGCTGTCAGCAATGTCAGCGTCTCCCGTTCCTCATTGCATTTAGAGCTGTCATTTTCCACCGCATTATGGGTGGGGGTCATCGCCCCAAGGGAAGGTGGTTTCATTGACGCGCCTTATGCAACCCCTGCCGCCTTCGTTTTAATTCTGAGCGGCGGTGTGTCTGAAATGTGTTCCTCGGCCAACCACAAGAAAACTCCGTGATTTCAGTGATGGGTGTCGCGGTTGTGACCTCTATCTCAATGGCGTCAAACGAAAGAGTTAAACGTCCACTGTGGCAACGGGCAGAAAAGTTGTGAAATTTGGTGCGGATGTGACATCATTAACCCATCTTACAGCTCATACGACCTTCTGAGCTGCGGCCTGTTTTGAAGTGTCATCGAGCCAAGGGTGACGTCGCAGGGCGCCAGTTTTGCACCTTTATTGAAGAAGGCTGTAGGCACTTTGAGTCACTTTTCAATTTTCTGTGTCCTAATGGATGTTAAGTATTGAATTTCGTAAAACTGATCCTTTAATTCTATTGCACAGTGTATTTTCCCATACTGACCTGTGCTTATTAACTTCTTGGTGATCTGCTTTTACAAGTATACATACCAGGTTGGTACGGCTGAATTTTGATCTTTTAAGTACAATGAGTTCTGAAACCTCTTTATTTAAATGAGTGTGGCTGTACTTAAATTGCTGAAGGACTGAGACCCACAATATCTTAGTGCTACGCAATCTCACTGCTCATAGAAAAATAACCAGACTTCAAATAATTAATTCAAAAGAATGGCGCTGACTAAAAAAAAATCCTAACAGTAACCTATACATTTCATTAAGCACTTACCTCACAAAAATCTTCATTACGCGAACTACTCCAATACCGTGAGTGTCAATACTGCCAGCTAAATAAAAGAATCTAGCTACTAAAGCAACTAACAGGCATGTGGTTAGCAAAGGAAAGATTTTCTTGAAAACCAAATCATGTATTTTTTTACGTTAATATTGTGACATCCAGTTGAGACACGGATATAAATCGTAACTGACATCTAGAACAAAGGTATATAATCATGAATAATATTGAATCTCCAAGTCGAACGTGTCCAGATTGTTAGCCTACGCTAACACTTGAGACCTCTATCCTCCACCAATGCTAACTTCTCATCACTGCTGGCTGTTCACCTCCAACTGCCCAACAGGACTTCCATCACTGCTGTCGACTAACTTCCAACTGCATAACACAACTGGCAATTAACTTCCAACAACGAATCCAACCAGCCACAGAGTCTCTTACAAAGAAAGCGCAATCATAGATCCAATGCAAAGTGCTACACAGCGCTGCTAAAACAGATGCAGCCCTTCAGTATCTATCATTTCGATACCACCCTCTTTAAAGAGTAATGTTATTCTGCTGTATTTTACCTTGAAAATGTTTCAACGGCCTACGAAATTCAGTAGACTTCTGGCTATATGCGCTGGCAGCAGCAAAATGGACCCTGTTTAATACACTTCCGATAAAATGAAGTCTTTCCCTAGTTTGTCTTCCTGGATCACCTCGGGACTTGGGCTTATATGTAGATGAATTCTGGTCCTAAATTTGTTCAACATGATTATTATCTTGGATTTGTTACTATTTATCACGGCTGCTATTGTTGGATAGTACGTGTTCACTTAACGTTGTGGGTGCTGTGTCTGGTCTTGTGTCGACACGCATATCCTCAAATCATCTGCAAACACTGTAAATACGATTTTCTTTTGTAATAAGGTAAGGTCTGGGAATGAGCTTTTAACTTTCGTTACCAGAGGTCCGACCGCAGTTGCGAGTTGGGCCACCGACAATGGGCACCACCGAGGGCATGTCCACTTTATACGGTATGCCCCAGTTAGTTATCCGCTGATCGTGATTTTTTGACTGGGCCCTTCCAAAGATGACTCTCACAAATGGTGAGTATTTGTTGCAGGTACCTAACTTCCGTACTGCTTTAAGCAGAAATCGGAGCAGATTTCCATAGAAAGCATTCGAAAAATAAACTGATATCACGCACCACGTTGTTTCCCATATATCCGTGGTGCCTGTTAGGTCGTGGTATTCATTTACGGTGTGTGCTGCGGAGGTGTGGTAATCACGTTATTCATCACAATTCTTCTTCACTGCTCGGGATAATAATGGACGGGGCAAAACCACATTGTTAAGGTAGTCCTAGTCTGCAGCAAGCATAATGGGGTCTGTTCAAAAATCAGGGATTTACTGATGACACCGTAAAGTAAAGAAAGCTAAATGTGTCTACGAGAATTAAAATAAATGTCACCAAGAAAAGGCACTTTTTATTCCCAAAACAAATAATTCGATGATCGTTGTCGGGTCTTTCTTGGCTACCTATATGATGGATCTCTCCTGGAATCTTATAGGGAGCTGTTGGACTTTCCAAGGATCATTCCATATTCCAAAAATGAACAGCAAAGAGTCAGAAGTGATGACACTTTGTGCAGGACCTGACCATCATTTTGCTGGACAATGCTCGAGCACGTTGAGTGCAAGCTGTTACAGTTTTGTTTGACTGACGGGGCTGCTAAATTCTCTACCACCTACTGCACGCCCCCGGACTTAAGCCCTCGTGAGTCCAACTCGATTTCTAAACTGAAGGACACTCTTCGCGGCATTCGCTTCAGAACTGCTACTAAATCGTCGGCCAATAGACCACGCCGCTCGAACTGTCAACACAACTGGCACTGCTAAGAGTATCCTGCGACTTCCACATCGCTGACAACGGGTTATACACAATGCTGGTGACGACTCTGAGGACTCCGAAACGCGTATCTATTTTGTACGAGCTGTAAATAAATAGTTACGCATCACTGTTAAAATTCCATCCCTCGTAATAACACTTCCGTGAATACTTAGCTGGCAGAAGTGTTGTCCGATTCTGCCAGAACGTCAACAATAACAATTTGAAAAACTGTTTCGAGTTTGTCATCTATGTCTACTGCAGTATACAACTCATGGAAACGTTGCAGCACTGCGCTTTTGTTATAACAGTACTGTTATGTTGCGTCACTTCGTATCTTGTGTTCTTTTTTATTTTGTATTTTGTCCTCTCCCATGTTAGGATTAAGTGGTACAGTGACATATTTTCCTCTTGGATAATACTGTCACCTCTAGACCTCACCTCAAGATCTTCTAGTTTTCGTCTCTGCATTCACATATGCTTCCTCTATATTTATTAGTGATTATGTCTCGTGTGTCTTTGTACAATTCTCAGAGACACATGAAATAACATGCTTATTGTAACCATATTGTCTTCCCAATCTGCGTTGTTAGCATTTTGCATGCTCCATCCAACAGTTTAATCTGCGGGGATATTTCTTTACGGTAGTGACGTAGGCCCCCGCGTTTCCACCACGTGTATTTCCTTGTCTCAGGCTAAGGCGGTATTTAATTTCTATGATGCTTTCCCACGAAAAGCTGTCGAATTTCGAAAAACGACTTTGGTAATAGGAGTACAGTGGATGGAAAAATTAGTAGGCCACATTTCTGATGCAGTGATGTTAAATAATAAATCTTGTGAGATTTAAATCTGATCTTACCTTCTCGCAGAAAGACCATTCACTTAGGTGTATAATAGTAAGTCCGCGTTTGTTGCCTCTCACGTGTCAATCAAACACGAATTTATAACCATATATTCAAGTTCCACGCATCTATTTGAATTTGGCTTTTGATATTTTTTATAAACAACAGAGTTAAAATCACCATCAAATACGTCGCTGGTCCACGTCGTTGTATAGGCCGCTGTGGAACAGAGTTAAAATCACCATCAAATACGACTCTGTTCGATGTCGTTGGGTCGGCCGCTGTGGCCGAGTGGATCTAGGCGCTTCAGTCCAGAACCGTGGTGCTGCTACGGCCACACTTTCGAATCCTGCCTCGAGCATGGATGTGTGTGTTCCACTTAGGTTAGTTAGGTTGAAGTAGTTCTAAGTCTAGGGGACCGATGACCTCAGATGTTAAGTCCCATAGTGCTTAGAGACATTTGAACCATTTAAAGAATAGAAAAGTAGTACTAGCGAATGGGAGATAACGACATTTATAACGTGCGTATTCTGTTCTTCAATCGCCCTATGTATGTCAATTTAAGAATAGAATACTAGTGCTACGGAAGACGAAAAATAGAGCCATACATAACATTTGCATCCTACTCTTCAGTTGACCGGTGGATAAAGATCAGAATTCGGTATTGTGATTAACAACATGATGCTGATAACCCCTATTCCCCAAATCCCTACATGAAGAAAAACCATCTGAAATCACTACGGAACCCTCTACAACATCATTTTCAATTAATGTAACCAAATCATCAGTCGTTCGATTGGGACCCACTTTAGAAATTACTTCGTCACATCTTGACCTCAAACTACAGCATCCCAAATAAATAATCCTACAGGAGGTTCCCCATGTTATAGTTCCTTTTGCCAAAATGCTACTCGTCGATTTCGACTATAACCGGCCACCCAATTGCCCCCTGTACTTTAAATGTTCCCTACAAACTTCCCTACAAAAGGGTAGCAGTCTACAATTGTACGCTCACTCACACGACATTCATGCACGCACAGCCACACAGGCTACCTCAAACACCAGCAGTATATAATTTTTATTTTATCCCTCAAGGCGAGCTTAGACTTCTCGATCCATGTTCCTCGTCTAACCGACCGCCACAACCGATGTTTGCTGCAGCGCCATACGAATAAGTCGTGAGTACGGCGAGCGGACACACTTGTCTGGTGCATATGTTCGTCGCACTCACGACATCGAACTTAACCGGCAACAGGAACATACATTTGTAAAAATCGAGTCATGGCCATTATGTCTGAGCCCATAGCCTCCTTTAAATCATCCAGGTTCATTGGAATAGATAAATCCATACCTCCAAACTAAAACGAAAAAGAAAAAATTCTCATAAAACAAAAAACAATCCGTCCAAATTATTTCAAATTCACTAAGAATGAAATTAAGTACCGAATTAATTGCAAAATACCAATTACTGAAATCGATGCAAACGAAAGAAATTTTGCGAGTAACTAGCTCTGTCTTTTAAAACAACATTTACCTTTTTAAATACACAATGATGGCGCTTATCCGCAGCAGACAACCGATTTATCATCTATGGTTGGAAAGTAAAGACATTAATATCTATGGGCTGCCTAGGACGTCTTTAGTCAAAGTTGGCTGCTTTAATTCTGTGCTTCAGTAGACCCTGCTGATCTGATGCCTTTATTGACGGTACTTCAGATAGAATTTGTCAGTGGCGTCAGTCGTTTACCCGTAAGAAGTGGTCAATGAGTCTCTGTTTCGTTTGTGGTTCAGTTGTGGTTGTACGTAATGTGAAGTACCGGTTCAGTGTGGGGGCTGGAGCAATGGAATCAGTTCAGCATTCATTTTGCCTACACCAAGACCACGGCGGTTTTTTCATATGACAGCTGATCACTTCTGCTGACGGTTAATTCGAGCGCATGCCTAAGTTTTACCTTTTTCACAGCTTGACTTACTCTCTTAAGTTTTTACCTAACATAGTTTTCGGGGATGGGGCGTACATTTCACTTCCGATGTGCAGAAAATCTACTGTGTACCACTACGAAAGGAGTAACTGTAGAGGAGTTTCTATTTTTTAGTGCAATATGTTCGACTTTCCTTACTCGATTCTTAAATTCGCAAGTATATATGTTAAATAGCTCTTTAAACATTAAATTTGGGGATCAGGAAGGCGTCAAGTGGAAACCTTGTTCGTTATAATGGGATAGTAGTTTTGTACACGAGAGCAATAGCGTGATTGACATTACATGTACCAGCAAATAAGTAAAAAAATGTTATCAGTACACTGTTGGAGTACGACATAGTGGTGGTAACGTAAGAGTTAGAGGCCCCTATATTTCTCATCAAGGAATATGCGCAGCATCTCAGGAACAGACAACGAGGGACCGGCCACTGGAAGTTTGTAGGTAGGTACATCATTTACTGTCTGGTGTATATACGAAATTGTAGCGAGTACACCCAGTAATGTGTACTTTCAGTGGCTGGTACTTTTTACGATATGTATTATTTAGAATTTTAACGTGCAGCAAGAAGGATTTCTGGATTCACATGTACAATTGTTTAGATCTAACTGCGATATCAGCATGACCATATGAGCACAGAAAATGTATTATCAGATCTTTGAACTCTGTCTGATGCCACCCGTTCTAAACAGCATTAATCGAAGTTTCTCGTATCAGTTCTTCATTCTATTAAGTGTGGTGGGGGTCCGCAGAATAATGTTCCTGTACAACTATGGAATGTTTGGTTGTTTTGACGCAAGTATGCAGCACTCGTCAAATTCTGCTGGTGTCACCCGCAGAATCTTGCTGAACAAAACTGTGTGTAGGAGGAATGAGTCTTTTGATATACTTACGAATTACTCCAAAGGAAAACTAGCTGCTACGAAGTATTTAATCTAGGCACACACCAAGATTGTTTCAATTTGAATTTCATTCAAAACGTGATCGATCTGTGAAACTGTAATCCTGTGCTCCACTTTCCAACATCTCAGCACAATCATAGACAGAAAAGAGATTTTTTATCTGTTTGTACAGTAGTCATAATACTCCATTCGTACCTCTCCCTTCTAAACAACAACGTTTTCTTTTCTTGTCAACTAACACTGCAGTAGAATTGTCAAATGTAGAATTACTTGGGATGAATTATGAAGTACTAGGGGGCTATAATGTTATTATTACAGATTACATTAAAATGTATCCACACACATGTAAGTGTCGTGTCTGTACATGCATACATCATCATAGTTAAAAATAGACACAGCATATAGCACATATAATTTCGTTTTTATTGAATCAAAAGTGTAATAAGAACAAATGATATATTTCACTGAAATTCAGAATCTTGCGGCGCGAATCATGTTGTAGCTAGCAGCAGGACTGGTGACAGAACACGTGTTGTATCTG
The DNA here is from genome assembly GCF_023864275.1 of Schistocerca cancellata. Classification (NCBI taxonomy): domain Eukaryota; kingdom Metazoa; phylum Arthropoda; class Insecta; order Orthoptera; family Acrididae; genus Schistocerca; species Schistocerca cancellata. Next base: position 593,112,191 of record NC_064632.1, on the reverse strand, counting down.
GCAGCAGGACTGGTGGCACAGCGTGTGCTGAATCTGGCAGCAGGACTGGTGACACTGTGTGTGCTGAATCGGGCAGCAGGACTGGTGGCACAGCGTGTGCTGAATCGGGCAGCAGGACTGGTGACCCAGCGTGTGCTGAATCTGGCAGCAGGACTGGTGACAGGATGTGTGCTGTATCCAGCAGCAGGACTGGTGACACAGCGTGTGCTGTATCTGGCAACAGGTTTGGAGCCTTGACGGGTGTTGTATCTGGCAACAGGACTGGTGATAGGATGCATGCCGTAGCAGGCAATGGGGATGGCGGATGATATTTGTGTGGAGGCTGACGGCGATGCTTTGGACACCAACTGCTCTAAAGGTAATGAGGCTACACGTTTTGTGTTTAGATAGTCTGCTGGTGACGCAACTTCTGTTTTGCCTGGCGATGAGGCTCGAAGAATTGGTCTTGTTGTGGGTGGCAACGCCACTTTAATTGTAGGTGCCGACGTCACTTGTGTCACGTCTGACGAGACATGTGTTGTAGATGGGGACGTGGCGGGAGATGCCATGTGTGTAGCAGCTGCTGGTTCAAGTTGTGTCGTGGATGGCAATACGGCTGGAGACTCCAGTTGTGTTGTGGCCTCCTTGGCCACTCCTGTTGTGGCTGGTGACGCGGCTGGTGCAACCACTTGTGGTGCAGCTGGTCGTTCAACTGGTACTGCGGATGGTGACGCAGGTGGAGACGCCTCTTCTCTTGTGGCTTCTGCTGGCTCTCCTCCTGTGTCCGGCAACGTGGCTGGCGGTACCTGCAGTGTTGCCGTGGGCGACGTGGCTGGTGACGCCGCTGTTGTTGCTAATGCTGGCTCCTGTGAGAAAAAGATATAATGGATGATGTTAAGATGTTGCTAAATGTGTTCCATGTGTTACAAGTTGAGAGAAGATCTATCCACAATAATTTAGATGATTAAAGTAACATTAAATATTGCCAGTTCTTTGGTACATCTATTCAGTACATATTTAAATCGAATGAGAGTAAGAATTATTTATCAGTCAATATAGTGACATCATAAATACTGTGAGATTATATTGGTGTATAAATTATTCTCGTGCATTTTTTTGTCAGGGTTGGATCTTTAAGAGCTTGTTATTCTGAAAAGTAATCTAAACATTTGCAAAGGACTATCACTGCTCGACGTTCCATACAATGATACAGTCTCATTCACAACATGACGTTGTGATGTCTCCCAATCGCTCGATATGGACCATGCCTGTAAGCTCACTTCTGCACTTACGAGAAGAAACGCGAGGATGCGCATATCCACCTCGCAGGGTTTCATGGTGGTCTGTGTCCTACAAACTTATACTGACGATCCAAAATAATATGACCGAATATTTAATACGGTGTTGGGCCGCCTCAAGAATACAATACACAAGAAGTTCTGGATGTTGCGTATTAAATTATTGTGCCTGTACCAGCAATCTGCTCTGTCGTCATATCTGCCACAGGTAGCCTCCAATCCTGCTCTACAGTCCGCAAATGATTCCGACCGTTACATACCGTGATGAGGAGAGGACATCGAAGGTCTTATCGGCTACCGCAGGTTTCACCGTCATTCAACCTCCTTTCACAGCTCACGACAGCCAAACAAGTTAACCATTTACCAATGATTGTCCCTAACCACCTGACACAGCAGACTACCCGTTCTCCGTATTATCGACCCGTATCGTTGCTAGAATGGGTTTTCATTTATTTCTGCTACGTTTAGATACCTTCATTAGCGCACCCCGTATCCCCAATACCACTAGGGAGCTTTCAATGTTGACATACTAATGGGCATAATGTTTACGCTAATTAGAATAAAGCCACTATATAACATGCCACACCTACGTTTTCCTCATAATTTCACACTATTAGTCTTGGTCGTGCGTTCCTTATTCGATTGATAAATATACAAATACGTTTGACACCTTATGCGAGTGCCACTTTTGATTCCCATCGACGTATAAGGACTAACCACTTAACATGAGAACAGAGAAACCCGCAACTGAAGCAAGTGACATTTCTTGACTCTTACAAACAACGGTAAAGTAGGTAACGCTCAGAACGTAGTCTAAAGGAAGCAGTAATTCAGAACACCACTCTTTATCTCAGCCACCAGCTAAGAAAGATTGCCAAGGTTTTACAAAATACCTAATAGTGATAGATGAAAATAGCGCTTTTAAATCAAGTAGTCTACTCAGAAGGCAGGCACCACGGCGCCCCTCACCTCCATGCTGTCCAGTGGGTGGCCAGGGGCGGTCTTCTCCTCCGGCGGGTCGTCTGCCTCGCTCCCCTCCCCAGTGGTACAGCAGGGCAGCCACCGGCGAAACCGGCGAAACATCTTCTGCAGGAAAGAAACTCAGTATAAATTGTCCGACATTGTGTGTGAATGCGGTGGTCTTTCAGCGCATCACACTTGGAGTAGACAATACCGCAAAGTTGTAACGGTTGTAGTGTTCCAGTCCAATTACACAGTTAGATGGGTCGATGGACAATTATTCTTTTACGTAGCATGAAACAGTATTATGTGAACTTCAACTGGGATTATATTAAAGAAGGTATCTCGAGCCACCACTTATTTATCTTGCAACTTTGCTTCGAAAGAAAAAACAGTTAGTGGATAGGCTGCAGTTCAGGAAAAATGTATGGAATTTTGATATAGCTTGATAATGCTTGATTAATTCTGCAGGAGAATCAGATTGTGAAGCTCTCTTAAATATATTAAAAATCATACACGTCTGATCTAATCTGGCCTGCGGGAACCTTGACAGGGAACTGAATAAATAACGGAGGAGTCACTGAAAGTCAGCAACGGCATTTGTTTTAGGATTAAATCTGAAAAATGGAAGCACACGACAAACGTGTATTTATCAGGAAAACCTTAATTTACCGTGGACTGTTTGTTGCGAATATTACCGGTAAAACCGACTTAAAAACATGTATGAATCGCACGATCATTTGAAATCAGGAGTGCCGTGGAAGATAAGAATTACGCACACACAAATATTAAGACTAACCATTCATACACAGAAAAAAGTTGCTCAATAATTTAATAAACGAAACATCTAAACTCGGTTGGGGAGAGAACAGCCAAGATGGTCGAATACTTTAATAGAAAATTATTCCAAAATTAATAAAAGTTCTTTCGCTAGACAGCTATGAAAACAATGAACCCGAACTACGTTCTACGTTTTCAAACGAGTATGATGTATAGGCAAATCTCTATGAGCAATTGTTTAGTCTGAAAGACTAATGTCTTGTACTATTGTGTGTCTCTTGTACTATTTCCTGGGCGGTTGTAACAGCTTTATGTGTACTTTTGGACTACTTAATGTCTGTCTAAAGGCGGACGAGGACAGAAAGTACCACTTATTACATACCTGTTCCGAAGAAGTGGTGTCCGGCTGGAAAAATGGACCTTTAGGCTTCTTCTCAGATGGAAATGCGAAGCTTTCACAACCTTCTTCTTTACGTTCACTGTTAAGTTACGGTTTTTTCAGAGCACCTCGAGACAATACTAGAGCGCACGAGAACTATACGGACTCGCAATGTTCCTGAGCAACGGCACAGATCGCTTCAAGCGACGCTGCATTGTTGACAGGCAACCCAGATGACGACACATGCGCTGTTAACTGACTGCGTCCTACAGTTGCTACACAGTATTTTAGTGTCCATATATTACAGCACTTTCATAATCGTGTCTCTCTTGAACGTAAGTATAAATTACGGGGTGAAATATCTAAAGGCAAAAATTATTGCTTCAGAATCGAAATATGCCAAAGGGATTTCCGAATATACCTCTACATCGACATCATACTCTGGAAGCCACCTAATGTTGTGTGGCGGAGGGTACTTTCGGTACCACTATCCGATCCCTCCAACTCTGTTCCACTCGCGAATAGAGAGTGAAAAGTTTCATTCTTTCACCTACTAAACTACAGAACAACTTTTACGTGACTTTAAGTAGTCCCATTCATGACCATTGAAAATATGTTTGCAATTTTTGTAGTAATGAATTGCCTTATGCTATTACAAGTTTCCTTTATAGAGTAGGTTTTTAATAGATGGAGTCAAAGACAAAGGAGCAGTCTAGATGTCTTATACTGTATTTGTATCTAATTGCATAAAAGACAGTGTTATACGAAATGTCGGCAACTTGTTACTACAGACGTACGCTGTCACAGGGGAACCCTACGGCCAGTTTGCCTGTGAGCCCAGCTTATTGTGTCGCTGTGCTTACTCAAGTACGAAAGCTGATTTCATTCTTATCCGAGTGTGATCGACGCCGTGTGTTCGGGAAGCGAAAAGAACAAAATCGGTTAACTCTACTGATATTAGAACAGTTACTCCAATTCACTCCATCTCGTTGGTCGTGCTATGTTCTTTGAGCTGAAATTTATGTATGTGAGTTGCGAAATATTCAGTAAGATTAATTCGAATGTCGGTGCAAATGCTTATGTCCAGACGTAACATAGGAATTGACTCTGAGAACACTAGATATACTCAGAGGTGAAAATTTCTCTTTCACAATGATGGCGCCAGCAGTTTCAAGAGTTTTCGATGTGAAAGGTACTTCCACCCACCGGTTCACATTTACAAATTCATAGACACAAACACGGCTCACACTATCGATGAGCGTTTCATCAGGGGAGACAATAACGAGTAAATTTAGCACGAGTTAATGTTATGTCAAGTTAAATAAATATCTTAATGAAGGTTAATATAATATTGTCCCTGTTTTCTGTATTTTCCTTTCTCGTATCAGAGAGTACGTTACTGGCTTCTTCAGAGCACTATATAATACGCATAAAAAGGTAAAATAGGAGGATCATATACCGCGAGATGAGATGATCTTTGACCCTAGTGATGCAATGGAAAGCCCGTCCCCCCATACGGTGGTGAGTCTTTGAGGCAGCTCAATACTGAGAAATGCTCTCACGATTTACGTGATGGTACCACTTCGGTGTTACTCCGTCATGTTCAAAAATGAAATACTAATAAAGCCAGATCCACGACATTTATGTAACAAAATTCGTCTAATCGTCTTCGACGCAAAAAGAACAGTCTGTAAACGTGTTTTCGAAATCGGCACAGGACAAATGAAGATTTAAAGTGTCTCCGTCATCCTTGTCTATGTTGCTGTGTAGCCATATTCATACGTTCTTTCGCTATTCTTGTTAACTGAAATTGACCCTCATCACTGAACACTAAACGTGAAAGGACATTGTTATCTTCCATCTCAACGCACAGACCGAATTTACAAATCCGAACACGTTGTTTATTGCCTTCACAATGGACTGTTTACAAATGGTTGCTGTATTGCGTGAAACTCAAATAGCGTCGCAAATCACACCATACGGAATGACGAACAGTTAACTCCTGACTGTTACAGAGACTGAACTGCTACGGATTACATTTAAGACAAGAAAGGAAAATTAGAGAACTGTACTTAATACTCTGATGACGTGCTCTGCGCCTTGGGGATGCGTACAGGGCGGTCCTCTCACAGACAAGAAGTCTCGAAATAATGAGACAAATCGTAGGATCGCTTTAGTTATAGATGATGCAATATCGCATACTTGGAGAAAACCACGTTGTATCGTCGTAAATGAATTGTGCCGGCTGAAACAGAGAATGCAATACACTGTTTGTTGCCTGTTATCTCTGTCTCGATTAAGCACTTTTTGGGTAATGGATGAGCGAACATACAAGTTAGGTTCTCGAAGGAGACCTCTTGCTGCAAGGATATGAAACGGCAACTTAATAGTAGCCACCAATGTATACATTTAGCTTCGAAGTGGAAGTGGAAGTTAAATTTCATGCCAAATGTCTATATTGATTAGCGTAGTAAATAAAGAGCGTTCGTGTCGAAAAAATATTGAGTTACAGCTCTCGGTTTGAGTGCGTAATAACTTCTACACCTTTAACAAACGGAATTTTAATTCCGAAAATAAATTAAATAACACAACTGCATAGATAATAACATAGCGAGTGAAGATGCAACTATCAACAAACAAAGAAATAATGGAAAGTAGATCGCATCACAGTATTCAGGTATGTGAAACAAGTGGTACTGGAACTGATGATTTATTTAAGCATTTAGGAAACCACTCCTGAAAATCTAAAAATTTAGCTTGGTACCTTACCTTAACGTGAACGCAATCACCATGCGTTTAATTGTCATCTCTAAGATCATTGTAGATATTTGTGCTGGGAATCAAGAGACTAACGGAATGGACTACTGCGTCCACATTCTTAGATAATTGTATTGTTTATCACTTCAAGAATGCGTAAGTGTTGTGGTAAAAAATTGGAAGTCCACATCATTTTCTCTGCTATCGTAACTCTGCGATGACATTCTATTACAAGGAAATTACATTCCTTCCGTAAGACAGTTTTGAGTTTTCATGCGTTACTAGGAAATTTGTAACTGGATTGCTATTGAAGTAATATTTCCTTTTTGTAATATCTTTCAGAAAAAGTAAAAGGCAAGCTCTTTCTTTTCAGCTTGCATCTTCTCTATCCTATGTCACCTACTACATTACTTTATTTCACACATACAGCAACGATCTCAAATAGATAATTTCAGTACTCTGTACTGAGACGGAAGTTGCTCATCAGAACACCCGAGAGATTATACGATTTCTTTCTACCTCCCCTCCCCTTCACATGCGGGGCCACTAGTTAAACAACAGTAATACTTCCAGTTCGCATACCTGGTAATTTAAACGTTTTTCTTGCCGTTACGCCAGGTGGGTGACCAGCTGCCTACGGTTATGTGGTTCGTCCTTCCTTTATTACAACTGATTCGTTATAACATACCCAGCCTAGATGTTAGGTGACAGTGAAAAAGTATGAGTTCGGCTGGGGGCCACGCGGTGTAATTTGGACAGCGAGCGTTACACTTCTGACGCTCAGTGAGTGTGTCCTGTCTGCGAGATGCGGGCAGGGAGTACAAATAACAGCACAATCAGTACCAACTGAAGAAGACTGCTGGATCAGTAGTGCAAATACTATGCGTGAAATGAAATCAGCAACTCGTCACTACATTTGAAAGCAAACAACTGATCAATTACCATCAAGAATCCTGATGAACATCTGTGACCCGTCTTTATAACATTGTCGAGAAGCAAAACAGTTGAAAAAATGTGACAGATATTCCTTCACGTTGGTGCCTGAGTTTATCTTAGTCACATACTCCCCTTACATGCTGAAATAAATGTGCAGACTCGCAGGATGTATGATACTTACCATAGTTCAGGCTTATATTGGTAATCTGCAGGTCTGGTTCGTCTGTACGATCTTGCTTCTATAAATTAGGCATACAGTGTACGGGTTGTAGTTTCAGTAGCTAGGTTCACGGCTTGCCATTTATGTCTTATGGATTCGTAGTCATATTTATTTGTCGGGGTCGCATATGTAGCATGCAGTGTAGAGGGATCTGTTTAGGAGTTCATTGTTAGCCACAGGGGCACTCTGTTTGCTGACCGAGGTGTGCCTTCCATGAAGGACCATTCGGTACCGGCCATATCCTACTAAGGGAATGCACCATGCCTGGACTGGGGTGTAATGGTGAATTTTCAGCTCCACTCGGACGTTGCGGAAAAAGAGTAAATTCTAGAACCGTTAACGATGCTTACCCAATCCCGCTGCCACGCATTCACTTGTCGCTGCTCCAGTTGCCCCTAGTCCCTTAAATCATGATCCGTATTTTCCATTATCTGTCTACTTTTCCTCTCTTCAAGCAGTATATCTAAGCTCGCTGACACATTGTTAGCTCACTCGGGTATGTTCCGAGTATCACGCATAGTGCCTCCACTGACGTTGTGCTGAAAGCCCCTATCAGTCTCAGCAGAACAGTTCTTTGACGTCGCGTAACAAGGTACGTTCGTTATGAGAGAGTGACCATGTGCACGCCGCGAACACACACCGTGTGATCAAAATTATACGGACACCCCATAACATACGTTTTTCATATTAGGTGCATTGTGCTATCTCCTATTGCCAGGTACTCTATATCAGCAACCTGAGTAGTCACTAGACATCGTGAGAGAGCAGAATGGGTCGCTCACGGACTACAAACGTGGTTAGATGATTGGGTGTCACTTGTGTCGTTCGTCTGTACGTGTGATTTCCACACTCCTGAATAACCCTAGGTCCAGTATTTCCGATGTGATAGTGCAGTGGAAACGTGAAGGGATACGTCCTGCACCAAAGTGTACAGGCGGACCTCGTCTGTTGACTGACAGAGACCGCCGACAGTTGAAGAGCGTCGTAATGTGTAACAGCGAGAAATCAATCCAGGCGATCGCATACGAATTCCAAGCTGCATCAGGATTCACTGCAAATACTGTGACAGTTAAGCGGGAGGTGAGAAAACTTGCATTTCATGTTCGAGCGGCTGCTCATAAGCCACACATCACGCCGGTAAATACCAAAAGACGCCTCGCTTGCTCTGAGGAGCGTAATCATTGGACAACTTCACAGTGGTGTAACGAATCACGGAACACAGTGTGGTGAACCAATGGCAGGGTGTGGGAATGGCGAATGTCCGGTGAACGTCATCTGCAAGCGTGTGAAGTGCCAACAGTAAAACTCGGAGGCGGTGGTGTTATGGTGTGGTGGTGTTTAACATGGAGTGGGCTTGCACCCCTTGTTGTTTTGCGTGTCACTATCTTAGCACAGGCACACATTAATGTTTTAAGCACCTTCTTGCTTCCTACTGTTGAACAGCAATTCGGGGATGGTGACTGCATCTTTCAACACGACCGAGCACCTCTTCATAATACACGGACTGTGGCGGAGGGATCATATGACGATAACATCCCTGTAATGGACTTGCGTACACAGAGACCTGATCGCAATACTATAGAACACCTTTGGGATGTTTTGGCACGCCGACTTCGTGCCAGGCATCACAGACCGACATCGATACCTCTCCTCAGTGCAGCACTCCGTGAAGAATGGGCTGTCATTCCCTAAGAAACCTTTCAGCACCTGACTGAACATATGCCTGCGAGAGTGGATGCTGTCATTGACGCTAAGGTTGCGCCAACACCGGATTGAATTCCGTCATTAACGATTGAGTGCGCCACGAACTTGTATGTCATTTGCAGCCAGGTGTCCGGATACTTTTGATCGCATAGTGTAGGTTGTAGTGGAGCTCTTTTAGCGGCTGTGTTGATGCATGAGAGTGGAAAAGTTCCGCTGTTTTATCAACCCCCTGTTTTAAGGTGTTGATTGAGCGGTAGTCCATCGTCAGTCTATACCAGTAAGTATCTAGTTATGGGTCTTCTGTGAATATTTTCATTGTGCCGTTTAATGAGCCGCTCTCCCTGTAATTTTACTACCGATAACATGCGGACTGTCATGTCGGTAGCCCAAGTGACCTTCTTTCTCAGGCATCACCTGCCAAGACAGTGTAGAATGACTTTAGATTTGATTTATAGAATTCTTCATGAGTTGGCTCACACCACAGACAACATTTCATCAACGTATGCGACATTATCGCAAATATGTACTAATATACCCCATACTTATCTGCTAGGTGAAGCTCGATGGAAAACTTGCGTTTGACATTGTGCGCTAACTCGTATACCCGGTTAAATGTATCATCAATCGACTTATTTCCGCGGAACCCGTATTTCGTTCTAATGGAATGTCGTATACGTGGTTACAGGTGTTACAGAGTAAATATATAACCAATTCGTAAACCAAACATCGTCTGCTTACACTTCTGGAGTTAACTTTTAACGACGTTGTGTATAAAAATTTCTGCAACTAACCAACTAACAGTAGGAAAAGTACCTTCAGAAACAGTGTTGGAATATATATGCTGTTCTAAGAGAATCAAATGAAATCTATGTATATGGAGAAGCATGACTTGCTTATCGTAATGTTAATGGATATTACTAATGTACGCATGAACTGTATGTTGATTTCGAGTCTGAGGTACTTACAAACACACACACACACACACAGAGTGAATAAATAAAGCAACTGACGTCATCCGCAGTGGCTAGTCTACATGTACTTTATACATGTAGATTAGTGGTTAATACCTGTGATACAGGGAAGCGCCAAAGAAACTTGTATAGACTTGCGTGTTAAAACAAAAACAAGAAAAGCAAACTCTGCTCGAACAGGCCACGAAGTTCCAACAATACCGACAGGTCGCCGTGTCATCCTAAGCCCATAGGCGTCACTGGATGCTGGTATAGAGTGGCATGTGGTCGACACACGCTCTCCCAGCCTTATGTCAGTTTACTGCGTATTCAGATACAGAGATATGTTAACAGGCAGAATAGAGCGTGGCGATCGGCTACGCCTTTCTGATACTACAAACATCTGGCGCAGTTGTTAGATCGGTTACTGCTGCTATGGTATGTTATCAAGACGTTAGTGTGTCTGAGCGTGGTGTTATAGTCGGCGCACGAGCGATGGGACATAGTATCTACGAGGTAGCGATGAATTGGGCAATTTCCGGTATGACCATTTCGTGAGTGTACCGTGAATATCAGGGAACCGGTAAAACATCAAATCTCCGACATCGTTGCGGCCGGGAAATGATACCGCAAGAACGGGACCGACGACGACTGAAGAGAAGCGTTCAAGGATACAGAAATGTAACCCTTCCGCAAGAAACTGTAGATTACAATGCTGTGCCATCAATAAGTGTCAGCGTGCGAACCACTCAAGGAAACATCATTTATATAGGCTTTCCGAGCCGAGGGCCACTCGTGTACTCCTGGTGACAGCACCAGGCTCCGAGCAGTATGGGACTTGACATCTGAGGTCATCAGTGCCCTAGACTTAGAACTACTTAAACCTAACTGACCTAAGGACATCACACACATCCATGCCCGAGGCAGAATTCGAACCTGCGACCGTAGCGGTCGCGCAGTTCCAGACCGTAGCGTGACTGCAGGACACAAAGCCTTACACCTCGCCTCGGTGCGTCAACACAGTTTTAAATTGTATCGAGAGGATGGACGTGTGCGGGAAAGGAGATAACCTCATGAATCCATGGACCCTGCATGTCAGCAGGGGACTGTTGAGGCTGGTGGAGACTCTGTAATGCTGCGGGCCGAGTGCCGTTGGAGTGATGTGGGATCCCTGATACGTCTAGGTACGTCATTGACAGGTGTCACGTACGTAAGCATTCTGTCTTATCACCTGCATCCATTTATGTCCATTGTGCATTCCTACGGACTTGGGCAATGCCAGCAGGACAATGAGCCCCACCACAGGTCCAGAATTGTTATAGAGTGGCTCAATGAGCACTCTTCTGAGTTTAAACCTTCCGCTGGCCACCACACTCCGCAGAAATGAAAATAATTGAGCATATCCGGGATGCCTTGCAACTAGCAGTTCAGAAGAGATCACCACCCCCTCGTAGTCTTACAGATTTACGGACAGCCCTGCAGGATTCATGGTGTCAATTCCTCCCAACACTTCTTCAGACACGTCACGTCGTGTTCCGACCCTCCTGAGTGCACGCGGGGGCCCGGTACGATATTAGGCAGGTGTAGCAGTTTCTTTAGCTCTTCAGTGTAAGAAATGCAACTGTTTCTGACACACTGTTCATCAAGAGCATATTAACGGGGTTCCACTTACGCTTCCAACTGGACAGCGCTTCAGCAGCCACGCTGTTAAATTTTAATACTTACGTCCGTCTTCGTTCTCCTCCGCTGTCAGCAACTTTGGGCCAGCTTCTCAGCTATAATAGACAGCAGATTCCTAACCTGGGCCAGTTTACCGCGGGAACAACGTACAAGGCTGTGGTGCGCCCATTGATATTCCTAGCAATGGGCAGAGCGCTTACGGAACATTTGTACGTTTTGGACGGTATCCGGGCTTTTCGATTTACGATATCCGATTCCGTTTATTTTGTGTCTGATTTTGTGCCTTATGAACGGCTGAATTATGTTTACCAGGAATATTGTGCCCTTTTCTCCCGGGACTCAAGAAGGCTGCTGATTACGTAGTGCGTATGTCATAAAAATCGACAGCGTGACCTAGTTTATTCCGTGCCAGGAATGTAACACTTCGCGCAAAAGTGAACGAAGAATTAGACAGATTGACCGCTTTAGGCGTCGTGGCACCTATTTGATCCAGTCCCTGGGCTACAACATTAGTCATTATCAAGACGCCGACGGTCATAATCCGTGTCTGTGGTGATGACTCTGAGCTTCCAGTTAATTCAAAGTAAGCGGTCGATACATACCCCCGTCTACGCCAGGACTAACCTGTGACGAAGCTGTGCATGTACAGTATTTTTCAAAAATAGATTCCTTGGAAGTACATTAACAGCTACAACTTGATGACAGATTACGTCTGCTTCTTGTTATTAATATCCCGTAAGGCCTCTACATTTAAGACTGAAGTGTTTCTTGTGTTGTAAACACGCCGTTCCGTAGGACTAAAGTGCAATTTGGAAAAGTCATACTTCTTGCAACCCTGTATAGAATACATTGGACATCTTATTTCTTGTCGGGTGATTCAGCCAACCGACAGCCACACACCGCCTTTTACGGCCCTTTCGCCCCGCGAATATGAGAGGGTTCCAGGATTTCTTAGGCAAAGTGGCGAATTGCCTCAAGTTCCTTCAGCAAGTAGCTTTGGTTTCATTTCCTTGATATCAGCCACTTATGAAAGGTGCAGCGTTTGAGTCAACTCCTGCCTGAGACCACGCATTCCAGACCTTGAAGAATGTTCGCCGTTCTGCCCCTTACTTGACCACTATCACCTGGTCCTCCAATTAGTGGTAGCAACTGACCCGTCGCGGTATGGCTTGGAGCTCGTGATGTAGTGGCGTTGTGCAAAATAATCATAACAGCCCATTTGCTTTGTGTCAAGGACGTTTAATGATGGACAGGAGAATTATTCTCAAATAGAGAAGGATGCGCTTGTTATTATGTATCCTATGAAGAAATCTTATATGTTTCTCTACAGTGTTAAGTCTCATTTGGTGTCTGATCACAACCGCAAATGTCTCTCTTTAGCCCCGTGGCAAACTTCCCGTATAACACAAGCCATAGACTTCAGAATTGGGCCCTGTTCCTTAGTAGATGTAACTATGGTATTCATTTCCGCAAGTAGCTTATCATTGAAACGCAGTCGCCCTTTCGCATTTACTGATGGGATCTGACCCTGGTTTCGATCAGGATGATGTTCTCTGCTGATCGTAAGGTTTTCGCTTGGCACGACATTATTCACCTTCTGCATAAGGATCATTTGCGACATTTCATTCACCAAGATGTTGGCTAGTCGCCATGTCTAAAGCTTTGAATTAATAATGAATTTGAACATTTAATCACAGCTTTATCTAAATGCGCAGTGTATCAGGCCGCTCACCGGCAAAGCTGTTCACCATGGTCTGGGCTATCAGCCTTGTGAGTGGGTCCGTGTAGACTTCACAGACTCCCTCTTGGATGCTTGTTGATTGCTGGTCATTGACACTTACTCCCGTTTCACAGAGCTGCCAACCTCCACTTCAACACTGCAGAGCCTCTCACTCAGGTAATCTGAATCAAAGATCTGCCCCACACCTCGGTCAGTGACAACTGTCACAATTTTATTCTCAGACCCTTTGTGTGCACAGCATGGTATTCACCACATACGTGCACTTCTGTTCCACCTTCAATCGAGCAAAGATGCAGAACACCTCATCTGCACTTTTGAGACACAACTAAAAAATTGTAATGGTAACGTCACAGGAGAAGAGATATATGAATAACTTATATGACAAATGAGGAACGCAGGGGTTAAAACATATACTGGTGAACATTTTATTATTTTTCTTAAGATTCCTGGGATTTCAGTTGGCGCTGTGGGAGATTTGTATGGAGATAAATTAATAATTCCTATCTTTAATTTAAGATTACACAGGGGCTATTCGGAAAGTAAGGTTCGGTCGGTCGTGAAATAGAAACTACAGTGAAGATCAAAAATATTTTAAGTGCAACAGTACGATAAACTTTCCAGCAACTGCTCTACATAGTGGCAGCTACGACTGACACATTTGTCATAGCATTGTAGCAGTTTTCCACAATACCGCCATCACAGAATTCTGCTAAATGTGCTTCCTGCCAATTCTCTACGCTGATCTGCGGCTTGTTGTCAACGACCAAATTTTATCGCTCTGTGAGCAGATATAAAACACAGAGGTAGCCAAGTCCCCGCTCTATGGTGGGTGATCAAACACTTCCTACTAAAATTGAAGCAGGAACGACCTCATTGCCCCTGCAGTGTGCGACAGCGAAACGTCCTAAAGAAGGAAACGCATGACGATAACGCTGTGTGGGCTGTATGAAATCAGGCGAAATCTCTCACAAGCACTCATACATGGTGGAAGACACTGTTTTTTGGGTATCTTTAGGTGCACACTGTGCGCAGAGAACTGAAAAGATTGAAGTGACGCGATCGTTGGGCAGATCTATGCAAAGCTTCTGCAAACTTTCGTTGTGGTTTCCACTGCACGATCAAGCAGACCATACTTTCCGAGTAGCCCTCTCAGAGCGCTATACGCCAAACTGTCTGCAACATGGTATGTTGTTTCCACATACATATATGCAGCTGGAATCGGAGAGGTGACAAGGCTCATTTTCTAAATTCACAATAAAACTGGGCGGGAACTGTCGAGGGTTTTTTCGAACTAGATGTCTTAGTGGGACCCATTGCCATTTATTTAACGTGTGTGATATCTTATGGGACTTAACTGCTAACGTCATCAGTGCCTAAGCTTACACACTACTTAACCTAAATTATCGTAAGGACAAACACACACACCCATGCCCAAGGGAGGACTCGATCCTCCGAAGGGATCAGCCGCACAGGCCATGACTGCAGCGCCCCAGAACGCTCGGCTAATCCCGCGCGGCTTTGCCAGTTTAATCACGCGTATGTCAACATCGCGTCTCCGCCACACCCCTCCACACCCACAAACCACATTTTGGCCCTGTAGGTTCCAATCTGCAAACGACAGTAAAAATTCGGCGGGGCAACCACGTTCAAGGGGAATACTACGCCATATAGCCTTTAGAGAATGGTTGTAACTTGCTGGGCTGTCAGCAATGTCAGCGTCTCCCGTTCCTCATTGTATTCGGAGCTGTCATTTTCCACCGCATTATGGGTGGGGGTCATCGCCCCAAGGGAAGGTGGTTTCATTGACGCGTTTTATGCAACCCCTGCCGCCTTCGTTATAATTCTGAGCGGCGGTGTGTCTGAAATGTGTTCCTCGGCCAACCACAAGAAAACTCCGTGATTTCAGTGATGGGTGTCGCGGTTGTGACCTCTATCTCAATGGCGTCAAACGAAAGAGTTAAACGTCCACTGTGGCAACGGGCAGAAAAGTTGTGAAATTTGGTGCGGATGTGACATCATTAACCCATCTTACAGCTCATACGACCTTCTGAGCTGCGGCCTGTTTTGAAGTGTCATCGAGCCAAGGGTGACGTCGCAGGGCGCCAGTTTTGCACCTTTATTGCAGAAGGCTGTAGGCACTTTGAGCCACATTTCAAATTTCTGTGTCCTAATGGGTGTTAAGTATGGAATTTCGAAAAACTGATCCTTTAATTCTATTGCACAGTGTATTTTTCCATACTGACCTGTGCTTATTAACTTCTTGGTGATCTGCTTTTACAAGTATACATACCAGGTTGGTACGGCTGAATTTTGATCTTTTAAGTACAATGAGTTCTGACACCTCTTTATTTAAATGAGTGTGGCTGTACTTAAATTGCTGAAGGACTGAGACCCACAATATCTTAGTGCTACGCAATCTCACTGCTCATAGAAAAATAACCAGACTTCAAATAATTAATTCAAAAGAATGGCGCTGACTAAAAAAAAATCCTAAGAGTAACCTATACATTTCATTAAGCACTTACCTCACAAAAATCTTCATTACGCGAACTACTCCAATACCGTGAGTGTCAATACTGCCAGCTAAATAAAAGAATCTAGCTACTAAAGCAACTAACAGGCATGTGGTTAGCAAAGGAAAGATTTTCTTGAAAACCAAATCATGTATTTTTTTACGTTAATATTGTGACATCCAGTTGAGACACGGATATAAATCGTAACTGACATCTAGAACAAAGGTATATAATCATGAATAATATTGAATCTCCAAGTCGAACGTGTCCAGATTGTTAGCCTACGCTAACACTTGAGACCTCTATCCTCCACCAATGCTAACTTCTCACATCTAACATCCATCACTGCTTGCTGTTCACCTCCAACTGCCCAACAGTACTTCCATCACTGCTGTCGACTAACTTCCAACTGCATAACACAACTGGCAATTAACTTCCAACAACGAATCCAACCAGCCACAGAGTCTCTTACAAAGAAAGCGCAATCATAGATCCAATGCAAAGTGCTACACAGCGCTGCTAAAACAGATGCAGCCCTTCAGTATCTATCATTTCGATACCACCCTCTTTAAAGAGTAATGTTATTCTGCTGTATTTTACCTTGAAAATATTTCAACGGCCTACGAAATTCAGTAGACTTCTGGCTATATGCGCTGGCAGCAGCAAAATGGACCCTGTTTAATACACTTCCGATAAAATGAAGTCTTTCCCTAGTTTGTCTTCCTGGATCACCTCGGGACTTGGGCTTATATGTAGATGAATTCTGGTCCTAAATTTGTTCAACATGATTATTATCTTGGATTTGTTACTATTTATTATGGCTGCTATTGTTGGATAGTACGTGTTCACTTAACGTTGTGGGTGCTGTGTCTGGTCTTGTGTCGACACGCATATCCTCAAATCATCTGCAAACACTGTAAATACGATTTTCTTTTGTAATAAGGTAAGGTCTGGGAATGAGCTTTTAACTTTCGTTACCAGAGGTCCGACCGCAGTTGCGAGTTGGGCCACCGACAATGGGCACCACCGAGGGCATGTCCACTTTATACGGTATGCCCCAGTTAGTTATCCGCTGATCGTGATTTTTTGACTGGGCCCTTCCAAAGATGACTCTCACAAGTGGTGAGTATTTGTTGCAGGTACCTAACTTCCGTACTGCTTTAAGCAGAAATCGGAGCAGATTTCCATAGAAAGCATTCGAAAAATAAACTGATATCACGCACCACGTTGTTTCCCATATATCCGTGGTGCCTGTTAGGTCGTGGTATTCATTTACGGTGTGTGCTGCGGAGGTGTGGTAATCACGTTATTCATCACAATTCTTCTTCACTGCTCGGGCTAATAATGGACGGGGCAAAACCACATTGTTAAGGTAGTCATAGTCTGCAGCAAGCATAATGGGGTCTGTTCAAAAATCAGGGATTTACTGATGACACCGTAAAGTAAAGAAAGCTAAATGTGTCTACGAGAATTAAAATAAATGTCACCAAGAAAAGGCACTTTTTATTCCCAAAACAAATAATTCGATGATCGTTGTCGGGTCTTTCTTGGCTACCTATATGATGGATCTCTCCTGGAATCTTATAGGGAGCTGTTGGACTTTCCAAGGATCATTCCATATTCCAAAAATGAACAGCAAAGAGTCAGAAGTGATGACACTTTGTGCAGGACCTGACCATCATTTTGCTGGACAATGCTCGAGCACGTTGAGTGCAAGCTGTTACAGTTTTGTTTGACTGACGGGGCTGCTAAATTCTCTACCACCTACTGCACGCCCCCGGACTTAAGCCCTCGTGAGTCCAACTCGATTTCTAAACTGAAGGACACTCTTCGCGGCATTCGCTTCAGAACTGCTACTAAATTGTCGGCCAATAGACCACGCCGCTCGAACTGTCAACACAACTGGCACTGCTAAGAGTATCCTGCGACTTCCACATCGCTGACAACGGGTTATACACAATGCTGGTGACGACTATGTGGGTCAGTAAGACTCCGAAACGCGTATCTATTTTGTACGAGCTGTAAATAAATAGTTACGCATCACTGTTAAAATTCCATCCCTCGTAATAACACTTCCGTGAATACTTAGCTGGCAGAAGTGTTGTCCGATTCTGCCAGAACGTCAACAATAACAATTTGAAAAACTGTTACGAGTTTGTCATCTATGTCTACTGCAGTATACAACTCATGGAAACGTTGGAGCACTGCGCTTTTGTTATAACAGTACTGTTATGTTGCGTCACTTTGTATCTTGTGTTCTTTTTTATTTTGTATTTTGTCCTCTCCCATGTTAGGATTAAGTGGTACAGTGACATATTTTCCTCTTGGATAATACTGTCACCTCTAGACCTCACCTCAAGATCTTCTAGTTTTCGTCTCTGCATTCACATATGCTTCCTCTATATTTATCAGTGATTATGTCTCGTGTGTCTTCGTCCAATTCTCAGAGACACATGAAATAACATGCTTCTCACTTTTATTGTAACCATATTGTCTTCCCAATCCGCGTTGTTAGCATTTTGCGTGCTCCATCCTACAGTTTAATCTGCGGGGATATTTCTTTACGGTAGTGACGTAGGCCCCCGTGTTCCCACCACGTGTATTTCCTTGTCTCAGGCTAAGGCGGTATTTAATTTCTATTATGCTTTCCCACGAAAAGCTGTCGATTTTCGAAAGACGACTTTGGTAATATAAGTACAGTGGATGGAAAAATTTGTAGGCCACATTTCTGATGCAGTGATGTTAAATAATAAATCTTGTGAGATTTAAATCTGATCTTTCCTTCTCGCAGAAAGACCATTCACTTAGGTGTATAATAGTAAGTCCGCGTTTGTTGCCTCTCACGTGTCAATCAAACACGAATTTATAACCATATATTCAAATTCCACGCATCTATTTGAATTTGGCTTTTGATATTTTTTATAAACAACAGAGTTACAATCACCATCAAATACGTCGCTGGTCCACGTCGTTGTATAGGCCGCTGTGGAACAGAGTTAAAATCACCATCAAATACGACTCTGTTCGATGTCGTTGGGTCGGCCGCTGTGGCCGAGTGGATCTAGGCGCTTCAGTCCAGAACCGTGGTGCTGCTACGGCCACACTTTCGAATCCTGCCTCGAGCATGGATGTGTGTGTTCCACTTAGGTTAGTTAGGTTGAAGTAGTTCTAAGTCTACGGGACCGATGACCTCAGATGTTAAGTCCCATAGTGCTTAGAGACATTTGAACCATTTAAAGAATAGAAAAGTAGTACTAGCGAATGGGAGATAACGACATTTATAACGTGCGTATTCTGTTCTTCAATCGCCCTATGTATGTCAATTTAAGAATAGAATACTAGTGCTACGGAAGACGAAAAATAGAGCCATACATAACATTTGCATCCTACTCTTCAGTTGACCGGTGAATAAAGATCAGAATTCGGTATTGTGATTAACAACATGATGCTGATAACACCTATTCCCCAAATCCCTACATGAAGAAAAACCATCTGAAATCACTACGGAACCCTCTACAACATCATTTTCAATTAATGTAACCAAATCATCAGTCGTTCGATTGGGACCTACTTTAGAAATTACTTCGTCACATCTTGACCTCAAACTACAGCATCCCAAATAAATAATCCTACAGGAGGTTCCCCATGTTATAGTTCATTTTGCCAAAATGCTACTCGTCGATTTCGACTATAACCGGCCACCCAATTGCCCCCTGTACTTTAAATGTTCCCTACAAACTTCCCTACAAAAGGGTAGCAGTCTACAATTGTACGCTCACTCACACGACATTCATGCACGCACAGCCACACAGGCTACCTCAAACACCAGCAGTATATAATTTTTATTTTATCCCTCAAGGCGAGCTTAGACTTCTCGATCCATGTTCCTCGTCTAACCGACCGCCACAACCGATGTTTGCTGCAGCGCCATACGAATAAGTCGTGAGTACGGCGAGCGGACACACTTGTCTGGTGCATATGTTCGTCGCACTCAC
The DNA here is from genome assembly GCF_023864275.1 of Schistocerca cancellata. NCBI lineage: Eukaryota > Metazoa > Arthropoda > Insecta > Orthoptera > Acrididae > Schistocerca > Schistocerca cancellata. The sequence goes on along the minus strand of NC_064632.1, from coordinate 593,092,299 downwards.
GACATCGAACTTAACCGGCAACAGGAACATACATTTGTACAAATCGAGTCATGGCCATTATGTCTGAGCCCATAGCCTCCTTTAAATCATCCAGGTTCATTGGAATAGATAAATCCATACCTCCAAACTAAAACGAAAAAGAAAAAATTCTCATAAAACAAAAAACAATCCGTCCAAATTATTTCAAATTCACTAAGAATGAAATTAAGTACCGAATGAATTGCAAAATACCAATTACTGAAATCGATGCAAACGAAAGAAATTTTGCGAGTAACTAGCTCTGTCTTTTAAAACAACATTTACCTTTTTAAATACACAATGATGGCGCTTATCCGCAGCAGACAACCGATTTATCATCTATGGTTGGAAAGTAAAGACATTAATATCTATGGGCTGCCTAGGACGTCTTTAGTCAAAGTTGACTGCTTTAATTCTGTGCTTCAGTAGACCCTGCTGATCTGATGCCTTTATTGACGGTACTTCAGATAGAATTTGTCAGTGGCGTCAGTCGTTTACCCGTAAGAAGTGGTCAATGAGTCTCTGTTTCGTTTGTGGTTCAGTTGTGGTTGTACGTAATGTGAAGTACCGGTTCAGTGTGGGGGCTGGAGCAATGGAATCAGTTCAGCATTCATTTTGCCTACACCAAGGCCACGGCGGTTTTTTCATATGACAGCTGATCACTTCTGCTGACGGTTAATTCGAGCGCATGCCTAAGTTTTACCTTTTTCACAGCTTGACTTACTCTCTTAAGTTTTTACCTAACATAGTTTTCGGGGATGGGGCGTACATTTCACTTCCGATGTGCAGAAAATCTACTGTGTACCACTACGAAAGGAGTAACTGTAGAGGAGTTTCTATTTTTTAGTGCAATATGTTCGACTTTCCTTACTCGATTCTTAAATTCGCAAGTATATATGTTAAATAGCTCTTTAAACATTAAATTTGGGGATCAGGAAGGCGTCAAGTGGAAACCTTGTTCGTTATAATGGGATAGTAGTTTTGTACACGAGAGCAATAGCGTGATTGACATTCATGTACCAGCAAATAAGTAAAAAAATGTTATCAGTACACTGTTGGAGTACGACATAGTGGTGGTAACGTAAGAGTTAGAGCCCCCTATATTTCTCATCAAGGAATATGCGCAGCATCTCAGGAACAGACAACGAGGGACCGGCCACTGGAAGTTTGTAGGTAGGTACATCATTTACTGTCTGGTGTATATACGAAATTGTAGCGAGTACACCCAGTAATGTGTACTTTCAGTGGCTGGTACTTTTTACGATATGTATTGTTTAGAATTTTAACGTGCAGCAAGAAGGATTTCTAGATTCACATGTACAATTGTTTAGATCTAACTGCGATATCAGCATGACCATATGAGCACAGAAAATGTATTATCAGATCTTTGAACTCTGTCTGATGCCACCCGTTCTAAACAGCATTAATCGAAGTTTCTCGTATCAGTTCTTCATTCTATTAAGTGTGGTGGGGGTCCGCAGAATAATGTTCCTGTACAACTATGGAATGTTTGGTTGTTTTGACGCAAGTATGCAGCACTCGTCAAATTCTGCTAGTGTCACCCGCAGAATCTTGCTGAACAAAACTGTGTGTAGGAGGAATGAGTCTTTTGATATACTTACGAATTACTCCAAAGGAAAACTAGCTGCTACGAAGTATTTAATCTAGGCACACACCAAGATTGTTTCAATTTGAATTTCATTCAAAACGTGATCGATCTGTGAAACTGTAATCCTGTGCTCCACTTTCCAACATCTCAGCACAATCATAGACACAAAAGAGATTTTTTATCTGTTTGTACAGTAGTCATAATACTCCATTCGTACCTCTCCCTTCTAAACAACAACGTTTTCTTTTCTTGTCAACTAACACTGCAGTAGAATTGTCAAATGTAGAATTACTTGGGATGAATTATGAAGTACTAGGGGGCTATAATGTTATTATTACAGATTACATTAAAATGTATCCACACACATGTAAGTGTCGTGTCTGTACATGCATACATCATCATAGTTAAAAATAGACACAGCATATAGCACATATAATTTCGTTTTTATTGAATCAAAAGTGTAATAAGAACAAATGATATATTTCACTGAAATTCAGAAACTTGCGACGCGAATCATGTTGTAGCTAGCAGCAGGACTGGTGACAGAACACGTGTTGTATCTGGCAGCAGGACTGGTGGCACAGCGTGTGCTGAATCTGGCAGCAGGACTGGTGACACTGTGTGTGCTGAATCGGGCAGCAGGACTGGTGGCACAGCGTGTGCTGAATCGGGCAGCAGGACTGGTGACACAGCGTGTGCTGAATCTGGCAGCAGGACTGGTGACAGGATGTGTGCTGTATCCAGCAGCAGGACTGGTGACACAGCGTGTGCTGTATCTGGCAACAGGTTTGGAGCCTTGACGGGTGTTGTATCTGGCAACAGGACTGGTGATAGGATGCATGCCGTAGCAGCCAATGGGGATGGCGGATGATATTTGTGTGGAGGCTGACGGCGATGCTTTGGACACCAACTGCTCTAAAGGTAATGAGGCTACACGTTTTGTGTTTAGATAGTCTGCTGGTGACGTAACTTCTGTTTTGCCTGGCGATGAGGCTCGAAGAATTGCTCGCGTTGTGGGTGGCAACGCCACTTTAATTGTAGGTGCCGACGTCACTTGTGTCACGTCTGATGAGACATGTGTTGTAGATGGGGACGTGGCGGGAGATGCCATGTGTGTAGCAGCTGCTGGTTCAAGTTGTGTCGTGGATGGCAATATGGCTGGAGACTCCAGTTGTGTTGTGGCCTCCTTGGCCACTCCTGTTGTGGCTGGTGACGTGGCTGGTGCAACCACTTGTGGTGCAGCTGGTCGTTCAACTGGTACTGCGGATGGTGACGCAGGTGGAGACGCCTCTTCTCTTGTAGCTTCTGCTGGCTCTCCTCCTGTGTCCGGCAACGTGGCTGGCGGTACCTGCAGTGTTGCCGTGGGCGACGTGGCTGGTGACGCCGCTGTTGTTGCTAATGCTGGCTCCTGTGAGAAAAAGATATAATGGATGATGTTAAGATGTTGCTAAATGTGTTCCATGTGATACAAGTTGAGAGAAGATCTATTCACAATAATTTGGATTATTAAAGTAACATTAAATATTGCCAGTTCTTTGGTACATCTATTCAGTACATATTTAAATCGAATGAGAGTAAGAATTATTTATCAGTCAATATAGTGACATCATAAATACTGTGAGATTATATTGGTGTATAAATTATTCTCGTGCATTTTTTTGTCAGGGTTGGATCTTTAAGAGCTTGTTATTCTGAAAAGTAATCTAAACATTTGCAAAGGACTATCACTGCTCGACGTTCCATACAATGATACAGTCTCATTCACAACATGACGTTGTGATGTCTCCCAATCGCTCGATATGGACCATGCCTGTAAGCTCACTTCTGCACTTACGAGAAGAAACGCGAGGATGCGCATATCCACCTCGCAGGGTTTCATGGTGGTCTGTGTCCTACAAACTTATACTGACGATCCAAAATAATATGACCGAATATTTAATACGGTGTTGGGCCGCCTCAAGAATACAATACACAAGAAGTTCTGGATGTTGCGTATTAAATTATTGTGCCTGTACCAGCAATCTGCTCTGTCGTCATATCTGCCACAGGTAGCCTCCAATCCTGCTCTACAGTCCGCAAATGATTCCGACCGTTACATACCGTGATGAGGAGAGGACATCGAAGGTCTTACCGGCTACCGCAGGTTTCACCGTCATTCAACCTCCTTTCACAGCTCACGACAGCCAAACAAGTTAACCATTTACCAATGATTGTCCCTAACCACCTGACACAGCAGACTACCCGTTCTCCGTATTATCGACCCGTATCGTTGCTAGAATGGGTTTTCATTTATTTCTGCTACGTTTAGATACCTTCATTAGCGCACCCCGTATCCCCAATACCACTAGGGAGCTTTCAATGTTGACATACTAATGGGCATAATGTTTACGCTAATTAGAATAAAGCCACTATATAACATGCCACACCTACGTTTTCCTCATAATTTCACACTATTAGTCTTGGTCGTGCGTTCCTTATTCGATTGATAAATATACAAATACGTTTGACACCTTATGCGAGTGCCACTTTTGATTCCCATCGACGTATAAGGACTAACCACTTAACATGAGAACAGAGAAACCCGCAACTGAAGCAAGTGACATTTCTTGACTCTTACAAACAACGGTAAAGTAGGTAACGCTCAGAACGTAGTCTAAAGGAAGCAGTAATTCAGAACACCACTCTTTATCTCAGCCACCAGCTAAGAAAGATTGCTAAGGTTTCACAAAATACCTAATAGTGATAGATGAAAATAGCGCTTTTAAATCAAGTAGTCTACTCAGAAGGCAGGCACCACGGCGCCCCTCACCTCCATGCTGTCCAGTGGGTGGCCAGGGGCGGTCTTCTCCTCCGGCGGGTCGTCTGCCTCGCTCCCCTCCCCAGTGGTACAGCAGGGCAGCCACCGGCGAAACCGGCGAAACATCTTCTGCAGGAAAGAAACTCAGTATAAATTGTCCGACATTGTGTGTGAATGCGGTGGTCTTTCAGCGCATCACACTTGGAGTAGACAATACCGCAAAGTTGTAACGGTTGTAGTGTTCCAGTCCAATTACACAGTTAGATGGGTCGATGGACAATTATTCTTTTACGTAGCATGAAACAGTATTATGTGAACTTCAACTGGGATTATATTAAAGAAGGTATCTCGAGCCACCACTTATTTATCTTGCAACTTTGCTTCGAAAGAAAAAACAGTTAGTGGATACGCTTCAGTTCAGGAAAAATGTATGGAATTTTGATATAGCTTGATAATGCTTGATTAATTCTGCAGGAGAATCAGATTGTGAAGCTCTCTTAAATATATTAAAAATCATACACGTCTGATCTAATCTGGCCTGCGGGAACCTTGACAGGGAACTGAATAAATAACGGAGGAGTCACTGAAAGTCAGCAACGGCATTTGTTTTAGGATTAAATCTGAAAAATGGAAGCACACGACAAACGTGTATTTATCAGGAAAACCTTAATTTACCGTGGACTGTTTGTTGCGAATATTACCGGTAAAACCGACTTAAAAACATGTATGAATCGCACGATCATTTGAAATCAGGAGTGCCGTGGAAGATACGAATTACGCACACACAAATATTAAGACTAACCATTCATACACAGAAAAAAGTTGCTCAATAATTTAATAAACGAAACATCTAAACTCGGTTGGGGAGAGAACAGCCAAGATGGTCGAATACTTTAATAGAAAATTATTCCAAAATTAATAAAAGTTCTTTCGCTAGACAGCTATGAAAACAATGAACCCGAACTACGTTCTACGTTTTCAAACGAGTATGATGTATAGGCAAATCTCTATGAGCAATTGTTTAGTCTGAAAGACTAATGTCTTGTACTATTGTGTGTGTCTTGTACTATTTCCTGGGCGGTTGTAACAGCTTTATGTGTACTTTTGGACTACTTAATGTCTGTCTAAAGGCGGACGAGGACAGAATGTACCACTTATTACATACCTGTTCCGAAGAAGTGGTGTCCGGCCGGAAAAATGGACCTTTAGGCTTCTTCTCAGATGGTAATGCGAAGCTTTCACAACTTTCTTCTTCAAGTTGACCGTTAAGTTACGGTTTTTTCAGAACACCTCGAGACAATACTAGAGCGCACGAGAACTATACGGACTCGCAATGTTCCTGAGCAACGGCACAGATCGCTTCAAGCGACGCTGCATTGTTGACAGGCAACCCAGATGACGACACATGCGCTGTTAACTGACTGCGTCCTACAGTTGCTACACAGTATTTTAGTGTCCATATATTACAGCACTTTCATAATCGTGTCTCTCTTGAACGTAAGTATAAATTACGGGGTGAAATATCTAAAGGCAAAAATTATTGCTTCAGAATCGAAATATGCCAAAGGGATTTCCGAATATACCTCTACATCGACATCATACTCTGGAAGCCACCTAATGTTGTGTGGCGGAGGGTACTTTCGGTACCACTATCCGATCCCTCCAACTCTGTTCCACTCGCGAATAGAGAGTGAAAAGTTTCATTCTTTCACCTACTAAACTACAGAACAACTTTTACGTGACTTTAAGTAGTCCCATTCATGACCATTGAAAATATGTTTGCAATTTTTGTAGTAATGAATTGCCTTATGCTATTACAAGTTTCCTTTATAGAGTAGGTTTTTAATAGATGGAGTCAAAGACAAAGGAGCAGTCTAGATGTCTTATACTGTATTTGTATCTAATTGCATAAAAGACAGTGTTATACGAAATGTCGGCAACTTGTTACTACAGACGTACGCTGTCACAGGGGAACCCTACGGCCAGTTTGCCTGTGAGCCCAGCTTATTGTGTCGCTGTGGTTACTCAAGTACGAAAGCTGATTTCATTCTTATCCGAGTGTGATCGACGCCGTGTGTTCGGGAAGCGAAAAGAACAAAATCGGTTAACTCTACTGATATTAGAACAGTTACTGCAATTCACTCCATCTCGTTGGTCGTGCTATGTTCTTTGAGCTGAAATTTATGTATGTGAGTTGCGAAATATTCAGTAAGATTAATTCGAATGTCGGTGCAAATGCTTATGTCCAGACGTAACATAGGAATTGACTCTGAGAACACTAGATATACTCAGAGGTGAAAATTTCTCTTTCACAATGATGGCGCCAGCAGTTTCAAGAGTTTTCGATGTGAAAGGTACTTCCACCCACCGGTTCACATTTACAAATTCATAGACACAAACACGGCTCACACTATCGATGAGCGTTTCATCAGGGGAGACAATAACGAGTAAATTTAGCACGAGTTAATGTTATGTCAAGTTAAATAAATATCTTAATGAAGGTTAATATAATATTGTCCCTGTTTTCTGTATTTTCCTTTCTCGTATCAGAGAGTACTTTACTGGCTTCTTCAGAGCACTATATAATACGCATAAAAAGGTAAAATAGGAGGATCATATACCGCGAGATGAGATGATCTTTGACCCTAGTGATGCAATGGAAAGGCCGTCCCCCCATACGGCGGTGAGTCTTTGAGGCAGCTCAATACTGAGAAATGCTCTCACGATTTACGTGATGGTACCACTTCGGTGTTACTCCGTCATGTTCAAAAATGAAATACTAATAAAGCCAGATCCACGACATTTAGGTAACAAAATTCTTGTAATCGTCTTCTACGCAAAAAGAACAGTCCGTAAACGTGTTCTCGAAGATCACAGGACACATGAAGTTTTAAAGTGTCTCCGTCAGGCTTGTCTATCTTGCTGTGTAGCCATATCCGTACGTTCTGTCGCTATTCTTGTTAACTGAAATTTACCCTTATCACTGAACACTAAACGTGAAAGCACATTGTTATCTTCCATCTCAACGCACAGCCCAAGTTTGTTTATTGCCTTCGTAATGGATTGTTTACAAATGAATGCTGTATTGCGTGAAACTCAAATATCGTCGCAAATCACACCGTACGGAATGACGAACAGTTAACTCCTGACTGTTACAAAGACTGAACAGCTACGGATTACATTTAAAACAAGAAAGGAAAATTAGAGAACTGTACTTAATACTCTGATGACGTGCTCTGCGCCTTGGGGATGCGTACAGGGCGGCACTATCACAGACAAGAAGAGTCTCGAAATAATGAGACAAATCGTAGGATCGCTTTAGTTATAGATGATGCAATATCGCATACTTGGAGATGGTTCAAATGGTTCAAATGGCTCTGAGCACTATGGGACTTAACATCTATGGTCATCAGTCCCATAGAACTTAGAACTACTTAAACCTAACTAACCTAAGGACAGCACACAACACCCAGCCATCCCAAGGCAGAGAAAATCCCTGACCCCGCCGGGAATCGAACCTGGGAACCAGGGCGTGGGAAGCGAGAACGCTACCGCACGACCATGAGATGCGGGCATACTTGGAGAAAACCACGTTGTATTGTGCCGGCTGAAACAGAGAATGCAACACACTGTTGGTTGCCTGTTATCTTTATCTCGATTAAGCACTTGTTGGTAACGGATGAGCGAACGTACGAGTGAGGTTCTCGAAGGAGAACTCTTGCTGCAAGTACATGAAACGGCAACTTAATAGTAGTCACCAATGTACACATTCAGCTTCGAAGTGGAAGTCAAATTTCATGCCAAATTTCTATATTGATTTGCGTAATAAATAAAGAGCGTTCAAGTCGAAAAAATATTGAGTTACAGCTCTAGGTCTGAGTGCGTAATAACTTCTACACCTTTAACAAACGGAATTTTGATTCCGAAAATAAATTAAATAACACAACTACATAGATAACAACATAGCGAGTGAAGATGCAACTATCAGCAAGCAGAGACATAATGGAAAGTAGATCGCATCACAGTATTCAGGTGTGCAAAACAAGGGGAACTGTAACTGATGATTTATTTAAGCATTTAGGAAGCCACTCCTGAAAATCTATAAATGTAGCTAGGTACCTTATCTTAACGTGAACGCAATCACCATGCGTTTAATTGTAATCTCTAAGATCATTGTAGATATTTGTGCTGGGAATCAAGAGACTAACGGAATGGACTACTGCCTCCACATTCTTAGATAATTGTATTGTTTATCACTTCAAGAATGCGTAAGTGTTGTTGTAAAAAAATGGGAAGTCCACATCATTTTCTGTGCCATCATAGCTCTGCGCTAAAATTCTATTACAAGGAAATTACATTCCTTCCGTAAGACAGTTTTGAGTTTTCATGCGTTACTAGGAAATTTGTAACTGGATTGCTATTGAAGTAATATATCCTATTTGTAATATCTTTAAGAAAAAGTAAAAGGCAAGCTCTTTCTTTTCAGCTTGCATCTTCTCTATCCTATGTCACCTACTACATTACTTTATTTCACACATACAGCAACGATCTCAAATAGATAATTTCAGTATTCTGTACTGAGACGGAAGTTGCTCATCAGAACACCCGAGAGATTATACGATTTCTACCTCCCCTCCCCTTCACATGCGGGGCCACTAGTTAAACAACAGTAATACTTCCAGTTCGCATACCTAGTAATTTAAGCGTTTTTCTTGCCGTTACGCCAGGTGGGTGACCAGCTGCCTACGGTTATGTGGTTCGTCCTTCCTTTATTACAACTGATTCGTTATAACATACCCAGCCTAGATGTTATTTGTCTCTTGGTCACCGTGGGCAGCAGCAAGGTGCGGTGGCTTCCGGGTCCCCTCGATGTAGCCCGCTCAAATCCACGAAGAGGCTTGTCTACGTTCTGTGTTCTTCATGCATTGTTCGTGAAACATAATCGTTTATTAATATCCACTTACATTTGTTCCTTATTGGCTGTGTCATACCACCATCGAGACGTAAGCGTTTGATGTTCCACCACGGGTAGGTGACAGTGAAAAAGTATCAGTTCGGCTGGGGGCCACGCGGTGTAATTTGGACAGCGAGCGTTACACTTCTGACGCTCAGTGAGTGTGTCCTGTCTGCGAGATCCGGGCAGGGAGTACAAATAACAGCACAATCAGTACCAACTGAAGAAGACTGCTGGATCAGTAGTGCAAATACTATGCGTGAAATGAAATCAGCAACTCGTCACTACATATGAAAGCAAACAACTGATCAATTACCTTCAAGAATCCTGATGAACATCTGTGACCCGTCGTTATAACATTGTCGAGAAGCAAAACAGTTGAAAAAATGTGACAGATATTCCTTCACGTTGGTGCCTGAGTTTATCTTAGTCACATACTCCCCTTACATGCTGAAATAAATGTGCAGAAGCGCAGGATGTATGATACTTACCATAGTTCAGGCTTATATTGGTAATCTGCAGGTCTGGTTCGTCTGTACGATCTTGCTTCTATAAATTAGGCATACAGTGTACGGGATGTAGTTTCAGTAGCTAGGTTCACGGCTTGCCATTTGTGTCTTATGGATTCGTAGTCATATTTATTTGTCGGGTTCGCATATGTAGCATGCAGTGTAGAGGGATCCGTTTAGGAGTTCATTGTTAGCCACAGGGGCACTCTGTTTGCTGACCGAGGTGTGCCTTCCATGAAGGACCATTCGGTACCGGCCATATCCTACTAAAGGAATGCACCATGCCTGGACTGGGGTGTAATGGTGAATTTTCAGCTCCACTCGGACGTTGCGGAAAAAGAGTAAATTCTAGAACCGTTAACGATGCTTACCCAATCCCGCTGCCACGCATTCACTTGTCGCTGCTCCAGTTGCCCCTAGTCCCTTAAATCATGATCCGTATTTTCCATTATCTGTCTACTTTTCCTCTCTTCAAGCAGTATATCTAAACTCGCTGACACATTGTTAGCTCACTCGGGTATGTTCCGAGTATCACGCATAGTGCCTCCAGTGACGTTGTGCTGAAAGCCCCTATCAGTCTCAGCAGAACAGTTCTTTGACGTCGCGTAACAAGGTACGTTCGTTATGAGAGAGTGACCATGTGCACGCCGCGAACACACACCGTGTGATCAAAATTATACGGACACCCCATAACATACGTTTTTCATATTAGGTGCATTGTGCTATCTCCTATTGCCAGGTACTCCATATCAGCAACTTCAGTAGTCATTAGACATCGTGAGAAAGCAGAATGGGTCGCTCACGGAATACAAACGTGGTTAGGTGATTGGGTGTCACTTGTGTCGTTCGTCTGTACGTGTGATTTCCACACTCCTGAATAACCCTAGGTTCACTATTTCCGATGTGATAGTGCAGTGGAAACGTGAAGGGATACGTCCTGCACCAAAGTGTACAGGCTGACCTCGTCTGTTGACTGACAGAGACCGCCGACAGTTGAAGAGCGTCGTAATGTGTAACAGCGAGAAATCCATCCAGGCGATCGCATACGATTTCCAAGCCGCATCAGGATTCACTGCAAATACTATGACAGTTAAGCGGGAGGTGAGAAAACTTGGATTTCATGGTCGAGCGGCTGCTCATAAGCCACACATCACGCCGGTAAATACCAAAGGACGCCTCGCTTGGTCTGAGGAGCGTAATCATTGGACAACTTCACAGTGGTGTAACGAATCACGGAACACAGTGTGGTGAACCAATGGCAGGGTGTGGGTATGGCGAATGTCCGGTGAACGTCATCTGCAAGCGTGTGAAGTGCCAACAGTAAAACTCGGAGGCGGTGGTGTTATGGTGTGGTGGTGTTTAACATGGAGTGGGCTTGCACCCCTTGTTGTTTTGCGTGTCACTATCACAGCACAGGCCTAAATTGATGTTTTAAGCACCTTCTTGCTTCCTACTGTTGAACAGCAATTCGGGGATGGTGACTGCATCTTTCAACACGACCGAGCATCTGTTCATAATACACGGACTGTGGCGGAGGGGTCATATAACAATAACATCCCTGTAATGGACTTGCGTACACAGAGACCTGATCGCAACACTATAGAACACCTTTGGGATGTTTTGGCACGCCGACTTCGTGCCAGGCATCACAGACCGACATCGATACCTCTCCTCAGTGCAGCACTCCGTGAAGAATGGGCTGTCATTCCCTAAGAAACCTTCCAGCACCTGACTGAACATATGCCTGCGAGAGTGGATGCTGTTATTGACGCTAAGGTTGCGCCAACACCGGATTGAATTCCGTCATTAACGATTGAGTGCGCCACGAACTTGTATGTCATTTGCAGCCAGGTGTCCGGATACTTTTGATCGCATAGTGTAGGTTGTAGTGGAGCTCTTTTAGCGGCTGTGTTGATGCATGAGAGTGGAAAAGTTCCGCTGTTTTATCAACCCCCTGTTTTAAGGGGTTGATTGAGCGGTAGTCCATCGTCAGTCTATACCAGTAAGTATCTAGTTATGGGTTTTCTGTGAATATTTGCATTGTGCCGTTTAATGAGCCGCTCTCCCTGTAATTTTACTACCGATAACATGCGGACTGTCATGTCGGTAGCCCAAGTGACCTTCTTTCTCAGGCATCACCTGCCAAGACAGTGTAGAATGACTTTAGATTTGATTTATAGAATTCTTCATGAGTTGGCTCACACCACAGACAACATTTCATCAACGTATGCGACATTATCGCAAATATGTACTAATATACCCCATACTTATCTGCTAGGTGAAGCTCGATGGAAAACTTGCGTTTGACATTGTGCGCTAACTCGTATACCCGGTTAAATGTATCATCAATCGACTTATTTCCGCGGAACCCGTATTTTGTTCTAATTGAATGTCGTATACGTGGTTACAGGTGTTACAGAGTAAATATATAACCAATTCGTAAACCAAACATCGTCTGCTTACACTTCTGGAGTTAACTTTTAACGACGTTGTGTATAAAAATTTCTGCAACTAACCAACTAACAGTAGGAAAAGTACCTTCAGAAACAGTGTTGGAATATATATGCTGTTCTAAGAGAATCAAATGAAATCTATGTATATGGAGAAGCATGACTTGCTTATCGTAATGTTAATGGATATTACTAATGTACGCATGAACTGTATGTTGATTACGAGTCTGAGGTACTTACAAACACACACACACACACACACACACACACACACACACACACACACAGAGTGAATAAATGAAGCAACTGACGTCATCCGCAGTGGCTAGTCTACATGTACTTTATACATGTAGATTAGTGGTTAACACCTGTGATACAGGGAAGCGCCAAAGAAACTTGTATAGACTTGCGTGTTAAAACAAAAACAAGAAAAGCAAACTCTGCTCGAACAGGCCACGAAGTTCCAACAATACCGACAGGTCGCCGTGTCATTCTAAGCCTATAGGTGTCACTGGATGCTGGTATAGAGTGGCATGTGGCCGGCACACGCTCTCCCAGCCGTATGTCACTTTACTGCGTATTCAGATACAGAGATATGTTAACAGGCAGAATAGAGCGTGGCGATCGGCTACGCCTTTCTGATACTACAAACATCTGGCGCAGTTGTTAGATGGGTTACTGCTGCTATGGTATGTTATCAAGACGTTAGTGTGTCTGAGCGTGGTGTTATAGTCGGCGCACGAGCGATGGGACATAGTATCTACGAGGTAGCGATGAACTGGGCAATTTCCGGTATGACCATTTCGTGAGTGTACCGTGAATATCAGGAAACCGGTAAAACATCAAATCTCCGACATCGTTGCGGCCGGGAAATGATACCGCAAGAACGGGACCGACGACGACTGAAGAGAAGCGTTCAAGGAATCAGAAATGTAACCCTTCCGCAAGAAACTGTAGATTACAATGCTGTGCCATCAATAAGTGTCAGCGTGCGAACCACTCAAGGAAACATCATTTATATAGGCTTTCCGAGCCGAGGGCCACTCGTGTACTCCTGATGACAGCACCAGGCTATGAGCACTATGGGACTTAACATCTGAGGTCATCAGTTCCCTAAAACTTAGAACTACTTAAACCTACCTAAGGACATCACACACTTCCATGCCCGAGGCAGGATTCGAACCTGCGACCGTAGCGGTCGCGCAGTGCCAGACTGTAGCGTGACTGCAGGACACAAAGCTTTACACCTCGCCTCGGTGCGTCAACACAGTTTTAAATTGTATCGAGAGGATGGACGTGTACGGGTAAGGAGATAACCTCATGAATCCATGGACTCTGCATGTCAGCAGGGGACTGTTGAGGCTGGTGGAGACTCTGTAATGCTGCGGGCCGAGTGCAGTTGGAGTGATGTGGGATCCCTGATACGTCTAGGTACGTCATTGACAGGTGTCACGTACGTAAGCATTCTGTCTTATCACCTGCATCCATTTATGTCCATTGTGCATTCCTACGGACTTGGGCAATGCCAGCAGGACAATGAGCCCCACCAAAGGTCCAGAATTGTTATAGAGTGGCTCAATGAGCACTCTTCTGAGTTTAAACCTTCCGCTGGCCACCACACTCCGCAGACATGAAAATAATTGAGCATATCCGGGATGCCTTGCAACTAGCAGTTCAGAAGAGATCACCACCCCCTCGTAGTCTTACAGATTTACGGACAGCCCTGCAGGATTCATGGTGTCAATTCCTCCCAACACTTCTTCAGACACGTCACGTCGTGTTCCGACCCTTCTGAGTGCTCCCGGGGGCCCTGTACGATATTAGGCAGGTGTAGCAGTTTCTTTAGCTCTTCAGTGTAAGAAATGCAACTGTTTCTGACACACTGTTCATCAAGAGCATATTAACGGGGTTCCACTTACGCTTCCAACTGGACAGGGCTTCAGCAGCCACGCTGTTAAATTTTAATACTTACGTCCGTCTTCGTTCTCCTCCGCTGTCAGCAACTTTGGGCCAGCTTCTCAGCTATAATAGACAGCAGATTCCTAACCTGGGCCAGTTTACCGCGGGAACAACGGACAAGGCTGTGGTGCGCCCATTGATATTCCTAGCAATGGGCAGAGCGCTTACGGAACATTTGTTCGTTTTGGACGGTATCCGGGCTTTTCGATTTACGATATCCGATTCCGTTTATTTTGTGTCTGATTTTGTGCCTTATGAACGGCTGAATTATGTTTACCAGGAATATTGTGCCCTTTTCTCCCGGGACTCAAGAAGGCTGCTGATTACGTAGTGCGTATGCCATAAAAATCGACAGCGTGACCTAGTTTATTCCGTGCCAGGAATGTAACACTTCGCGCAAAAGTGAACGAAGAATTAGACAGATTGACCGCTTTAGGCGTCGTGGCACCTATTTGATCCAGTCCCTGGGCTACAACATTAGTCATTATCAAGACGCCGACGGTCATAATCCGTGTCTGTGGTGATGACTCTGAGCTGCCAGTTAATTCAAAGTAAGCGGTCGATACATACCCCCGTCTACGCCAGGACTAACCTGTGACGAAGCTGTGCATGTACAGTATTTTTCAAAAATAGATTCCTTGGAAGTACATTAACAGCTACAACTTGATGACAGATTACGTCTGCTTCTTGCTATGAATATCCCGTAAGGCCTCTACATTTAAGACTGAAGTGTTTCTTGTGTTGTAAACACGCCGTTCCGTAGGACTAAAGTGCAATTTGGAAAAGTCATACTTCCTGCAACCCTGTATAGAATACATTGGACGTCTTATTTCTTGTCGGGTGATTCAGCCAACCGACAGCCACACACCGCCTTTTACGGCCCTTTCGCCCCGCGAATATGAGAGGGTTCCAGGATTTCTTAGGCAAAGTGGCGAATTGCCTCAAGTTCCTTCAGCAAGTAGCTTTGGTTTCATTTCCTTGATATCAGCCACTTATGAAAGGTGCAGCGTTTGAGTCAACTCCTGCCTGAGACCACGCATTCCAGACCTTGAAGAATGTTCGCCGTTCTGCCCTTTACTTCACCACTATCACCTGGTCCTCCAATTTGTGGTTGCAACTGACCCGTCGCGGTATGGCTTGGAGCTCGTGATGTAGTGGCGTTGTGCAAAATAATCATAACTGCCCATTTGCTTTGTGTCAAGGACGTTTAATGATGGACAGGAGAATTATTCTCAAATAGAGAAGGATGCGCTTGTTATTATGTATCCTATGAAGAAATCTTATATGTTTCTCTACAGTGTTAAGTCTCATTTGGTGTCTGATCACAACCGCAAATGTCTCTCTTTAGCCCCGTGGCAAACTTCCCGTATAACACAAGCCATAGACTTCAGAATTGGGCCCTGTTCCTTAGTAGATGGAACTATGGTATTCATTTCCGCAAGTAGCTTATCATTGAAACGCAGTCGCCCTTTCGCATTTACTGATGGGATCTGACCCTGGTTTCGATCAGGATGATGTTCTCTGCTGATCGTAAGGTTTTCGCTTGGCACGACATTATTCACCTTCTGCATAAGGATGATTGCGACATCTCATTCTCCAAGATGTTGGGTAGTCGCCATGTCTAAAGCTTTGAATTAATAATGAATTTGAACATTTAATCACAGCTTTATCTAAATGCGCAGTGTATCAGGCCGCTCACCGGCAAAGCTGTTCACCATGGTCTGGGCTATCAGCCTTGTGAGTGGGTCCGTGTAGACTTCACAGACTCCCTCTTGGATGCTTGTTGATTGCTGGTCATTGACACTTACTCCCGTTTCACAGAGCTGCCAACCTCCACTTCAACACTGCAGAGCCTCTCACTCAGGTAATCTGAATCAAAGATCTGCCCCACACCTCGGTCAGTGACAACTGTCACAATTTTATTCTCAGACCCTTTTTGTGCACAGCATGGTATTCACCACATACGTGCACTTCTGTTCCACCTTCAATCGAACAAAGATGCAGAACACCTCATCTGCACTTTTGAGACACAACTAAAAAATTGTAATGGTGACGTCACAGGAGAAGAGATATATGAATAACTTATATGACAAATGAGGAACGCAGGGGTTAAAACATATACTGGTGAACATTTTATTATTTTTCTTAAGATTCCTGGGATTTCAGTTGGCGCTGTGGGAGATTTGTATGGAGATAAATTAATAATTCCTATCTTTAATTTAAGATTACACAGGGGCTATTCGGAAAGTAAGGTTCGGTCGGTCGTGAAATAGAAACTACAGTGAAGATCAAAAATATTTTAAGTGCAACAGTACGATAAACTTTCCAGCAACTGCTCTACATAGTGGCAGCTACGACTGACACATTTGTCATAGCATTGTAGCAGTTTTCCACAATACCGCCATCACAGAATTCCGCTAAATGTGCTTCCTGCCAATTCTCTACGCTGATCTGCGGCTTGTTGTCAACGACCAAATTTTATCGCTCTGTGAGCAGATATAAAACACAGAGGTAGCCAAGTCCCCGCTCTATGGTGGGTGAGGTGATCAAACACTTCCTACCAAAATTGCTGCAGGAACGACCTCATTGCCCCTGCAGTGTGCGACAGCGAAACGTCCTAAAGAAGGAAACGCATGACGATAACGCTGTGTGGGCTGTATGAAATCAGGCGAAATCTCTCACAGGCCCTCATACATGGTGGAAGACACTGTTTTTTGGGCATCTTTAGGTGCACACTGTGCGCAGAGAACTGAAAAGATTGAAGTGACGCGATCGTTGGGCAGATCTATGCAAAGCTTCTGCAAACTTTCGTTGTGGTTTCCACTGCACGATCAAGCAGAACATACTTTCCGAGTAGCCCTCTCAGAACGCAATACGTCAAACTGTCTGCAACATGGTATGTTGTTTCCACATACATATATGCAGCTGGAATCGGAGAGGTGACAAGGCTCATTTTCTAAATTCACAATAAAACTGGGCGGGAACTGTCGAGGGTTTTTTCGAACTAGATGTCTTAGTGGGACCCATTGCCATTTTTTTAACGTGTGTGATATCTTATGGGACTTAACTGCTAACGTCATCAGTGCCTAAGCTTACACACTACTTAACCTAAATTATCGTAAGGACAAACACACACACCCATGCCCAAGGGAGAACTCGAACCTCCGAAGGGATCAGCCGCACAGGCCATGACTGCAGCGCCCCAGAACGCTCGGCTAATCCCGCGCGGCTTTGCCATTTTAATCCCGTGTATGTCAACCTCGCGTCTCCGCCTCACCCCTCCACACCCTCAAACCAAATTTTGTCCCTGTAGGTTCCAATCTGCAAACGACAGTAAAAATTCGGCGGGGCAAGCACGTTCAAGGGGAATGCTGCGCCATATAGCCTTTAGAGAATGGTCGTAACTTGCTGGGCTGTCAGCAATGTCAGCGTCTCCCGTCGCTCATTGCATTCGGAGCTGTCATTTTCCACCGCATTATGGGTGGGGGTCATCGCCCCAAGGGAAGGTGGTTTCATTGACGCGTTTTATGCAACCCCTGCCGCCTTCGTTATAATTCTGAGCGGCGGTGTGTCTGAAATGTGTTCCTCGGCCAACCACAAGAAAACTCCGAGATTTCAGTGATGGGTGTCGCGGTTGTGACCTCTATCTCAATGGCGTCAAACGAAAGAGTTAAACGTCCACTGTGGCAACGGGCAGAAAAGTTGTGAAATTTGGTGCGGATGTGACATCATTAACCCATCTTACAGCTCATACGACCTTCTGAGCTGCGGCCTGTTTTGAAGTGTCATCGAGCCAAGGGTGACGTCGCAGGGCGCCAGTTTTGCACCTTTATTGCAGAAGGCTGTAGGCACTTTGAGCCACATTTCAAATTTCTGTGTCCTAATGGGTGTTAAGTATGGAATTTCGAAAAACTGATCCTATAATTCTATTGCACAGTGTATTTTCCCATACTGACCTGTGCTTATTAACTTCTTGGTGATCTGCTTTTACAAGTATACATACCAGGTTGGTACGGCTGAATTTTGATCTTTTAAGTAAAATGAGTTCTGAAACCTCTTTATTTAAATGAGTGTGGCTGTACTTAAATTGCTGAAGGACTGAGACCCACAACATCTTAGTGCTACGCAATCTCACTGCTCATAGAAAAATAACCAGACTTCAAATAATTAATTCAAAAGAATGGCGCTGACTAAAAAAATATCCTAACAGTAACCTATACATTTCATTAAGCACTTACCTCACAAAAATCTTCATTACGCGAGCTAAATAAAAAAATCTAGCTACTAAAGCAACTAACAGGCATGTGGTTAGCAAAGGAAAGGTTTTATAGCAAAACAAATAATGTATTTTTTTACGTTAACATTGTGACATCCAGTTGAGAGAAGGATATAAATCGTAACTGCCATCTAGCACAAAAGTATATAATCATGAATAATATTGAATCTCCAAGTCGAACGTGTACAGATTGTTAGCCTACGCTAACACTTGAGACCTCTATCCTCCATCAATGCTAACTTCTCACATCTAACATCCATCACTGCTGGCTGTTCACCTCCAACTGCCCAACAGTACTTCCATCACTGCTGTCGACTAACTTCCAACTGCATAACACAACTGGCAATTAACTTCCAACAACGAATCCAACCAGCCACAGAGTCTCTTACAAAGAAAGCGCAATCATAGATCCAATGCAAAGCGCTACACAGCGCTGCTAAAACAGATGCAGCCCTTCAGTATCTATCATTTCGATACCACCCTCTTTAAAGAGTAATGTTATTCTGCTGTATTTTACCTTGAAAATATTTCAACGGCCTACGAAATTCAGTAGACTTCTGGCTATATGCGCTGGCAGCAGCAAAATGGACCCTGTTTAATACACTTCCGATAAAATGAAGTCTTTCCCTAGTTTGTCTTCCTGGATCACCTCGGGACTTGGGCTTATATGTAGATGAATTCTGGTCCTAAATTTGTTCAACATGATTATTATCTTGGATTTGTTACTATTTATTATGGCTGCTATTGTTGGATAGTACGTGTTCACTTAACGTTGTGGGTGCTGTGTCTGGTCTTGTGTCGACACGCATATCCTCAAATCATCTGCAAACACTGTAAATACGATTTTCTTTTGTAATAAGGTAAGGTCTGGGAATGAGCTTTTAACTTTCGTTACCAGAGGTCCGACCGCAGTTGCGAGTTGGGCCGCCGACAATGGGCACCACCGAGAGCATGTCCACTTTATACGGTATGCCCCAGTTAGTTATCCGCTGATCGTGATTTTTTGACTGGGCCCTTCCAAAGATGACTCTCACAAGTGGTGAGTATTTGTTGCAGGTACCTAACTTCCGTACTGCTTTAAGCAGAAATCGGAGCAGATTTCCATAGAAAGCATTCGAAAAATAAACTGATATCACGCACCACGTTGTTTCCCATGTATCCGTGGTGCCTGTTAGGTCATGGTATTCATTTACGGTGTGTGCTGCGAAAGTGTGGGAATCACGTTATTCATCACAATTCTTCTTGACTGCTCGGGATAATAATGGACGGGGCAAAACCACATTGCTAAGGTAGTCATAGTCTGCAGCAAGCATAATGGGGTCTGTTCAAAAATCAGGGATTTACTGATGACACCGTAAAGTAAAGAAAGCTAAATGTGTCTACGAGAATTAAAATAAATGTCACCAAGAAAAGGCACTTTTTATTCCCAAAACAAATAATTCGATGATCGTTGTCGGGTCTTTCTTGGCTACCTATATGATGGATCTCTCCTGGAATCTTATAGGGAGCTGTTGGACTTTCCAAGGATCATTCCATATTCCAAAAATGAACAGCAAAGAGTCAGAAGTGATGACACTTTGTGCAGGACCTGACCATCATTTTGCTGGACAATGCTCGAGCACGTTGAGTGCAAGCTCTTACAGTTTTGTTTGACTGACGGGGCTGCTAAATTCTCTACCACCTACTGCACGCCCCCGGACTTAAGCCCTCGTGAGTCCAACTCGATTTCTAAACTGAAGGACACTCTTCGCGGCATTCGCTTCAGAACTGCTACTAAATCGTCGGCCAATAGACCACGCCGCTCGAACTGTCAACACAACTGGCACTGCTAAGAGTATCCTGCGACTTCCACATCGCTGACAACGGGTTATACACAATGCTGGTGACGACTATGTGGGTCAGTAAGACTCCGAAACGCGTATCTATTTTGTACGAGCTGTAAATAAATAGTTACGCATCACTGTTAAAATTCCATCCCTCGTAATAACACTTCCGTGAATACTTAGCTGGCAGAAGTGTTGTCCGATTCTGCCAGAACGTCAACAATAACAATTTGAAAAACTGTTTCGAGTTTGTCATCTATGTCTACTGCAGTATACAACTCATGGAAACGTTGCAGCACTGCGCTTTTGTTATAACAGTACTGTTATGTTGCGTCACTTCGTATCTTGTGTTCTTTTTTATTTTGTATTTTGTCCTCTCCCATGTTAGGATTAAGTGGTACAGTGACATATTTTCCTCTTGGATAATACTGTCACCTCTAGACCTCACCTCAAGATCTTCTAGTTTTCGTCTCTGCATTCACATATGCTTCCTCTATATTTATCAGTGATTATGTCTCGTGTGTCTTCGTACAATTCTCAGAGACACATGAAATAACATGCTTCTCACTTTTATTGTAACCATATTGTCTTCCCAATCTGCGTTGTTAGCATTTTGCATGCTCCATCCAACAGTTTAATCTGCGGGGATATTTCTTTAGGGTAGTGACGTAGGCCCCCGTGTTCCCACCACGGGTATCTCCTTGTCTCAGGCTAAGGCGGTTTTTAATTTCTATGATGCTTTCCCACGAAAAGCTGTCGAATTTCGAAAAACGACTTTGGTAATATAAGTACAGTGGATGGAAAAATTTGTAGGCCACATTTCTGATGCAGTGATGTTAAATAATAAATCTTGTGAGATATAAATCTGATCTTTCCTTCTCGCAGAAAGACCATTCACTTAGGTGTATAATAGTAAGTCCGCGTTTGTTGCCTCTCACGTGTCAATCAAACACGAATTTATAACCATATATTCAAGTTCCACGCATCTATTTGAATTTGGCTTTTGATGTTTTTTATAAACAACAGAGTTAAAATCACCATCAAATACGTCGCTGGTCCACGTCGTTGTATAGGCCGCTGTGGAACAGAGTTAAAATCACCATCAAATACGACTCTGTTCGATGTCGTTGGGTCGGCCGCTGTGGCCGAGTGGATCTAGGCGCTTCAGTCCAGAACCGTGGTGCTGCTACGGCCACACTTTCGAATCCTGCCTCGAGCATGGATGTGTGTGTTCCACTTAGGTTAGTTAGGTTGAAGTAGTTCTAAGTCTAGGGGACCGATGACCTCAGATGTTAAGTCCCATAGTGCTTAGAGACATTTGAACCATTTAAAGGATAGAAAAGTAGTACTAGCGAATGGGAGATAACGACATTTATAACGTGCGTATTCTGTTCTTCAATCGCCCTATGTATGTCAATTTAAGAATAGAATACTAGTGCTACGGAAGACGGAAAATAGAGCCATTCATAACATTTGCATCCTACTCTTCAGTTGACCGGTGGATAAAGATCAGAATTCGGTATTGTGATTAACAACATGATGCTGATAACACCTATTCCCCAAATCCCTACATGAAGAAAAACCATCTGAAATCACTACGGAACCCTCTACAACATCATTTTCAATTAATGTAACCAAATCATCAGTCGTTCGATTGGGACTTACTTTAGAAATTACTTCGTCACATCTTGACCTCAAACTACAGCATCCCAAATAAATAATCCTACAGGAGGTTCCCCATGTTATAGTTCCTTTTGCCAAAATGCTACTCGTCGATTTCGACTATAATCGGCCACCCAATTGCCCCCTGTACTTTAAATGTTCCCTACAAACTTCACTACAAAAGGGTAGCAGTCTACAATTGTACGCTCACTCACACGACATTCATGCACGCACAGCCACACAGGCTACCTCAAACACCAGCAGTATATAATTTTTATTTTATCCCTCAAGGCGAGCTTAGACTTCTCGATCCATGTTCCTCGTCTAACCGACCGCCACAACCGATGTTTGCTGCAGCGCCATACGAATAAGTCGTGAGTACGGCGAGCGGACACACTTGTCTGGTGCATATGTTCGTCGCACTCACGACATCGAACTTAACCGGCAACAGGAACATACATTTGTAAAAATCGAGTCATGGCCATTATGTCTGAGCCCATAGCCTCCTTTAAATCATCCAGGTTCATTGGAATAGATAAATCCATACCTCCAAACTAAAACGAAAAAGAAAAAATTCTCATAAAACAAAAAACAATCCGTCCAAATTATTTCAAATTCACTAAGAATGAAATTAAGTACCGAATGAATTGCAAAATACCAATTACTGAAATCGATGCAAACGAAAGAAATTTTGCGAATATCGAGCTCTGTCTTTTAAAACAACATTCACTTTTTTAAATACACAATGATGGCGCTTACCCGCAGCAGACAACCGATTTATCATCTATGGTAGACCCTGCTGATCTGATGCCTTTATTGACGGTACTTCAGATAGAATTTGTCAACTAACACTGCAGTAGAATTGTCAAATGTAGAATTACTTGGGATGAATTATGAAGTACTAGGGGGCTATAATGTTATTATTACAGATTACATTAAAATGTAACCACACACATGTAAGTGTCGTGTCTGTACATGCATACATCATCATAGTTAAAAATAGACACAGCATATAGCACATATAATTTCGTTTTTATTGAATCAAAAGTGTAATAAGAACAAATGATATATTTCACTGAAATTCAGAATCTTGCGACGCGAATCATGTTGTAGCTAGCAGCAGGACTGGTGACAGAACACGTGTTGTATCTGGCAGCAGGACTGGTGGCACAGCGTGTGCTGAATCTGGCAGCAGGACTGGTGACACTGTGTGTGCTGAATCGGGCAGCAGGACTGGTGGCACAGCGTGTGCTGAATCGGGCAGCAGGACTGGTGACAGGATGTGTGCTGTATCCAGCAGCAGGACTGGTGACACAGCGTGTGCTGTATCTGGCAACAGGTTTGGAGCCTTGACGGGTGTTGTATCTGGCAACAGGACTGGTGATAGGATGCATGCCGTAGCAGGCAATGGGGATGGCGGATGATATTTGTGTGGAGGCTGACGGCGATGCTTTGGACACCAACTGCTCTAAAGGTAATGAGGCTACACGTTTTGTGTTTAGATAGTCTGCTGGTGACGCAACTTCTGTTTTGCCTGGCGATGAGCCTCGAAGAATTGCTCTCGTTGTGGGTGGCAACGCCACTTTAATTGTAGTCGCCGACGTCACTTGTGTCACGTCTGACGAGACATGTGTTGTAGATGGGGACGTGGTGGGAGATGCCATGTGTGTAGCAGCTGCTGGTTCAAGTTGTGTCGTGGATGGCAATACGGCTGGATACTCCAGTTGTGTTGTGGCCTCCTTGGCCACTCCTGTTGTGGCTGGTGACGCGGCTGGTGCAACCACTTGTGGTGCAGCTGGTCGTTCAACTGGTACTGCGGATGGTGACGCAGGTGGAGACGCCTCTTCTCTTGTGGCTTCTGCTGGCTCTCCTCCTGTGTCCGGCAACGTGGCTGGCGATACCTGCAGTGTTGCCGTGGGCGACGTGGCTGGTGACGCCGCTGTTGTTGCTAATGCTGGCTCCTGTGAGAAAAAGATATAATGGATGATGTTAAGATGTTGCTAAATGTGTTCCATGTGATACAAGTTGAGAGAAGATCTATCCACAATAATTTAGATGATTAAAGTAACATTAAATATTGCCAGTTCTTTGGTACATCTATTCAGTACATATTTAAATCGAATGAGAGTAAGAATTATTTATCAGTCAATATAGTGACATCATAAATACTGTGAGATTATATTGGTGAATAAATTATTCTCGTGCATTTTCTTTGTCAGGGTTGGATCTTTAAGAGCTTGTTATTCTGAAAAGTAATCTAAACATTTGCAAAGGACTATCACTGCTCGACGTTCCATACAATGATACAGTCTCATTCACAACATGACGTTGTGATGTCTCCCAATCGCTCGATATGGACCATGCCTGTAAGCTCACTTCTGCACTTACGAGAAGAAACACGAGGCTGCGCATATCCACCTCGCAGGGTTTCATGGTGGTCTGTGTCCTACAAACTTATACTGACGATCCAAAATAATATGACCGAATATTTAATACGGTGTTGGGCCGCCTCAAGAATACAATACACAAGAAGTTCTGGATGTTGCGTATTAAATTATTGTGCCTGTACCAGCAATCTGCTCTGTCGTCATATCTGCCACAGGTAGCCTCCAATCCTGCTCTACAGTCCGCAAATGATTCCGACCGTTACATACCGTGATGAGGAGAGGACATCGAAGGTCTTATCGGCTACCGCAGGTTTCACCGTCATTCAACCTCCTTTCACAGCTCACGACAGCCAAACAAGTTAACCATTTACCAATGATTGTCCCTAACCACCTGACACAGCAGACTACCCGTTCTCCGTATTATCGACCCGTATCGTTGCTAGAATGGGTTTTCATTTATTTCTGCTACGTTTAGATACCTTCATTAGCGCACCCCGTATCCCCAATACCACTAGGGAGCTTTCAATGTTGACATACTAATGGGCATAATGTTTACGCTAATTAGAATAAAACCACTATATAACATGCCACACCTACGTTTTCCTCATAATTTCACACTATTAGTCTTGGTCGTGCGTTCCTTATTCGATTGATAAATATACAAATACGTTTGACACCTTATGCGAGTGCCACTTTTGATTCCCATCGACGTATAAGGAGTAACCACTTAACATGAGAACAGAGAAACCCGCAACTGAAGCAAGTGACATTTCTTGACTCTTACAAACAACGGTAAAGTAGGTAACGCTCAGAACGTAGTCTAAAGGAAGCAGTAATTCAGAACACCACTCTTTATCTCAGCCACCAGCAAAGAAAGATTGCCAAGGTTTCACAAAATACCTAATAGTGATAGA
Organism: Schistocerca cancellata; assembly: GCF_023864275.1. Classification (NCBI taxonomy): domain Eukaryota; kingdom Metazoa; phylum Arthropoda; class Insecta; order Orthoptera; family Acrididae; genus Schistocerca; species Schistocerca cancellata. Next base: position 593,066,941 of record NC_064632.1, on the reverse strand, counting down.
TGAAAATAGCGCTTTTAAGTCAAGTGGGCTTCTCCGTCGATGCCTCTCAGAAGGCAGGCACCACGGCGCCCCTCACCTCCATGCTGTCCAGTGGGTGGCCAGGGGCGGTCTTCTCCTCCGGCGGGTCGTCTGCCTCGCTCCCCTCCCCAGTGGTACAGCAGGGCAGCCACCGGCGAAACCGGCGAAACATCTTCTGCAGGAAAGAAACTCAGTATAAATTGTCCGACATTGTGTGTGAATGCGGTGGTCTTTCAGCGCATCACACTTGGAGTAGACAATACCGCAAAGTTGTAACGGTTGTAGTGTTCCAGTCCAATTACACAGTTAGATGGGTCGATGGACAATTATTCTTTTACGTAGCATGAAACAGTATTATGTGAACTTCAACTGGGATTATATTAAAGAAGGTATCTCGAGCCACCACTTATTTATCTTGCAACTTTGCTTCGAAAGAAAAAACAGTTAGTGGATAGGCTGCAGTTCAGGAAAAATGTATGGAATTTTGATATAGCTTGATAATGCTTGATTAATTCTGCAGGAGAATCAGATTGTGAAGCTCTCTTAAATATATTAAAAATCATACACGTCTGATCTAATCTGGCCTGCGGGAACCTTGACAGGGAACTGAATAAATAACTGAGGAGTCACTGAAAGTCAGCAACGGCATTTGTTTTAGGATTAAATCTGAAAAATGGAAGCACACGACAAACGTGTATTTAACAGGAAAACCTTAATTTACCGTGGACTGTTTGTTGCGAATATTACCGGTAAAACCGACTTAAAAACATGTATGAATCGCACGATCATTTAAAATCTGGAGTGCTGTGGAAGATAGGAATTACGCACACACAAATATTAAGACTAACCATTCATACACAGAAAAAAGTTACTCAATAATTTAATAAACGAAACATCTAAACTCGGTTGGGGAGAGAACAGCCAAGATGGTCGAATACTTTAATAGAAAATTATTCCAAAATTAATAAAAGTTCTTTCGCTAGACAGCTACGAAAACAATGAACCCGAACTACGTTCTACGTTTTCAAACGAGTATGATGTATAGGCAAATCTCTATGAGCAATTGTTTAGTCTGAAAGACTAATGTCTTGTACTATTGTGTGTGTCTTGTACTATTTCCTGGGCGGTTGTAATAGCTTTATGTGTACTTTTGGACTACTTAATGTCTGTCTAAAGGCGGACGAGGACAGAAAGGACCACTTATTACATACCTGTTCCGAAGAACTGGTGTCCGGCTGGAAAAATGGACCTTTAGGCTTCTTCTCAGATGGAAATGCGAAGCTTTCACAACCTTCTTCTTTACGTTAACTGTTAAGTTACGGTTTTTTCAGAGCACCTCGAGACAATACTAGAGCGCACGAGAACTATACGGATACGGCATAGATCGCTTCAAGCGACGCTGCATTGTTGACAGGCAACCCAGGTGACGATACATGCGCTGTTAACTGACTGCGTCCTACAGTTGCTACACAGTATTTTAGTGTCCATATATTACAGCACTTTCATAATCGGGTCTCTCTTGAACGTAAGTATAAATTACGGGGTGAAATATCTAAAGGCAAAAATTATTGCTTCAGAATCGAAATATGCCAAAGGGATTTCCGAATATACCTCTACATCGACATCATACTCTGGAAGCCACCTAATGTTGTGCGGCGGAGGGTACTTTCGGTACCAATATCCGATCCCTCCAACTCTGTTCCACTCGCGAATAGAGAGTGAAAAGTTTCATTCTTTCACCTACTAAACTACAGAACAACTTTTACGTGACTTTAAGTAGTCCCATTCATGACCATTGAAAATATGTTTGCAATTTTTGTAGTAATGAATTGCCTTATGCTATTACAAGTTTCCTTTATAGAGTAGGATTTTATTAGACGGAGTCAACGATATCGGAGCAGTCTAGATGTCTTATACTGTATTTGTATCTAATTGCATAAAAGACAGTGTTATACGAAATGTCGGCAACTTGTTACTACAGATGTACGCTGTCGCAGGTGAACTCTACGGCCAGTTTGCCTGTGAGCCCAGCTTATTGTGTCGCTGTGGTTACTCAAGTACGAAAGCTGATTTCATTCTTATCCGAGTGTGATCGACGCCTTGTGTTCGGGAAGCGAAAAGAACAAAATCGGTTAACTCTATTGATATTAGAACAGTTACTGCAATTCACTCCATCTCGTTGGTAGTGCTATGTTCTTTGATCTGAAATTTATGTATGTGAGTTGCTAAATATTCAGTAAGATTAATTCGAATGTCGGTGGAAATGCTTATGTCCAGACATAACATAGGAATTGACTCTGAGAACACTAGATATACTCAGAGACTGAACTGCTACGGATTACATTTAAAACAAGAAAGGAAAATTAGAGAACTGTACTTAATACTCTGATGACGTGCTCTGCGCCTTGGGGATGCGTACATGGCGGCCCTCTCACAGACAAGAAGAGTCTCGAAATAATGAGACAAATCGTAGGATCGCTTTAGTTATAGATGATGCAATATCGCATACTTGGAGAAAACCACGTTGTATTGTGCCGGCTGAAACAGAGAATGCAACACACTGTTTGTTGCCTGTTATCTCTATCTCGATTAAGCACTTGTTGGTAATGGATGAGCGAACGTACGAGTGAGGTTCTCGAAGGAGAACTCTTGCTGCAAGTACATGAAACGGCAACTTAATAGTAGTCACCAATGTACACATTCAGCTTCGAAGTGGAAGTCAAATTTCATGCCAAATGTCTATATTGATTCGCGTAATAAATAAAGAGCGTTCAAGTCGAAAAAATATTGAGTTACAGCTCTCGGTCTCAGTGCGTAATAACTTCTACAACTTTAACAAACGGAAATAAAATTCCGCAAATAAATTTAATAACGCAACTGCATAGATAACAACATAGCGAGTGAAGATGCAACTATCAGCAAGCGGAGAAATAATGGAAAGTAGATCGCATCACAGTATTCAGGTATGCAAAACAAGGGGAACTGTAACTGATGATTTATTTAAGCTTACAGGAAACTACTCCTGAAAATCTAAAAATTTAGCTAGGTACCTTACCTTAACGTGAACGCAATCACCATGCGTTTAATTGTCATCTCTAAGATCATGGTAGATATTTGTGCTGGGAATCAAGAGACTAAAGGAATGGACTACTGCGTCCACATTCTTAGATAATTGTATTGTTTATCACTTCAAGAATGCGTAAGTGTTGTAAAAAATGGGAAGTCCACATCATTTTCTCTGCCATCATAGCTATGCGCTAAAATTCTATTACAAGGAAATTACATTCTTCTGTCACCCACTACATAACTTATTTCACACATACAGCAACGATCTCAAATAGATAATTTCAGTACTCTGTACTGAGACAGAAGTTGCTCATCGGAACACCTGAGAGATTATAAGATTTCTTTCTACCTCCTCCCCCCCCCCCCCCCCCTTCACATGCGGGGCAGCTAGTTAAACAACAGTACTTCTTCCAGTTCGCATAGCTGGTAATTCGAACGTTTTTCTTTCCGTTACGCCAGGTGGGTGACCAGCTGCCTACGGTTATGTGATTCGTCCTTCTCTTATTGCAACTGATTCGTTATAACATACCTAGCCTAGGTGATATTTGTCTCTTGGTAATCGTTTGGCAGCAGCAAGTTGTGGTAGCTTCCGGCTCTTCTCGATGTAGCCCGCCCAAAGCCACGAAGAGGCTTGTCTACGTTCTGTGTCCTTCATGCATTGTTCGTTAAACAAAATCATTTATTAATATCCACTTACATTTGTTCCTGATTGGCTGTGTCATACCACCATCGAGACGTAAGCGTTTGATGTTCCAACGCTGGTAGGTGACAGTGAAGAAGTATGAGTTCGGCTGAGGGCCACGCGGTGTAATTTGGACAGCGAGCGTTACACTTCTGAAGCTCAGTGAGTGTGTCCTGTCTGCGAGATCCGGGCATGGAGTACAAATAACAGCACAATCAGTACCAACTGAAGAAGACTGCTGGATCAGTAGTGCAAATACTGTGCGTGAAATGATATCAGCAACTCGTCACTACACATGAAAGCAAATAACTGATCAATTACCTTCAACAATCCTGATGAACATCTGTGACCCGTCTTTATAACATTGTCGAGAAGCAAAAAAGGTGAAAATATGTGGCAGATATTCCTTCACGTTGGTGCCTGTGTTTATCTTAGTCACATACTCCCCTTACATGCTGAAATAAATGTGGAGAAGCGCAGGATGTATGATACTTACCATAGTTCAGGTGGTGGTGGTGGTTAGTGTTTAACGTCCCGTCGACAACGAGGTCATTAGAGACGGAGCGCAAGCTCGGGTTAGGGAAGGATTGGGATGGAAATCGGCCGTGCCCTTTCAAAGGAACCATCCCGGCATTTGCCTGAAACGATTTAGGGAAATCACGGAAAACCTAAATCAGGATGGCCGGAGACGGGATTGAACCGTCGTCCTCCCGAATGCGAGTCCAGTGTGCTAACCACTGCGCCACCTCGCTCGGTCATAGTTCAGGCTTATATTGGTAATCTGCAGGTCTGGTTCGTCTGTACGACCTTGTTTCTATAAATTAGGCATACAGTGTACGCGATGTAGTTTCAGTAGCTAGGTTCACGGCTTGCCATTTGTGTCTAATGGATTCGTAGTCATATTTGTTTGTCGGGTTCGCATATGTAGCATGCAGTGTAGAAGGATCTGTTTCTGAGTTCATTGTTAGCCACAGGGCACTCTGATGGCTGACCGATCTGCGGCTCCAATGGAGGTCCATTCGGTACCGGCCATATCCTACTAAAGGAATGCACCATGCCTGGACTGGGGTGTAATGGTGGAATTTCAGCTCCACTCGGACGTTGCGGAAAAAGAGTAAATTCTAGAACCGTTAACAATGCTTACCCAATCCCGTTGCCACGGACTCACTTGTCGCTGCTCCAGTTGCCCCTAGTCCCTTAAATCATGATCCGTATTTTCCATTATCTGTCTACTTTTCCTCTCTTCAATACTTCCAATACTTACGTTCGTCTTGGTTCTCCTCCGCTGTCAGCAACTTTGCGCCAGCTTCTCAGCTATAATAGACAGCAGATTCCTAACCTGGGCCAGTTTACCGCGGGAACAACGGACAAGGCTGTGGTGCGCCCATTGATATTCCTAGGAATGGACACAGCGCTTACGGAACATTTGGACGGTATCCGGACTTTTCGATTTACGATATCCGATTCCGTTTATTTTGTGTCTGATTTTGTGCCTTATCAACGGCTGAATTATGTTTACCAGGAATATTGTGCCCTTTTCTCCCGGGACTCAAGAAGTATGAGTTCGGCTGAGGGCCACGCGGTGTAACTTGGATAGCGAGCGTTTCACTTCTGACGCTCAGTGAGTGTGTCCTGTCTGCGAGATCCGGGCAGGGGGTACAAATAACAGCACAATCAGTACCAACTGAAGAAGACTGCTGGATCAGTAGTGCAAATACTGTGCGTGAAATGAAATCAGCAACTCGTCACCACACATGAAAGCAAACAACTGATCAATTACCTTCAAGATTCCTGATGAAGATCTGTGACCCGTCTTTATAACATTGTTGAGAAGCAAAAAAGTTGAAAATATGGGACAGATATTCCTCCACGGTGGTGCCTGTGTTTATCTTAGTCACATACTCCCCTTAGCTGCTGAAATAAATGTGGAGAAGTACAGGATATATGATACTTATCATAGTTCAGGCTTATCTTGGTAATCTGCAGGTCTGGTTCGTCTGTACGATCTTGTCTCTATAAATTAGGCATACAGTGTACGCGATGTAGTTTCAGTAGCTAGGTTCACGGCTTGCCATTTGTGTCTTATGGATTCGTTATCATATTTATTTGTCGGGTTCGCATATGTAGCATGCAGTGTAGAAGGATCTGTTTAGGAGTTCACTGTTAGCCAAAGGGGCACTCTGTTTGCTGACCGAGGTGTGCCTTCCATGAAGGACCATTCGGTACCGGCCATATCCTACTAAGGGAATGCACCATGCCTGGACAGGGGTCTAATGGTGAATTTTCAGCTCTACTCGGACGTTGTGGAGAAAGAGTAAATTCTAGAACCGTTAACAATGCTTACCCAATCCCGCTGCCACGCATTCACTTGTCACTGCTCCAGTTGCCCCTAGTCCCTTAAATCATGATCCGTATTTTCCATTATCTGTCTACTTTTCCTCTCTTCAAGCAGTATATCTAAACTCGCTGACACATTGTTAGCTCACTCGGGTATGTTCCGAGTATCACGCATAGTGCCTCCAGTGACGTTGTGCTGAAAGCCCCTATCAGTCTCAGCAGAACAGTTCTTTGACGTCGCGTAACAAGGTACGTTCGTTATGAGAGAGTGACCATGTGCACGCCGCGAACACACACCGTGTGATCAAAATTATACGGACACCCCATAACATACGTTTTTCATATTAGGTGCATTGTGCTATCTCCTATTGCCAGGTACTCCATATCAGCAACTTCAGTAGTCATTAGACATCGTGAGAAAGCAGAATGGGTCGCTCACGGAATACAAACGTGGTTAGGTGATTGGGTGTCACTTGTGTCGTTCGTCTGTACGTGTGATTTCCACACTCCTGAATAACCCTAGGTCCACTATTTCCGATGTGATAGTGCAGTGGAAACGTGAAGGGATACGTCCTGCACCAAAGTGTACAGGCTGACCTCGTCTGTTGACTGACAGAGACCGCCGACAGTTGAAGAGCGTCGTAATGTGTAACAGCGAGAAATCCATCCAGGCGATCGCATACGATTTCCAAGCCGCATCAGGATTCACTGCAAATACTATGACAGTTAAGCGGGAGGTGAGAAAACTTGGATTTCATGGTCGAGCGGCTGCTCATAAGCCACACATCACGCCGGTAAATACCAAAGGACGCCTCGCTTGGTCTGAGGAGCGTAATCATTGGACAACTTCACAGTGGTGTAACGAATCACGGAACACAGTGTGGTGAACCAATGGCAGGGTGTGGGTATGGCGAATGTCCGGTGAACGTCATCTGCAAGCGTGTGAAGTGCCAACAGTAAAACTCGGAGGCGGTGGTGTTATGGTGTGGTGGTGTTTAACATGGAGTGGGCTTGCACCCCTTGTTGTTTTGCGTGTCACTATCACAGCACAGGCCTAAATTGATGTTTTAAGCACCTTCTTGCTTCCTACTGTTGAACAGCAATTCGGGGATGGTGACTGCATCTTTCAACACGACCGACCATCTGTTCATAATACACGGACTGTGGCGGAGGGGTCATATAACAATAACATCCCTGTAATGGACTTGCGTACACAGAGACCTGATCGCAATACTATAGAACACCTTTGAGACGTTTTGGCACACCGACTTCGTGCCAGGCATCACAGACCGACATCGATACCTCTCCTCAGTGCAGCACTCTTTCTCAGGCATCACCTGCCAAGACTGTGTAGAATGACTTTAGATTTGATTTATAGAATTCTTCATGAGTTGGCTCACACCACAGACAACATTTCATCAACGTATGCGACATTATCGCAAATATGTACTTATATACCCCATACTTATCTGCTAGGTGAAGCTCGATGGAAAACTTGCGTTTGACATTGTGCGCTAACTCGTATACCCGGTTAAATGTATCATCAATCGACTTATTTCCGCTGAACCCGTATTTTGTTCTAATGGAATGTCGTATACGTGGTTACAGGTGTTACAGAGTAAATATATAACCAATTCGTAAACCAAACATCGTCTGCTTACACTTCTGGAGTTAACTTTTAACGACGTTCTGTATAAAAATTTCTGCAACTAACCAACTAACAGCAGGAAAAGTACCTTCAGAATGAGTGTTGGAATATATATGCTGTTCTAAGGGAATTAAATGAAATATATGTGTATGGAGAAGCATGACTTGCTTATCGTAATGTTAATGGATATTACTAATGTACGCATGAACTGTATGTTGATTACGAGTCTGAGGAACTTACAAACACACACACACACACACACACACACACACACACACACACACACACACACACAGAGTGAATAAATGAAGCAACTGACGTCATCCGCAGTGGCTAGTCTACATGTACTTTATACATATAGATTAGTGGTTAATACCTGTGACACAGTGAAGCGCCAAAGAAACTTGTATATACTTGCGTATGAAAACGAAACCTTGAAAACCAAACTCTGCTCGAACAGGCCACGAAATTCCAACAATACCGACAGGTCGCCGTGTCATCCTAAGCCCATAGGCGTCACTGGATGCTGGTATAGAGTGGCATGTGGCCGGCACACGCTCTCCCAGCCGTATGTCACTTTACTGCGTATTCAGATACAGAGATATGTTAACAGGCAGAATAGAGCGCGGCGGCCGGCTACGCCTTTATGATACAACAAACATCTGGCTCAGTTGCTAGATCGGTTACTGCTGGTATGGTATGTTATCTAGACGTTAGTGTGTCTGAGCGTGGTGTTATAGTCGGCGCACGAGCGATGGGACCTAGTATCTACGAGGTAGCGATGAATTGGGCAATTTCCGGTATGACCATTTCGTGAGTGTCAGCGTGCGAACCACTCAAGGAAACATCATTTATATAGGCTTTCCGAGCCGAGGGCCACTCGTGTACTCCTGATGACAGCACCAGGCTATGAGCACTATGGGACTTAACATCTGAGGTCATCAGTTGCCTAAAACTTAGAACTACTTAAACCTACCTAAGGACATCACACACTTCCATGCCCGAGGCAGGATTCGAACCTGCGACCGTAGCGGTCGCGCAGTGCCAGACTGTAGCGTGACTGCAGGACACAAAGCTTTACACCTCGCCTCGGTGCGTCAACACAGTTTTAAATTGTATCGAGAGGATGGACGTGTACGGGTAAGGAGATAACCTCATGAATCCATGGACTCTGCATGTCAGCAGGGGACTGTTGAGGCTGGTGGAGACTCTGTAATGCTGTGGGGCGAGTGCAGTTGGAGTGATGTGGGATCCCTGATACGTCTAGGTACGTCATTGACAGGTGTCACGTACGTAAGCATTCTGTCTTATCACCTGCATCCATTTATGTCCATTGTGCATTCCTACGGACTTGGGCAATGCCAGCAGGACAATGAGCCCCACCAAAGGTCCAGAATTGTTATAGAGTGGCTCAATGAGCACTCTTCTGAGTTTAAACCTTCCGCTGGCCACCACACTCCGCAGACATGAAAATAATTGAGCATATCCGGGATGCCTTGGAACTAGCAGTTCAGAAGAGATCACCACCCCCTCGTAGTCTTACAGATTTACGGACAGCCCTGCAGGATTCATGGTGTCAATTCCCCCCAACACTACTTCAGACACGTCACGTCGTGTTCCGACCCTTCTGAGTGCTCCCGGGGGCCCTGTACGATATTAGGCAGGTGTAGCAGTTTCGTTAGCTCTTCAGTGTAAGAAATGCAACTGTTTCTGGCACACTGTTCATCAATGAGCATATTGACGGGTTCCACTTACGCTTCCAACTGGACAGGGCTTCAGCGGCCATGCTGTTAAATTCTAATACTTGCGTCCGTCTTGGTTCTCCTCCGCTGTCAGCAACTTTGGGCCTGCTTTTCAGCTACAATAGACAGCAGATTCCTAACCTGGGCCAGTTTACCGCGGGAACAACGGACAAGGCTGTGGTGCGCCCATTGATATTCCTAGCAATGGGCAGAGCGCTTACGGAACATTTGTTCGTTTTGGACGGTATCCGGGCTTTTCGATTAACGATATCCGATTCCGTTTATTTTGTGTCTGATTTTGTGCCTTATGAACGGCTGAATTATGTTTACCAGGAATATTGTGCCCTTTTCTCCCGGGACTCAAGAAGGCTGCTGATTACGTAGTGCGTATGCCATAAAAATCGACAGCGTGACCTAGTTTATTCCGTGCCAGGAATGTAACACTTCGCGCAAAAGTGAACGAAGAATTAGACAGATTGATCGCTTTAGGCGTCATGGAACCTATTTGATCCAGTCCCTGGGCTACAACATTAGTCATTATCAAGATGCCGACGGCCATAATCCGTGTCTGTGGTGATGACTCTGAGCTGCCAGTTAATTCAAAGTAAGCGGTCGATACATACCCCCGTCTACGCCAGGACTAACCTGTGACGAAGCTGTGCATGCACAGTATTTTTCAAAAATAGATTCCTTGGAAGTACATTAACAGCTACAACTTGATGACAAATTACGTCTGCTTCTTGTTATGAATATCCCGTAATGCCTCTACATTTAAGACTGAAGTGTTTCTGGCGTTGAAAGCACGCCGGCCATTTTTCAGCGCTATTTGGAGCAACTTACCCGACGAATTCACTGTTATATCAATCACCTCCACTAGAGTGTCGTTACCAGTCACACCAGCGAACACCGTCTTTTGTTTCAGACATCGTGTGCCGTAGGACTAAAGTGCAATTTGGAAAAGTCATATTGCTTGCAACACTGTATAGAATAACTTGGACATCTTATTTCTTGTCTGGGGATTCAGCCAACCGACAGCCACACACCGCCTGTTACGGCCCTTTCGTCCCGCGTATATGAGAGTGTTGCAGGATTTCTTAGGCAAAGTGGCGAATTGCCTCAAGTTCCTTCAGCAAGCAGCTTTGGTTTCAATTCCTTGATATCAACCACTTAAGAAAGGTGCAGCGTTTGAGTGAACTCCTGCCTGAGACCACGCACTCCAGACCTTGAAGAATGTCCGCCGTTCTGCCCCTTACTTGACCACTATCAGCTGGTCCTCCAATTTGCGGTTGCAACTGACCCGCCGCAGTATGGCGTGGAGCTCGTGTTGTAGTGGCGTTGTGCAAAATATTCATAACAGCCCATTTGCTTTGTGTCAAAGACGCTTAATGATGGACAGGAGAATTATTCTCAAATAGAGAAGGATGCGCTTGTTATTATGTATCCTATCAAGAAGTCTTATATGTTTCTCTACAGTGTTAAGTCTCATTTGGCGTATGATTACAACCGCAAATGTCTCTCTTTAGCCCCGTGGCAAACTTCCCGTATAACACAAGCCATAGACTTCAGAGTTGGGCCCTGTTCCTTAATAGATGTAACTATGGTATTCATTTACGGAAGTAGCTTACACAGTTAGTAGTGCTACCAATGGTTCCAATGGCTCTGAGCACTATGGGACTTAACTTCTGAGGTCATCAGTACCCTAGAACGTAGAACTACTTAAACCTAACTAACCTAAGGACATCACGCACATCCATACCCGAAGCAGGATTCGAAACTGCGACCGTAGCGTCGCGCGGTTCCAGATTGTAGCGCCTAGAACTGCTCGGCCACTCCGGCCGGCTCTTCCATTGCTCAAGCCGTCGCCGTCGACCCTGTTCTCCATTAAACTGCGGCAATATGTTCCGGAAGAAGGGCCACAAATTCCATCCACAATCATTGTCAGTTCAGACACCGACATGCGCTCGTCGATGGCAATTTTTTGTTGTCCGCAATGAAAGGCTGTTCTGCAAGAGATCGTTACGGTTTCTCTCGCCACGACATTATTCACCTTCTGCATAAGGATGATTGCGACATCTCATTCACCAAGATGTTGGCTAATCGCCATGTCTAAAGCTTTGAATTAATCATGAATTTGAACATTTAATCACTGGTTTATCTAAATGCGCATTGCATCAGACCGCTTCCCGGCAAAGCTGTTCACCACGGTCTGGGCTATCAGCCTTGTGAGTGGGTCCGTGTAGACTTCACAGACTCCCTCTTGGATGCTTGTTAATTGCTGCTCATTGACACTTACTCCCGTTTCACAGAGCTGCCAACCTCCACTTCAACACTGCAGAGCCTCTCACTCAGGTAATCTGAATCAAAGATCTGTCCCACACCACGGTCAGTGACAACAGTCACAATTTTATTCTGAGACGCTTTTTATGCACAGCATGGTATTCACCACATACGTGCACTTCTGTTCCACCTTCAATCGAACAAAGTTGTAGAACACCTCATCTGCACTTTTAAGACACAACTAAAAAATTGTAATGGTAACGTCACAGGAGAAGAGGCTCTCGCACAATTTCTTACTTCTTACAGGTACACACCCATCAGCGAGAAGGGGCAGCAGACATACTTGGGCCCCATAGGCAAAACACTAGACACACGGGACTCTATGCGCGTTCACACGCAAGTGTGGTATTGCGGCAGTCATCCCAAGACCGAGCGGTCGTCGTGTCTTCACAGAGTAGAAGGAAGACCGGTGGGTGACACACCACCGCAACCCACAAGTGAAGGCCCAGTCGTCGCCGTCTGCTCGAACGCCTGTGAGATCATACACTCCTCCTGCATCTGGTCGTCCTTCCTCAGCACCGCACTCGACCGCCCTTCCGCCGAATTTGCACCCATATGATTCTAGGCCTAGTTCGCACTCCACTGTTCTTATTTCTAGCTCTCCGAAAATTTATAGACAATCAAGCAATGCAAGCCACTTGCACGAAATATCAGTAATCACATGGCTATAACACACATGAAGTGAGACTGGCCTAGACGCTTGCAGCAGCTCAATGGAGACGACTATTACCTTACAGATGTGGACATATTTATCACAAAATAGAAATGTGCAACTACCTAATATGGAAACATGTCTCCTGTATGCTGAGAAACGCTAATGATATTATAAACAAAGGTAACACTTAGATGATTATTATTATTATCACAGTCTCAGTTGCACATATTCACTCTGGACTGCCGCTTCTCGTCATAGGGCATTATATTCAGATCTAAAAATAAAATGAAAAGAATCATTAATGCACTACCATTTAAACAATATTTGAACAATTGCATAATCTTTCAGATAATATGTCATCCACTATTAATGACACGGTTTCCCAACGTGAACAAACTCAGACGGAAGCGTAGAAATATATGAATAATTTATATGTCAAATCAGAGAGCGCAAGAGTTAAAAGATATACTGGTAAGCATTTTATTATTTTTCTTAAGATTCGTGGGACTTCAGTTGGAGCAGTGGGAGATTTGTATGGAGATAAATTAATAATTCCTATCTCAAATTTAAGATTACACAGGGGCTGTTCGGAAAGTAAGGTTCAGTCGGTCGTGAAATAGAAACTACAGTGAAGATCAAAAATATTTTAAGTGCAACAGTAGGATCACCTTTCCAGCAACTCCTCTACATAGTGGCAGCTACGACTGACACATTTGTCATAGCATTGTAGCAGTTTTCCTCAATACCGTCGTCTTAGAATTCCTCTGAATGTGTTTCCTGCCAATACTCTACGCAGATCGGCGGCTTGTTGTCAACGACAAAATTTTGTCTTTATAGCAGCGGCTTACGTGAGCGGATATAAAACTCAGAGGTAGCCAAGTCCCCGCTGTATGGTGGGTGATCAAACACTTCGTACCAAAATTGCTGCAGGAACGTCCTCATTGCTCCTGCAGTGTGCGGCAGCGAAACGTCCTAAAGAAGGAAACGCATGACGATAAAGCTGTGTGGGCTGCATGAAATCAGGCGAAATCTCTCACAGGCACTCATACATGGCGGAAGACACTGTTTTTTGGGCGTTTTTAGGTGCTCTCTGTGCTCAGAGAACTGAAAAGATCGAAGTGACGCGATCGTTGGCAGATCTATGCAAAGCTTCTGCAAACTTTCGTTGTGGTTTCCACTGCACGATCAAGCAGACCATACTTTCCGAGTAGCCCTCTCAGAAAGCAATATGTCAAACTGTCTGCAACATGGTATGTTGTTTCCACGTACATATATGCAGCTGGAATCGGAGAGGTGACAAGGCTCATTTTTAAAATTCTCAATAAAACTGGGTGGGGACTGTCGAGGATTTTTCCGAACTAGAAGTCTTAGTGAGGCCCATTGCCATTTTTTTAATGTGTGTGACATCTTATGGGACTTAACTGCTAACGTCATCAGTGCCTAAGCTTACACACTACTTAACCTAAATTATCGTAAGGACAAACACACACACCCATGCCCAAGGGAGGACTCGAACCTCCGAAGGGATCAGCCGCACAGGCCATGACTGCAGCGCCCAGAACGCTCGGCTAATCCCGCGCGGTTTTGCCATTTTAATCACGCGTATGTCAACATCGCGTCTCCGCCACACCCCTCCACACCCACAAACCACATTTTGGCCCTGTAGGTTCCAATCTGCAAACGACAGTAAAAATTCGGTCGGGCAACCACGTTCAAGGGGAATACTACGCCATATAGCCTTTAGAGAATGGTTGTAACTTGCTGGGCTGTCAGCAATGTTAGCGTCTCCCGTTCCTCATTGTATTTAGAACTGTCATTTTCCACAGCGATATGGGTGGGAGTCATCGCCCCAAGGGAAGGTGGTTTCATTGACGCGCCTTATGCAACCCCTGCCGCCTTCGTTTTAATTCTGAGCGGCTGTGTGACTGAAATGTGTTCCTCGGCCAACCACAAGGAAACTCCGTGATTTCAGAGATGGGTGTCGTGGTTGTGACCTCTATCTCAATGGCGTCAAACGAAAGAGTTAAACGTCCACTGTGGCGACGGGCAGAAATGTTGTGAAATTTGGTGCGGATGTGACATCATTAACCCATCTTACAGCTCATACGACCTTCTGAGCTGCGGCCTGTTTTGAAGTGTCATCGAGCCAAGGGTGACGTCGCAGGGCGCCAGTTTTGCACCTTTATTGCAGAAGGCTGTAGGCACTTTGAGCCACATTTCAAATTTCTGTGTCCTAATGGGTGTTAAGTATGGAATTTCGAAAAACTGATCCTTTAATTCTATTGCACAGTGTATTTTCCCATACTGACCTGTGCTTATTAACTTCTTGGTGATCTGCTTTTACAAGTATACATACCAGGTTGGTACGGCTGAATTTTGATCTTTTAAGTACAATGAGTTCTGAAACCTCTTTATTTAAATGAGTGTGGCTGTACTTAAATTGCTGAAGGACTGAGACCCACAATATCTTAGTGCTACGCAATCTCACTGCTCATAGAAAAATAACCAGACTTCAAATAATTAATTCAAAAGAATGGCCCTGACTAAAAAAAAATCCTAACAGTAACCTATACATTTCATTAAGCACTTACCTCACAAAAATCTTCATTACGCGAACTACTCCAATACCGTGAGTGTCAATACTGCCAGCTAAATAAAAGAATCTAGCTACTAAAGCAACTAACAGGCATGTGGTTAGCAAAGGAAAGATTTTATAGCAAAACAAATAATGTATTTTTTTACGTTAACATTGTGACATCCAGTTGAGAGAAGGATATAAATCGTAACTGCCATCTAGAACAAAAGTATATAATCATGAATAATATTGAATCTCCAAGTCGAACGTGTACAGATTGTTAGCCTACGCTAACACTTGAGACCTCTATCCTCCATCAATGCTAACTTCCCACATCTAACATCCATCACTGCTGGCTGTTCACCTCCAACTGCCCAACAGTACTTCCATCACTGCTGTCGACTAACTTCCAACTGCATAACACAACTGGCAATTAACTTCCAACAACGAATCCAACCAGCCACAGAGTCTCTTACAAAGAAAGCGCAGTCAGAGATCCAATGGAAAGCGCTACACAGCGCTGCCAAAACAGATGCAGCCCACTTACAGTACCAGCAGTCATTTGCAATTTGATTCAGTATCTATCATTTCGATACCACCCTCTTTAAAGAGTAATGTTATTCTGCTGTATTTTACCATGAAAATATTTCCACGGCCACCGAAATTCAGTAGACTTCTGGCTATATGCGCTGGCAGCAGCAAAATGGACCCTGTTTAATACACTTCCGGTAAAATGATGTCTTTCACTAGTTTGTCTTCCTGGATCACCTCGGGACTTGGGCTTATAATATACACTCCTGGAAATGGAAAAAAGAACACATTGACACCGGTGTGTCAGACCCACCATACTTGCTCCGGACACTGCGAGAGGGCTGTACAAGCAATGATCACACGCACGGCACAGCGGACACACCAGGAACCGCGGTGTTGGCCGTCGAATGGCGCTAGCTGCGCAGCATTTGTGCACCGCCGCCGTCAGTGTCAGCCAGTTTGCCGTGGCATACGGAGCTCCATCGCAACCTTTAACACTGGTAGCATGCCGCGACAGCGTGGACGTGAACCGTATGTGCAGATGATGGACTTTGAGCGAGGGCGTATAGTGGGCATGCGGGAGGCCGGGTGGACGTAACGCGAATTGCTCAACACGTGGGACGTGAGGTCTCCACAGTACATCGATGTTGTCGCCAGTGGTCGGCGGAAGGTGCACGTGCCCGTCGACCTGGGACCAGACCGCAGCGACGCACGGATGCACGCCAAGACCGTAGGATCGTACGCAGTGCCGTAGGGGACCGCACCGCCACTTCCCAGCAAATTAGGGACACTGTTGCTCCTGGGGTATCGGCGAGGACCATTCGCAACCGTCTCCATGAAGCTGGGCTACGGTCCCGCACACCGTTAGGCCGTCTTCCGTTCACGCCCCAACATCGTGCAGCCCGCCTCCAGTGGTGTCGCGACAGGCGTGAATGGAGGGACGAATGGAGACGTGTCGTCTTCAGCGATGAGAGTCGCTTCTGCCTTGGTGCCAATGATGGTCGTATGCGTGTTTGGTGCCGTGCAGGTGAGCGCCACAATCAGGACTGCATACGACCGAGGCACACAGGGCCAACACCCGGCATCATGATGTGGGGAGCGATCTCCTACACTGGCCGTACACCACTGGTGATCGTCGAGGGGACACTGAATAATGCACGGTACATCCAAACCGTCATCGAACCCATCGTTCTACCATTCCTAGACCGGCAAGGGAACTTGCTGTTCCAACAGGACAATGCACGTCCGCATGTATCTCGTGCCACCCAACGTGCTCTAGAAGGTGTAAGTCAACTACCCTGGCCAGCAAGATCTCCGGATCTGTCCCCCATTGAGCATGTTTGGTACTGGATGAAGCGTCGTCTCACGCGGTCTGCAAGTCCAGCACGAACGCTGGTCCAACTGAGGCGCCAGGTGGAAATGGCATGGCAAGCCGTTCCACAGGACTACATCCAGCATCTCTACGATCGTCTCCATGGGAGAATAGCAGCCTGCATTGCTGCGAAAGGTGGATATACACCTTACTAGTGCCGACATTGTGCATGCTCTGTTGCCTGTGTCTATGTGCCTGTGGTTCTGTCAGTGTGATCATGTGATGTATCTGACCCCAGGAATGTGTCAATAAAGTTTCCCCTTCCTGGGACAATGAATTCACGGTGTTCTTATTTCAATTTCCAGGAGTGTATTTAAGAGAGCTTCACAATCTGATTCTCCTGCAGAATTAATCAAGCATTATCAAGCTACATCAAAATTCCATACATTTTTCCTGAACTGAAGCCTATCCACTAACTGTTTTTTCTTTCGAAGCAAAGGTACAAGATAAATAAGTAGTAGGTGGTGGCTCGAGATACCTTCTTTAATATAATCCCAGTTGAAAATGATATCACGCACCACGTTGTTTCCCATATATCCATGGTGCCTGTTAGGTCATAGTATTCATTTACGGTGTGTGCTGCGAATGTGTGGTAATCACGTTATTCATCACAATTCTTCTTCACTGCTCGGGATAATAATGGACGGGGCAAAACCACATTGCTAAGGTAGTCATAGTCTGCAGAAAGCATAATGGGGTCTGTTCAAAAATCAGGGATTTACTGATGACACGGTAAAGTAAAGAAAGCTAAATGTGTCTACGAGAATTAAAATAAAGGTCACCAAGAAAAGGCACTTTTTATTCCCAAAACAAATAAGTCGATGATCGTTGTCGGGTCTTTCTTGGCTACCTATATGATGGATCTCTCCTGGAATCTTATAGGGAGCTGTTGGACTTTCCAAGGATCATTCCATATTCCACAAATGAACAGTATAAAGTCAGAAGTGATGACACTTTGTGCAGGACCTGACAATCATTTTTCTGGACAATGCTCGAGCACGTTGAGTGCAAGCTGTTCAAGAATTGTTTGACTGACGAGGCTGCTAAATTCTCTACCACCTACTGCACGCCCCCGGACTTAAGCCCTCGTGAGTCCAACTCGATTTCTAAACTGAAGGACACTCTTCACGGCATTCGCTTCAGAACTGCTACTAAATCGTCGGCCAATAGACCACGCCGCTCGAACTGTCAACACAACTGGCACTGCTAAGAGTATCCTGCGACTTCCACGTCGCTGACAACGGGTTATACACAATGCTGGTGACGACTATGAGGGTCAGTAAGACTCCGAAACGCGTATCTATTTTGTACGAGCTGTAAATAAATAGTTACGTATCACTGTTAAAATTCCATCCCTCGTAATAACACTTCCGTGAATACTTAGCTGGCAGAAGTGTTGTCCGATTCTGCCAGAACGTCAACAATAACAATTTGAAAAACTGTTTCGAGGTTGTCATCTATGTCTACTGCAGTATACAACTCATGGAAACGTTGCAGCACTGCGCTTTTGTTATAACAGTACTGTTATGTTGCGTCACTTCGTATCTTGTGTTCTTTTTTATTTTGTATTTTGTCCTCTCCCATGTTAGGATTAAGTGGTACAGTGACATATTTTCCTCTTGGATAATACTGTCACCTCTAGACCTCACATCAAGATCTTCTAGTTTTCGTCTCTGCATTCACATATGCTTCTTCTATATTTATTAGTGATTATGTTTCGTGTGTCTTCGTACATTTCTCAGAGACACATGAAATAAAATGCTTCTCA
This sequence comes from Schistocerca cancellata, assembly GCF_023864275.1. Classification (NCBI taxonomy): domain Eukaryota; kingdom Metazoa; phylum Arthropoda; class Insecta; order Orthoptera; family Acrididae; genus Schistocerca; species Schistocerca cancellata. The sequence continues at coordinate 593,048,210 of NC_064632.1, read as the reverse complement.
CTTTTATTGTAACCATATTGTCTTCCCAATCTGCGTTGTTAGCATTTTGCATGCTCCATCCAACAGTTTAATCTGCGGGGATATTTCTTTAGGGTAGTGACGTAGGCCCCCGTATTCCCACCACGGGTATTTCCTTGTCTCAGGCTAAGGCGGTATTTAATTTCTATTATGCTTTCCCACGAAAAGCTGTCGATTTTCATAAAACGACTTTGGTAATAGGAGTACAGTGGATGGAAAAATTAGTAGGCCACATTTCTGATGCAGTGATGTTAAATAATAAATCTTGTGAGATATAAATCCGGTCTTTCCTTCTCACAGAAAGACTATTCACTCAGGTGTATAATAGTAAGTCCGCGTTTGTTGCCTCCCACGTCTCAATCATACTTAAATTTCTAACCATATATTCTAGTTCCACGCATCTATTTTAATTTGGCTTTTGATATTTTTTATAAACAACAGAGTTAAAATCACCATCAAATACGTCGCTGGTCCACGTCGTTGTATAGGCCGCTGTGGAACAGAGTTAAAATCACCATCAAATACGACTCTGTTCGATGTCGTTGGGTCGACCGCTGCGACCGAGCGGATCTAGGCACTTGAGTCCAGAACCGTACTGCTGCTACGGCCACTGGTTCGAATCCTGCCTCGAGCATGGATGTGTGTGTTCCACTTAGGTTAGTTAGGTTTCAGTAGTTCTAAGTCTAGGGGACCGATGACCTCAGATGTTAAGTTCCATAGTGCTTAGAGACATTTGAACCATTTGAAGAATGGAAAAGTAGTACTAGCGAATGGGAGATAACGACATTTATAACATGCGTATACTGTTCTTCAATCACCCTATGTATGTCAATTTAAGAATAGAATACTAGCGCTACGGAAGACGAAAAATAGAGCCATACATAACATTTGCATCCTGCTCTTCAGTTGACCGGTGGATAAAGATCAGAGTTCGGTATTGTGATTCACAACATGATGCTGATAACCCCTATTCCCCAAATCCCTACATGAAGAAGAACCATCCGAAATCACTACGGAACCCTCTACAACGTGATTTTCAATTAATGTAACCAAAACTTCCTTGGTTCGATTGGGACCTACTTTAAAAACTACTTCGTCACATCTTGACCTCAAACTACAGCCCCCCAAACCCATAATCCTCCAGGAGGTTCCCCATGTTGTACTTCCTTTTGCCAAAAAGCGACACGTCGATTTCGACTATTACACCCGGCCACCCAACTGCCCCTGTACTTTAAATATTCCCTTCAAACTTCCCTACAAAAAGAGTACCAGTCTACAATTGTACGCTCACTCACACGACATTCATGCACGTACAGCCACACAGGATACCTCAAACACCAGCAATGTAAAATTTTCATGATATCCCTCAAGGCGAGCTTAGACTTCTCGATCCATGTTCCTCGTCTAATCGACCGCTACAACCGATGTCTGGTGCATATGTTCGTCGCACTTACGACATCGAACTTAACCGGCAACAGGAACATAAATTTGTAAAAATCGAGTCATGGCCATCATGTCTAAGCACATAGCCTCCTTTAAATCACCTAGGTTCATTGGAATAGATAAATCCATACCTACAAACTAAAACAAAAAAGTGAAAATTCTCATAAAACAAAAAACAATCCGTCCAAATTATCTCAAATTCACTCAGACCGAAATTAAGTACCGAATGAATTGCAAAATATCAATTACTGAAATCAATGCAAACGAAAGAAATTTTGCGAATAACTAGCACTGTCTTTTAACACAACATTCACTTTTTTAAATATACAATGATGGCGCTTATCCGCAGCAGACTATCGATTTATTATCTATGGTTGGAAAGTAAAGACATTAATTTCTATGAGCTGCCTAGGACGTCTTTGGTCAAAGCTGACTGGTTGCATCCTGTGCTTCAGTAGACGCTGCTGATCTGATGCCTTTATTGACGGTACTTCAGATAGAATTTGTCAGTGGCGTCAGTCGTTTACCCGTAAGAAGTGGTCAATGAGTCTCTGTTTCGTTTACGGTTGAGTTGTGGTTGTACGTAATGTGAAGTACCGGTTCAGTGCGGGGGCTGGAGCAATGGAATCAGTTCAGCATACATTTTGCCTACACCAAGGCCACGGCGGTTTTTTCATGTGGCAGCTGATCACTTCTGCTGACGGTTAATTCGAGCGCATGCCTGAGTTTTACATTTTTCACAGCTTGACTTACTCTCTTAAGTTTTTCCTAACATAGTTTTCGGTGATGGGGCGTAAATTTCACTTCCGATGTGCAGAAAATCTACTGTGTACCACTACGAAAGGAGTAACTGTAGAGGAGTTTCTATTTTTTAGTGCAATATGTTCGACTTTCCTTAGTCGATACTTAAATTCGCAAGTATATATGTTAAATAGCTCTTTAAACATTAAATTTGGGAATGAGGAAGGCGTCAAGTGGAAACCTTGTTCGTTATAATGGGATAGTAGTTTTGTACACGAAAGCAATAGCGTGATTGACAACATTACATGTACCAGTAAAGAAGTAAAAAAATGTTGTCAATATACTGTTGGAGTACGACAAAATGGTGGTAACGTAAGAGTTAGAGCCCCCTATATTTCTCATCAAGGAATATGCGCAGCATCTCAGGAACAGACAACGCAGGACCGGCCACTGGAAGTTTGTAGGTAGGTACATCATTTACTGTCTGGTGTATATACGAAATTGTAGCGAGTACACCCAGTAATGTGTAATTTCAGTGGCTGGTACTTTTTACGAAATGTATTATTTAGAATTTTAACCTGCAGGAAGAAGGAATTGTGGATTCACAATTGTTTAGATCTAACTGCAATATCAGCATGACCATATGAGCACAGAAAATGTATTATCAGATCTTTGAACTCTGTCTGATGCCACCCGTTCTAAACAGCATTAATCGAACTTTCTCGTATCAGTTCTTCATTTCATTAAGTGTGGTGGGGGCCCGCAGAATAATGTTCCTGTACAACTATGGAATGTTTGGTTGTTTTGACGCAAGTATGCAGCACTCGTCATATTCTGCAGGTGACACCCACAGAATCTTGCTGAACAAAACTGTGTGTGGGAGGAATGAGTCTGTTGATATACTTACGAATTACTCCAAAGGAAAACTCGCTGCTACCAAGTATTTAATCTAGGAACACACCAAGATTGTTTCAGTTTAAATTTATCTCAAAACGTGATCGATCTGTGAGATTGTAATCCTGTGCTCCACTTTCCAACATCTCAGCACAATCATATTCAGAAAAGAGATTTTTCATCTGTTTGTACAGTAGTCATAATACTCCATTCGTTCCTCTCCATTCTAAACAACAAATTTTTCTTTTCTTGTCAACTAACACTGCAGTAGAATTGGCGAATGGAAAATTACTTGGGATGAATTATGAAGTACTAGGGGGCTATAAGCTTATGTATTACAGATTACATTAAAATGTATCCACACACATGTAAGTGTCGTGTCTCTACAAGCATACTTCAGCATAGTTAGAAATAGACACAGTATATAGCACATGTATTTCGTTTTTATTTAATAAACAGTATAATAAGAACAAATGATATATTTCACTGAAATTCAGAATCTTGTGACGCGAATCATGTTGTAGCTAGCAGCAGGACTGGTGACAGAAAACGTGTTGTATCTGGCAGCAGGACTGGTGGCACAGTGTGTGCTGAATCGGGTAGCAGGACTGGTGACACTGTGTGTGCTGAATCTGGCAGCAGGACTGGTGACAGGTTGTGTGCTGTATCCAGCAGCAGGACTGGTGACACAGCGTGTGCTGTATCTGGCAAGAGGTTTGCTGCCTTGACGGGAGTTGTATCTCGCAACAGGACTGGTGATAGGATGCATGCCGTAGCAGGCAATGGGGATGGCAGATGATATTTGTGTGGAGGCTGACGGCGATGCTTTGGACACCAACTGCTCTAAAGGTAATGAGGCTACACGTTTTGTGGTTAGATAGGCTGCTGGTGACGTAACTTCTGTTTTGCCTGGCGATGAGGCTCGAAGAATTGGTCTTGTTGTGGGTGGCAACGCCACTTTAATTGTAGGTGCCGACGTCACTTGTGTCACGTCTGACGAGACATGTGTTGTAGATGGGGACGTGGCGGGAGATGCCATGTGTGTAGCAGCTGCTGGTTCAAGTTGTGTTGTGGATGGCAATACGGCTGGATACTCCAGTTGTGTTGTGGCCTCCTTGGCCACTCCTGTTGTGGCTGGTGACGCGGCTGGTGCAACCACTTGTGGTGCAGCTGGTCGTTCAACTGGTACTGCGAATGGTGACGCAGGTGGAGACGCCTCTTCTCTTGTGGCTTCTGCTGGCTCTCCTCCTGTGTCCGGGAACGTGGCTGCCGGTACCTGCAGTGTTGCAGTGGGCGACGTGGCTGGTGACCCCGCTGTTGTTGCTAATGCTGGCTCCTGTGAGAAAAAGACGTAATGGATGTTGTTAAGATGTTGCTAAATGTGTTCCATGTGATACAAATTGATAGAAGATCTATTCACAATAATTTAGATCATTAAAGTAACATTAAATTTTGCCAGTTCTTTGGTACATTTATTCAGTACATATTTAAATCGAATGAGAGTAAGAATTATTTATCAGTCAATATAGTGACATTATAAATACTGTGAGATTATATTGGTGTATAAATTATTCTCGTGCATTTTCTTTGTCAGAGCTTGTTATTCTGAAAAGTAATCTAAACATTTGCAAAGGACTATCACTGCTCGACGTTCCATACAGTGATACAGTCTCATTCACAACATGACGTTGTGATGTCTCCCAATCGCTCGATATGGACCATGCCTGTAAGCTCACTTCAGCACTTACGAGAAGAGACGCGAGGATGCGCATATCCACCTCGCAGGGTTTCATGGTGGTCTGTGACCTACAAACTTATACTGACGATCCAAAATAATATGACCGAATATTTAATATGGTGTTGGGCCGCCTCAAGAATACAATACACAAGAGGTTCTGGATGTCGCGGATTAGGCCTTTGTGCCTGTACCAGCAATCTGCTCTGTCGTCATATCTGCCACAGGTAGCCTCCAATCCTGCTCTACAGTCCGCAAATGATTCCGACCGTTACATACCGTGATGAGGAAAGGACATCAAAGGTCTTATCGCCTACTGCAGGTTTCACCGTCGTTCAACCTCCTTTCACAGCTCACGACAGCCAAACAAGTTAACCATTTACCAATGATTGTCCCTAACCACCTGACACAGCAGACTACCCGTTCTCCGTATTATCGACCCGTATCGTTGCTAGAATGGGTTTTCATTTATTTCTGCTACGTTTAGATACCTTCATTAGCGCACCCTGTATCCCCAATCCCACGAGGGAACTTTCAGTGTTAACATACACAATGGGCATAATGTTTACGCTAATTAGAATAAAGCCACTATATAACATGCCACACTTACGTTTTCCTCATAATTTCCACTATTACTCTTGGTGTTTGGTTCCTTATTCGATTGATGAATATAGAAATACGTTTGACACCTTATGCGAGTGCCACTTTTGATTACCATCGATGTATAAGGACTAACCACTTAACATGAGAACAGAGAAACCCGCAACTGAAGAAAGCGACATTTCTTGACTGTTACAAACAACGGTAAAGTAGGTAACGCTCAGAACGTAGTCTAAAGGAGGCAGTATTTCAGAACACCACTTTTTATCCCAGCCACTAGCTAAGAAAGATTGCCAAGGTTTCACAAAATACCTAATAGTGATAGATGAAAATAGTGCTTTTAAATCAAGTAGTCTACTCAGAAGGCAGGCGCCACGGCGCCCCTCACCTCCATGCTGTCCAGTGGGTGGCCAGGGGCGGTCTTCTCCTCCGGCGGGTCGTCTGCCTCTCTCCCCTCCCCCGTGGTACAGCAGGGCAGCCACCGGCGAAACCGGCGAAACATCTTCTGCAGGAAAGAAACTCACTAAATATTGTCCGATATTGTGTGTGAATGCGGTGGTCTTTCAACGCATCACACTTGGAGTAGACAATACCGCAAAGTTGTAACGGTTGTAGTGTTCCAGTCCAATTACACAGTTAGATGGGTCGTTGGATAATTATTCTGTTACGTAGCATGAAACAGTAATATGTGAACTGCAACTGGGATTATATTAAAGAAGGTATCCCGAGCCACCACCTACTACTTATTTATCTTGTACCTTTGCTTCGAAAGAAAAAACAGTTAGTGGATAGGCTGCAGTTCAGGAAAATTGCATGGAATTTTGATGTAGCTTGATAATGCTTGATTAATTCTGCAGGAGAATCAGATTGTGAAGCTCTCTTAAATATATTAAAAATCATACACGTCTGATCTAATCTGGCCTGCGGGAACCTTGACAGGGAACTGAATAAATAACGGAGGAGTCACTGAAAGTCAGCAACGGCATTTGTTTTAGGATTAAATCTGAAAAATGGAAGCACACGACAAACGTGTATTTATCAGTAAACCTTAATTTACCGTGGACTGTTTGTTGTGAATATTACTGGTAAAACCGACTCAAAATCATATATGAATCGCACGATCATTTGAAATCAGGAGTGCCGTGGAAGATAAGAATTACGCACACACAAATATTAAGACTAACCATTCATACACAGAAAAAAGTTGCAGAATAATTTAATAAATGAAACATCTAAACTGGGTTGGGGACAGAACTGCCAAGATGGTCGAATACCTCAATAGAAAATTATTCCAAAATTAATAAAAGTTCTTTCGCTAGACAGCTATGAAAACAATTAACCCTAAATACGTTCTACGTTTTTCAAACGAGTATGATGTATAGGCCAATCTCTATAAGCAATCGTTTACTCTGAAAGACTAATGTCTTGTACAATTGTGTGTCTCTTGTACTATCTCCTATGCGGTTGTAACAGCTTTATGTGTACTTTTGGATACTTAATGTAGTTCGTTCCTGTGTTTGCGAAATTGATGTCTGTCTAAAGGCGGACGAGGACAGAAAGTACCACTTATTACATACCTGTTCCGAAGAACTGGTGTCCGGCTGGAAAAATGGACCTTTAGGCTTCTTCTCAGATGGAAATGCGAAGCTTTCGCAACTTTCTTCTTTAAGTTGACTGTTAAGTTACGGTTTTTTCAGAACACCTCGAAACAATACTAGAGCGCACGAGAACTATACGGACTCGCAATGTTCCTGAGCAACGGCACAGATAGCTTCAAGCCACACTGCATTGTTGACAGGCAACCCAGATGACGATACATGCGCTGTTAACTGACTGCGTCCTACAGTTGCTACACAGTATTTTAGTGTCCATATATTACAGCACTTTCATAATCGGGTCTCTCTTGAACGTAAGTATAAATTAAGGAGTGAAATATCTAAAGGCAAGAATTATTGCTTCAAATACGAAATATGCCAAAGCGATTTCCTAATATACACCTACATCGACATCATACTCTGCAAGCCACCTAATGGTGTGTGGCGGAGGGTACTTTCGGTACCAATATCTGATCCCTCCAACTCTGTTCCACTCGCGAATAGAGCGTGAAAAGTTTCATTCTTTCACTTACTGAACTACAGAACAACTTTTACGTGACTTTAAGTAGTCCCATTGATGACCATTGAAAATATGTTTGTCAATTTTTGTAGTTATGTATTGCCTTATGCTATTAAAAGATTCCTTTATAGAGTAGGATTTTAATAGATGGAGTCAAAGACAGAGGAGCAGTCTAGATGTCTTATACTGTATTTGAATCTAATTGCATAAAAGACAGTGTTATACGAAACGTCGGCAACTTGTTACTACAGACGTACGCTGTCACAGGGGAAACCTACGGCCAGTTTGCCTGTAAGCCCAGCTTATTGTGACGCTGTGGTTACTCAAGTACAAAAGCTGATTTAATTCTTATCTGAGTGTGATCGACGCCGGGTGTTCGGAAAGCGAAAAGAACAAAAACGGTTAACTCTACTGATATTAGAACAGTTACTGCAATTCACTCCATCTCGTTGGTCGTGCTATGTTCTTTGAGCTGAAATTTATGTATGTGAGTTGCGAAATATTCAGTAAGATTAATTCGAATGTCGGTGCAAATGCTTATGTCCAGACGTAACATAGGAATTGACTCTGAGAACACTAGATATACTCAGAGGTGAAAATTTCTCTTTCACAATGATGGCGCCAGCAGTTTCACGAGTTTTCGATGTGAGAGGTACTTGCACCCACCGGTTCACATTTACAAATTCATAGACACAAACACGGCTCACACTTTCGATGAGCGTTTCATCAGGGGAGACAATAACGAGTAAATTTAGCAGTAGTTAATGTTATGTCAAGTTAAATAAATATCTTAATGAAGGTTAATAGAATATTGTCACTGTTTTCTGTATTTTCCGTTCTCGTATCACAGAGTACTTTACTGGCTTCTTTAGAGCACTAGATAATACGCATAAAAAGGGAAAATAGGAGGATCATATACCGCGAGATGAGATGATCTTTGACCCTAGTGATGCAATGGAAAGCCCGTCCCCCCATACGGTGGTGAGTCTCTGAGGCAGCTCACCACTGAGAAATGCTCTCACGATTTGCATGATGGTACCACTTTGGTGTTACTCCGTCATGTTCAAAAATGAAATACTAATAAAGCCAGATCTAAGACATTTAGGTAACAAAATTCCTGTAATCGTGAGAGGTGGCATGAGCCCCCTCTCATATTTCTATCTTACGATTCTCCTCTCTAATTGCATGCGGTGGAAAGTTGGTATTCCTTCACACGCAGACTTCCCACGCAGCGTCTCTCGTCACCCGGGTGGTCCGGTGACAGGCGGGCTCTGCTGATCTGGAAAGCTTTAAGCCGACGGGTGTGAGGAAGTCGAGTGAATGCTTTGCAGACACCGACATTGTCAAGAGGCACGCCCGCAGAGCCTGAAGTAGCGGCTGGGCTAGAGGTTCCGTTACTTCGCAGAAACTTAGCGAAAACACTTTCTGGCGGGCTACCAGCGAGGCGTGGGAATGACTTGTGTACCCAGGCAGCTGTGGCGGGAAAATTCCCGCACTTTCTGCAAAATAGTAACTGTGATTGGCTTGCTCAGGGCATAGCTCCGTGACGTAGCAAGATCGGCGCAGAAATTGGCGCCAAGAATCTCCATTGGTGGAATGGTAGCGTTCCGGCAATGGAGTGGAATTTTCCGCCGGTTTTCGAGTTGCTGATTGGAACGTTTAACCACGGCTACTGTCGTGGGGGCGGGAATGTTCTGTGTTCGGTTTTTGGTACGGGTGCTCTTGTAAGTAGTCGGCTCTCGCCTCTCGGTCGAGGACGTCGAAGCAACAAGCCAACAGCTCCGGTACGCCAGATCGTGTCCTGGCAGTCAAGAAGACAGTTTGGTAATGTATGTCCGCAGCACCGGCAGATAGGGATTTTCCTAGGTGATAATCAGAGCTAAGCAGAGCGCGCCTGTTCGTCTTTTTTCTAACTTTGTGCTGACTTGGGTAGCAGCAATTAATGTTGGGTTGGCTATGTGTTTTCTCTAAGATTTGAGTTGCAAGGAATTGGCTGCACATACCACTTCGTCATAATCCTCACAATCTAGTTTAGGGACAACTTCACATTCACAGCGTTTGTTTGAGTATCCAATTTGAGCCAATTTGATGTATTGTTTCATGTGTTTTTGTTTATTATTTTGTGTTTAGTCTTAATAAATCATATTGTTATTTTGGACAGAACTTTCATTCTGTTAATCGGTAGAGCAACCCCATCATTCCTCACTATGTTAATGAAACCTTCGTTTATTTAACTTATTTATCAAATTAAATTATTGCAGGTGCCAAACTCTCTTCTACTCCACTGGCAGGGTTGATTAGAGTCAGTTCGCGTATTTTTTTTATCCTTGTGCAACAGCAAAAGTTGGAGTTAGAATAGGGGGGGCTTAGAGCATCATGTACATATGTAAGTTCTAGAAGAATTGAGTGTTAAAAACACTGCTAGCCCCGGCACCTCGCAATCGTCTTCTACGCAAAAAGAACAGTCCGTAAACGTGTTCTCGAAGATCCAGGACACATGAAGTTTTAAAGTGTCTCCGTCATGCTTGTCTATGTTGCTGTGTAGCCATATTCGTACGTTCTGTCGCTATTCTTGTTAACTGAAATTTACCCTTATCACTGAACACTAAACGTGAAAGCACATTGTTATCTTCCATCTCAACGCACAGACCAAGTTTGTTTATTGCCTTCGTAATGGATTGTTTACAAATGAATGCTGTATTGCGTGAAACTCAAATCTCGTGGCAAATCACAACATACGGAATGACGAACAGTTAACTCCTGACTGTTGCACAGACTGAACTGCTACGGATTACATTGACAACAAGGGAAGACAATATGGTTACATTAAAGTGAGAAGAATTTTATTTCATGTGTCTCTGAGAATTGCACCAAGACAAACGAGACATAGTCACTAAAAGATACAGACGAAGCATATGTGAATGCAGAGACGAAAACCAGAAGATCTTAATGTGAGATCTGGAGGTGACAGAATTATCCAAGAGGAAAATACATAACTCTACCACCTAATGCTAACATGGTAGAAGACAAAACATAAAATAAAAAAGAACACAAGATATGAAATGAGGCAACATAACAGCACTGTTACATCAAAAGCGCAGTGCTGCAATGTTTCCATGAGTTGTATACTGCAGTAGACATAGATGACAACTTCAAACCAGTTTTTCAAATTGTTATTGTTGACGTGCTGGCAGAAGCGGACAACACTTCTGCCAGCTAACTATTCACGGAAGTGTTATTAAGAGGGCTGAAACAGTAACAGTGGTAACTATTTACTTACAGCTCGTAGAAAACAGATAGCGTTTCAAAGTTTTACTGACCTTCAGAGTAGTCACCGGCGTTGTGTATAACCCGTTGCCAGCGACATGGAAGTCGTAGGACACTCTTAGCAGCGCCAGTTGTGTTTACAGTTAGAGCGGCGTGGTCCATTGCTCGACAAATTTGTAGGAGTTCTGAAGCGAATGCCGTGAAGTGTGTTCTTCAGTTTAGAAATCGAGTTGAATTTACTACGGCTCAAGTCTGGGGGGGGGGGGGGGGGCAGTAGGTGGTATAACTCTTAGCAGCCCCATCAAATCAGTAACAGCTTGCACTGTACGTGCTCGAGCATTGCTCTGCAAAATGCTGGTCAGGTCCTGGAGAAAGTGTCATCACTTCAGTCTCTATGCTGTTCATTTTTGGAACACAACTACGACCAGGATAATTAAAGTATGGAATGATCCGTGGAGAGTCCAACAACTCTCTATAGGGTTCCAGGAGAGATCTATCATATCGGTAGCCAAGAAAGACCCGCGAAATATCATCGAATCATTATTTTTTTCAAATAAAAAGTGCCTTTTCTGGCTTTTTTCTCTTTAAGTCGTCGTCAGTGGAATCCCGATTTTCGAACAGACATAGTAATGTTTGCAGAGAGGATGACTACCCTAGCAGTTTGGTCTACCCCCGTCATTGAAACCAACTTACCATTTTTAGCCCGAGAGGTGAAGAAAAATCGTGATGAAAAACGTGATTATCATACCTCCGCAGCATACACAATGAACGATTACCATGACGAAACAGGCACGGATATGTGTAAAACAAGGTAGGGCGTGATATCAGTTTAGTTTTCGAAAGCTTTCTATGGAATCTTTCTAGGATTTCTGCTAAAAGCAGTAAGGAAGTTAGGTACCTGAACAAATACTCACCACTTGTGAGAGTCATCTTTGGAGGGGCCCAGTCAAAAAATCACGATCAGCCGATAACTAACTGTGGCGTAGCATATAAAGTGGTCATTCCCTCGGTGGTGCCCATTGTCGGCGGCCCAACACATAACTGCGGTCGAACCTCTGCTGACGAAAGTTAAAAGCTCATTCCCAGACCTTACCTTATTACGAGAGAAAATCGTATTTACAGTGTTTTCAGATGATTTGAGGATATGCGTGTCGACACAAGACCAGACATAGCACTCACAACATTAACTGAACACGTACTGTCCAACAATAGCAGCCATAATAAATAGTAACAAATCCAAGATAATGATATTGTTGAACAAAATTAGGACCATAATTCATATACATTATAAGCCCAAGTCCCGAGGTGATCCAGGAAGACAATCTAGTGAAAGACTTCATTTTATCGGAAGTGTATTAAATTGGGTCCATTTTGCTGCTGCCGGCGCATATAGCCATATGTCTACTGTATTTCGTAGGCCGTGGAAATATTTTCAAGGTAAAATACAGCAGAATAACATTACTCTTTAAAGAGGGTGGTATCGAAATGATAGATACTGAATCAAATTGCAAATGGTACTGTAAGTGGGCTGCATCTGTTTTGGCAGCGCTGTGTAGCGCTTTGCATTGGATCTACGATTGCGCTTTATTTGTAAGAGACTCTGTGGCTGGTTGGATTCGTTGTTGGAAGTTAATTGCCAGTTGTGTTATGCAGTTGGAAGTTAGTCGACAGCAGTGATGGAAGTACTGTTGGGCAGTTGGAGGTGAACAGCCAGCAGTGATGAATGTTAGATGTGAGAAGTTAGCATTGATGGAGGATAGAGGTCTCAAGTGTTAGCGTAGGCTAACAATCTGGACACGTTCGACTTGGAGATTCAATATTATTCATGATTATATACCTTTGTTCTAGATGTCAGTTACGATTTATATCCGTGTCTCAACTGGATGTCACAATATTAACGTAAAAAAAATACGTTATTTGGTTTGCAAGAAAATCTATTCCTTGCTAACCACATGCCTGTTAGTTGCTTTAGTAGCTAGATTCTTTTATTTAGCTGGCAGTATTGACACTCACGGTATTGGAGTAGTTCGCGTAATGAAGATTTTTGTGAGGTAAGTGCTTAATGAAATGTATAGGTTACTGTTAGGATGGTTTTTAGTCAGGGCCATTCTTTTGAATTAATTATTTGAATACTGGTTATTTTTTATGAGCAGTCGGATTGCGTAGCGCTAAGATATTGTGGGTCTCAATCATTCAGCAATTTAAGTACAGCCACACTCATTTAAATAAAGAAGTTTCAGTACTCATTGTCCTTAAAAGATAAAAATTCAGCCGTACCTACCTGATAATCACCCCAGAAGTTAATCAGGACAGGTCAGTATGGCAAAATACACTGTGCAATTGAATTTAAGGATGACTTTCTCGAAATTTTATACTTAACACCCATTACGACACAGAAATTTGAAATGTGGCTCAAAGTGCCTACAGTCTTCTTCCATAATGGTGCAAAAACTGGCGTCCTGCGACGTCACCCTTGGCTCGATGACACTTCAAAACAGGCCGCAGCTCAGAAGTTCGTATGTGCTGTAAGATGGGTTAATGAAGTCACATCCGCACCAAATTTCACCATATTTCTGTCCGTTGTTACAGTGGACGTCTCACTCTTTCGTTTGACGCCATTGAGATAGAGGTCACAACCGCGACGCCCATCACTGAAATCACGGAGTTTTCTTGTGGTTGGCCGAGGAACACATTGCTGACACACCGCCGCTCAGAATTAAAACGAAGGCGGCAGGGGTTGCATAAGGCGCGTCAATGAAACCGCCTTCCCTTGGGGCGATGACTCCCACCCATATCGCGGTGGAAACCGAATTTTTACTGTCGTTTGCAGATTGGAACCAAAAAGCACAAAATTTGGTTTGAGGGTGGGGAGGGGTGTGGCGGAGACGCGATGTTGACACACGCGTGATTAAAATGGCAAAGCCGCGCGGGATTAGCCGAGCGTTCTGAGGCTCTGCAGGCATGGACTGTGCGGCTGGTCCCGGTGGAGGTTCGAGTCCTCCCTTGGGCGTGGGTGTGTGTATTTGTCCTTAGGATAATTTAGGTTAAGTAGTGTGTAAGCTTAGGTACTGATGACGTTAGCATTTAAGTCCCATAAGATTTCACACACATTAAAAAAATGGCAATGTGTCCCACTAAGACATCTAGTTCGAGAAAACTCTCGACCGTTCCCAACCAGTTTTATTGAGAATTTTAAAAATGAACCTTAACGCCTCTCCGATTCCAGGATATGTATATGGAAATCACATACCATGCGGCAGTCAGTTAGATGTATTTCGTTCTGAGAGGGCTACTCGGAAACTATGGTCCTATTCATCATGAAATGAAAACCACAGTCAAAGTTTGCAGAAGCTTTGAATAGATCTCGCACAACGATCGCTTCACTTCGCTCTTTTCAGTTCTCAGCGCACAGTGAGCACCTAAAGGTACCGAAACAGCAGTGTCTTCCGCCATGTATGAGTGCCTGTGAGGGATTTCGCCTGATTTCATGCAGCCCACACTGCGTTCTCGTCATGCGTTTCCTTCTTTACGACGTTTCGCTGTCGCACACTGCAGGGACAATGAGACCTCTCCTGCAGCGTTATTGATGGAAAGTGTTTGGTCACCCACCATAAGGCGGGGACTTGGCTACCTCTGTGTTTCATATCTGCTCACATGAGCCATTGGCTATAAAGACAAGAATTTATCGTGGACAACAAGCTCCAGGTCAGTATAGACAATTGGCAGGAAACACATTCTGTGGCCTTCTATGACGACGGTATTGTGGAAATCTGCTACAATGTTATGACAAGTGTGTCAGTCGTAGCGGTGACTACGTAGAGAAGTAGCTGGAAGGTTTATGTAACTGTTGCACATAAAACGTTTTTGATCTTTACTGTAGTTTCTATATCACGACCGACTGAACGTTACTATCCGAATAGCCCTTGTGCAATCCTTAATTTAAGGCGGCTATTAATAATTTATCTTCATACAAATCTCCCACAGCTCCAACTGAAATCCCAGGAATCTTAAGAAAAATAATAAAATGCTCACCAGTATATCTTTTAACTCCTGCGTTCCTCATTTGTCATATAAGTTATTCATTTATCTCTTCTCCTGTGACGTTACCATTACAATTTTTTAGTTGTGCCTTAAAAGTGCAGATGAGGTGTTCTGCAACTTTGTTCGATTGAAGGTGGAACAGAAGTGCACGTATGTCGTGAATACCATGCTGTGCACAAAAAGCGTCTGAGAATAAAATTGTGACTGTTGTCACTGACCGAGGTGTGGGGCAGATCTTTGATTCAGATTACCTGAGTGAGAGGCTCTGCCGTGTTGAAATGGAGGTTGGCAGCTCTGTGCAACGGGAGTAAGTGTCAATGACCAGCAATCAACAAGCATCCAAGAGGGAGTCTGTGAAGTCTACACGTACCCACTCACAGGGCTGATAGCCCAGACCATGGTGAAAGGCTTTGCCAGGGAGCGGCCTGATACACTGCGCATTTAGATAAAGCAGTGATTAAATGTTCAAATTCATGATTAATTCAAAGCTTTAGACATGGCGACTAGCCAACATCTTGGTGTATGAGATGTCGCAATGATCCTTATGCAGTAGGTGAATAATGTCGTGCCGAGAGAAACCGTAACGATCTCTTGCAGAACAGCCTTTCACTGCGGACAACAAAAAATCGCCATCGACGAGCGCGTGTCTGTGTCTGAACTGACAATAATTGTGGATGGAATTTGTGGCCCTTCTTCCGGAACATATTGCCGCAGTTTAATGGAGAACGGGGTCGACGGCGACGGCTTGAGCAATGGAAGAACTATTAATAGAGAATCTATACACAATGCTCCAAGCTACCTCGTCGATGTAAAAGCAGAGAACATCATCCTGATCGAAACCAGGGTCAGATCCCATTAGTAAATGCGAAAGGGCGACTGCGATTGCATGATAAGCTACTTGCGGAAATGAATACCATAGCTACATCTACTAAGGAACAGGGCCCAACTCTGAAGTATATGGCTTGTGTTATACGGGAAGTTCGCCACGGGGATAAAGAGAGACATTTGCGGTTGTGATCAGACACCAAATGAGACTTAACACTGTAGAGAAACATATAAGACTTCTTGATAGGATACGTAATAACAAGCGCATCCTTCTCTATTGGAGAATAATTTTTCTGTCCATCATTAAGCGTCTTTGACACAAAGGAAATGGGCTGTTATGAATATTTTGCACAACGCCACTACAACACGAGCTCCGCGCCATACTGCGTCGGGTCAGTTGCAACCACAAATTGGAGGACCAGCTGATAGTGGTCAAGTAAGGGGCAGAACGGCGGACGTTCTTCAAGGTCTGGAATGCGAGGCCTCAGGCAGGAGTTCACACAAACGCTGCACCTTTCTTAAGTGGCTGATATCAAGGAAATGAAACCAAAGCTGCTTGCTGAAGGAACTTGAGGCAATACGCGACTTTGCCTAAGATATCTTGGAACCCTCTCATATTCGCGGGGCGAAATGGCCGTAACAGGCGGTAAGTGGCTGTCGGTTAGCTGAATCACCCGACAAGAAATAAGATGTCCAATGTATTCTATACAGCGTTGCCAGAAATATGACTTTTCCAAATTGCACTTTAGTCCTACGGCACACGATGTCTGAAACAAAAGACTATGATTGTGAAAACGGTGTTCGCTGGTGTGACTGGTAACGACACTCTAGTGGAGGTGATTGATATAACAGTGAATTCGTCGGGTAAGTTGCTCCAAATAGCGCTGAAAAATGGCCGGCGTGCTTACAACGCCAGAAACACTTCAGTCTTAAATGTAGAGGCATTAACAAGAAGCAGACGTAATTTGTCATCAAGTTGTAGCTGTTAATGTACTTCCAAGGAATCTATTTTTGAAAAATACTGTACATGCACAGCTTCGTCACAGGTTTGTCCTGGCGTAGACGGGGATATGTATCGACCGCTTACTTTGAATTAACTGGCAGCTCAGAGTCATCACCACAGACACGGATTATGGCCGTCGGCGTCTTGATAATGACTACTGTTGTAGCCCAGGGACTGGATCAAATAGGTTCCACGAAGCCTAAAGCGGTCAATCTGTCTAATTCTTCGTTCATTTGCGCACGAAGTAATCCATTCCTGGCACGGAAAAAACGGGGTCACGCCGTCGATTTTTATGGCATACGCACTACGTAATTAGCAGCCTTCTTGTGTCCCGGGAGAAAAGGGCACAATATTCCTGGTAAACATAATTCAGCCGTTCATAAGGCACAAAATCAGACACAAAATAAACGGAATCGGATATCGTAAATCGAAAAGCCCGGATACCGTCCAAAACGAACAAATGTTCCGTAAGCGCTCTGCCCATTGCTAGGAATATCAATGGGCGCACCACAGCCTTGTCCGTTGTTCCCGCGGTAAACTGGCCCAGGTTAGGAATCTGCTGTCTATTGTAGCTGAAAAGCAGGCCCAAAGTTGCTGACAGCGGAGGAGAACCAAGACGGACGCAAGTATTAGAATTTAACAGCATGGCCGCTGAAGCCCTGTCCAGTTGGAAGCGTAAGTGGAACCCGTCAATATGCTCATTGATGAACAGTGTGCCAGAAACAGTTGCATTTCTTACACTGAAGAGCTAACGAAACTGCTACACCTGCCTAATATCGTACAGGGCCCCCGGGAGCACTCAGAAGGGTCGGAACACGACGTGACGTGTCTGAAGAAGTGTTGGGGGAATTGACACCATGAATCCTGCAGGGCTGTCCGTAAATCTGTAAGACTACGAGGGGGTGGTGATCGCTTCTGAACTGCTAGTTCCAAGGCATCCCGGATATGCTCAATTATTTTCATGTCTGCGGAGTGTGGTGGCCAGCGGAAGGTTTAAACTCAGAAGAGTGCTCATTGAGCCACTCTATAACAATTATGAGCCTGTGGTGGGGCTCATTGTCCTGCTGGCATTGCCCAAGTCCGTAGGAATGCACAATGGACATAAATGGATGCAGGTGATAAGACAGAATGCTTACGTACGTGACACCTGTCAATGACGTACCTAGACGTATCAGGGATCCCACATCACTCCAACTGCACTCGGCCCGCAGCATTACAGAGTCTCCACCAGCCTCAACAGTCCCCTGCTGACATGCAGGGTCCATTGATTCATGAGGTTATCTCCTTTCCCGTACACGTCCATCCTCTCGATACAATTTAAAACTGTGTTGACGCACCGAGGCGAGGTGTAAAGCTTTGTGTCCTGCAGTCACGCTACAGTCTGGAACTGCGCGACCGCTACGGTCGCAGGTTCGAATCCTGCCTCGGGCATGGATGTGTGTGATGTCCTTAGGTTAGTTACACTCCTGGAAATTGAAATAAAAACACCGTGAATTCATTGTCCCAGGAAGGGGAAACTTTATTGACACATTCCTGGGGTCAGGTACATCACATGATCACACTGACAGAACCACAGGCACATAGACACAGGCAACAGAGCATGCACAATGTCGGCACTAGTACAGTGTATATCCACCTTTCGCAGCAATGCAGGCTGCTATTCTCCCATGGAGACGATCGTAGAGATGCTGGATGTAGTCCTGTGGAACGGCTTGCCATGCCATTTCCACCTGGCGCCTCAGTTGGACCAGCGTTCGTGCTGGACGTGCAGACCGCGTGAGACGACGCTTCATCCAGTCCCAAACATGCTCAATGGGGGACAGATCCGGAGATCTTGCTGGCCAGGGTAGTTGACTTACACCTTCTAGAGCACGTTGGGTGGCACGGGATACATGCGGACGTGCATTGTCCTGTTGGAACAGCAAGTTCCCTTGCGGTCTAGGAATGGTAGAACGATGGGTTCGATGACGGTTTGGATGTACCGTGCACTATTCAGTGTCCCCTCGACGATCACCAGTGGTGTACGGCCAGTGTAGGAGATCGCTCCCCACACCATGATGCCGGGTGTTGGCCCTGTGTGCCTCGGTCGTATGCAGTCCTGATTGTGGCGCTCACCTGCACAGCGCCAAACACGCATACGACTATCATTGGCACCAAGGCAGAAGCGACTCTCATCGCTGAAGAAGACACGTCTCCATTCGTCCCTCCATTCACGCCTGTCGCGACACCACTGGAGGCGGGCTGCACGATGTTGCGGCGTGAACGGAAGGCGGCCTAACGGTGTGCGGGACCGTAGCCCAGCTTCATGGAGACGGTTGCGAATGGTCCTCGCCGATACCCCAGGAGCAACAGTGTCCCTAATTTGCTGGGAAGTGGCGGTGCGGTCCCCTACGGCACTGCGTAGGATCCTACGGTCTTGGCGTGCATCCGTGCGTCGCTGCGGTCCGGTCCCAGGTCGACGGGCACGTGCACCTTCCGCCGACCACTGGCGACAACATCGATGTACTGTGGAGACCTCATGCCTCACGTGTTGAGCAATTCGGCGGTACGTCCACCCGGCCTCCCGCATGCCCACTATACGCCCTCGCTCAAAGTCCGTCATCTGCACATACGGTTCACGTCCACGCTGTCGCGGCATGCTACCAGTGTTAAAGACTGCGATGGAGCTCCGTATGCCACGGCAAACTGGCTGACACTGACGGCGGCGGTGCACAAATGCTGCGCAGCTAGCGCCATTCGACGGCCAACACCGCGGTTCCTGGTGTGTCCGCATTGCCGTGCGTGTGATCATTGCTTGTACAGCCCTCTCGCAGTGTCCGGAGCAAGTATGGTGGGTCTGACACACCGGTGTCAATGTGTTCTTTTTTCCATTTCCAGGAGTGTATTTACTCTGGAACACTTGTAATCACGTATACGACATTCCATTAGAACAAAATACGGGTTCCGCGGAAATAAGTCGATTGATGATACATTTAACCGGGTATACGAGTTAGCGCACAATGTCAAACGCAAGTTTTCCATCGAGCTTCACCTAGCAGATAAGTATGGGGTATATTAGTATATATTTGCGATAATGTCGCATACGCTGATGGAATGTTGTCTGTGGTGTGAGCCAAGTCATGAAGAGGTCTATAAATCAAATCTAAAGTCATTCTACACAGTCTTGGCAGGTGATGCCTGAGAAAGAAGGTCACTTGTGCTACCGACATGACAGTCCGCATGTTATCGGAAGTAAAATTACAGGGAGAAAGGCTTATCAAACGGCACAATGCAATTATTCGCAGAAAACCCATAACTAGATACTTACTGGTATAGACTGAAGATGGACTACCGCTCAATGAACCCCTTAAATCAGGGGGTTGATAAAACAGCGTAACTTTTCCACTCTCATGCATCAACACAGCCGCTAACAGAGTTCCACTTCAACCTACACTATGTGATCAAAAGTATCCGGACACCTGGCTGCAAATGACATACAAGTTCGTGGCGCACTCAATCGTTAATGACGGAATTCAATCCGGTGTTGGCGCAACCTTAGCGTCAATGACAGCTTCCACTGTCGCAGGCATACGTTCAGTCAGGTGCTGGAAGGTTTCTTAGAGAATGACAGCCCATTCTTCACGGAGTGCTGCACTGAGGAGAGGTATCGATGTCGGTCTGTGATGCCTAGCACGAAGTCGGCGTGCCAAAACATCCCAAAGGTGTTCTATAGTGTTGCGACCAGGTCTCTGTGCACGCAAGTCCATTACATTGATGTTATTGCCATATGGCCCCTCCACCACAGTCCGTGTGTTATGAAAAGGTGCTCGGTCGTGTTGAAAGATGCAGTCACCATCCCCGAATTGCTGTTCAACAGTAGGAAGCAAGAAGATGCCTAAAACATTAATGTAGGCCTGCGCTGTGATAGTGAAACGCAAAACAACAATGGGTGCAAGCCCACTCCATGTTAAACACCACCGCACCATAACACCACCGCCTCCGAGTTTTACTGTTGGCACTACACACGCTTGCAGATGACGTTCACCGGACATTCGCCATACCCACACCCTGCCATTGGTTCACCACACTGTGTTCCGTGATTCGTTACACCACTGTGAAGTTGTCCAATGTTTACGCTCCTTACACCAAGCGAGGCGTCGTTTGGTATTTAACGGCGTGATGTGTGGCTTATGAGCAGCCGCTCGACCGTGAAATCCAAGATTTCTGACCTCCCGCTTAACTGTCATAGTATTTGCAGTGAATCCTGATGCAGTTTGGAAATCGTATGCGATCGCCTGGATGGATTTCTCGCTATTACACATTACGACGCTCTTCAACTGTCGGCGGTCTCTGTCAGTCAACAGACGAAGTCCGCCTGTACACTTTGGTGCAGTACGTATCCCTTCACGTTTCCACTGCACTATCACATCGGAAATAGTGGACCTAGGGTTATTCAGGCGTGTGGAAATCACACGTACAGACGTATGACACAAGTGACACCGAATCACCTAACCAAGTTTGAAGTCCGTGAGCGACCCATTCTGCTCTCTCACGATGTCTAATGACTACTGAGTTTGCTGATATGGAGTACCTGGCAATAGGTGATAGCACAATGCACCTAATATGAAAAACGTATGTTTTTGGAGTATCCGTATAATTTTGATCACACGGTGTGTGTTCGCGGCGTGCACATGGTCACTCTCTCATAACGAACGTACCTTGTTACGCGACGTCAAAGAACTGTTCTGCTGAGACTGATAGGGGCTTTCAGCACAACGTCAGTGGAGGCACTATGCGTGATACTCGGAACATGCCCGAGTGAGCTAACAATGTGTCAGCGAGCTTAGATATACAGCATGAAGCGAGGAAAAGTAGACAGATAATGGAAAATACGGAGCATGATTTGAGGGTCTAGGGGCAACTGGAGCAGTGACAAGTGAATGCGTGGCAGCGGGATTGGGTAAGCATTGTTAACGGTTCTAGAATTTACTCTTTTTCCACAACGTCAGAGTAGTGCTGAAAATTCACCATTAGACCCCTGTCCAGGCATGGTGCATTCCCTTAGTAGGATATGGCCGGTACCGAATGGTCCTTCATGGAAGGCACACCTCGGTCAGCAAACAGAGTGCCCCTTGGCTAACAGTGAACTCCTAAACAGATCATTCTACACTGCATGCTACATATGCGAACCCGACAAATAAATATGACTACGAACCCATAAGACACAAATGACAAGCCGTGAACCTAGCTACTGAAACTACATCGCGTACACTGTATGCCTAATTTATAGAGACAAGATCGTACAGACGAACCAGACCTGCAGATTGCCATTACCCAACAAGTGCTTAATCGAGATAAAGATAACAGGCAACAAACAGTGTATTGCATTCTCTGTTTCAGCCGGCACTATTCATTTACGACGATACAACGTGGTTTTCTCCAAGTATGCGATATTGCATCATCTATAACTAAAGTGATCCTACGATTTGTATCATTATTTCGAGACTTCTTGTCTGTGAGAGGGCCGCCCTGAACGCATCACCAAGGTACAGAGCACTCAGGCATGCGCACGCATTTACCGTTATCAGAAGTGATCAGCTGTCATATGAAAAAACATCCGTGGTCTTGGTGTAGGCAAAACGAATGCTACAACTGATTCCATTGCTTCAGCCCACGAATTGAACCGCTACTTCACGTTACCTACAACCACAACTGAACTACAAACGAAACAGAGACACATTGACTACTTCTCACGGGTAAACGACTGCCGCCACTGAAAATTTCTATCTGAAGCGTGTTACTTTCAGTACCGTCAATACAGGCATCAGATCAGCAGGGTCTACTGAAGCACGGGATACAACCCGTTCACCAATGACGTCATAGGTTGCTCATAGATATTATCTTTACTTTCCAGCCATAGATAATAAATCGGTTGTCTGCTGGGGATAAGAGCCATCATTGTACATTTAAAAATTAACTGTGGTTTTAAAAGACAGTGCTAGATATTGCGTAAATATTTTTTCGTTTTCATTGATTTTAGTAATTGCTATTTTCAAATTCATTCACTACTTAATTTCATTCTTAGAGAGTTTGACAAAATTTGTACTAATAGTTTTATT
The DNA here is from genome assembly GCF_023864275.1 of Schistocerca cancellata. Taxonomy (NCBI): domain Eukaryota; kingdom Metazoa; phylum Arthropoda; class Insecta; order Orthoptera; family Acrididae; genus Schistocerca; species Schistocerca cancellata. The sequence continues at coordinate 593,025,430 of NC_064632.1, read as the reverse complement.
ATTTTATGAGAGTTTTTACTTCTTCATTTTAGTGTGTAGGTATGGATTTATCTATTCTAATGAACCTGGATGATTTAAATGATGCTATGGGTGTAGACATGATGGCCAGGAATCGACTTTTACAAATGTATGGTCTTGTTGCCGATTATGTTCAATGTCGTGAGCGCGGTGAACATATGCTCCTGACAAGTGTGTCCGCTCGCCGTACTCAAGACTTATTCGTATGGCGCTGCAGCAAAGTTCGGTTGTGGTGGTCCATTAGGCGAGGAACATGGATCGGGAAATCTATGCTCGCCTTGAGGGATATCATAAAAATTACATGTTGTTGGCATTTGAGGTATCCTGTTTGGCTGTGCGTGCATGAATGTCGTGTGACTGAGCGTACAGCTGTTGTAGATTGGTTCTCTTTTTGTAGGGAAGTTTGTGGGGAATATTTGAAGTATAGAGGGCCGTTGGGGGGCTGGGTGTTATAGTCTGAGGTCATCAGTCCCCTAGACTTAGAACTACGTCAACATAACTAAGCTAAGGAGAACACACACATCCATGCCCAAGGCAGGATTCGAACCTGCGATCGTAGCAGCAGCGCGGTTCCGGACTGAAGCGCCTATAACCGCTCGGCCACAGAGGCCGACCCCACGACATGGACCAGACTCGTATTTGATGGTGATTTTAAACTTGTTGTTTGTAAAAAAGATCAATAGCCAAATTCAGATAGATGCGTGGAACTTGAATATATGGTTAGAAATTTAAGTATGATTGACACATGAGAGGCAACAAACGCGGACTTACTATTTATACACCTAGGTGAGTAGACCTACAGCGACAAGGAAAGACCGGATTTACATCTCACAAAGTTTATTACGTCAGAAATGTGTCCTACAAATTTTTCCAACCACTGTACTTATATTACTAAAGTCGTTTTACAAACGGGAACAGCTTTTCTTGGGAAAGCGTAATAGAAATTAAATACCGTCTTATCCCGAGACGAGGAAATACCCGCGGTGGAAATACGGGGGCCTAACGTACGTGTTAGGTTCTCGAGGGAGAACTCTTGCTGCAAGTACATGAAACGGCTACTTAATAGTAGTCACCGATGTACACATTTGGCTTCGACGTGGAAGTTAAATTTCATTCCAAATTTCTATATTGACACGCGTAATAAATAAAGAGCGTTCGAGACGAAAAAATATTGAGTTACAGCTCTCGGTCTGAGTGCGTAATAACTTCTACAACTTTAACAAACGGAAATAAAATTCCGCAAATAAATTTAATAACGCAACTGCATAGATAATAACATAGCTAGTGAAGATGCAACTATCAGCAAGCAGAGAAATAATGGAAAGTAGATCGAATCACAGTATTCAGGTATGCAAAACAAGGTGTATTGTAACTGATGATTTATTTAAGGTTTTAGGAAACCAGTCCTGAAAATGTATAAATGTAGCTAGGTACCTTATCTTAACATGAACGCATTCACTATGCGTTTAATTGTCATCTCTAAGATCATGGTAGATATTTGTGCTGGGAATCAAGAGACTACCGGAATAGACTACTGCGTCCACATTCTTAGATAATTATATTGTTTATCACTTTAAGAATGCGTAAGTGTTGTGGTAAAAAATGGAAAGTCCACATCATTTTCTCTGGCATCATAACTCTGTGCTGACATTCTATTACAAGGAAATTACATTCTTTCCGTGGTGAAGACAATTTTGACTTTTAATGCGTTACTAGGAAATTTGTACCTGGATTGCTATTTAAGTAATATTTCTTATTAGTAATATCTTTAAGAAAAAGTAAAAGCCAAGCTCTTTCTTTTTAGCGTGCATCTTCTGTATCCTCTGTCACCCACTACATTACTTTATTTCACACATACAGCAACGATCTCAAATAGATAATTTCAGTACTCTGTACTGAGACAGAAGTTGCTCATCAGAACACCCGAGAGATTATACGATTTCTTTCTACCTCCCCTCTCCTTCACATGCGGGGCAGCTAGTTAAACAACAGTACTTCTTCCAGTTCGCATAGCTGGTAATTTGAATGTTTTTCTTTCCGTTATGCCAGGTGGGTGACCAGCTGCCTACGGTTATGTGGTTCGTCCTTCTCGTATTACAACTGATTCGTTATAGCATACCCAGCCTAGATGTTTTTTGTCTCTTCGTCACCGTGGGCAGCACCAAGTTGTGGTAGCTTCCGGCTCCCCTCGATGTAGCCCTCCCAAAGCCACGAATAGGCTTGTCTACGTTGTGTCCTTCATGCGTTGTTCGCGAAACATAATCGTTTATTAATATCCACTTACATTTGTTCCTTATTGGCTGTGTCATACCACCATCGAGACGTAAGCGTTTGATGTTCCACCACGGGTAGGTGACAGTGAAGAAGTATGAGTTCGGCTGAGGGCCACGCGGTGTAACTTGGATAGCGAGCGTTTCACTTCTGACGCTCAGTGAGTGTGTCCTGTCTGCGAGATCCGGGCAGGGGGTACAAATAACAGCACAATCAGTACCAACTGAAGAAGACTGCTGGATCAGTAGTGCAAATACTGTGCGTGAAATGAAATCAGCAACTCGTCACCACACATGAAAGCAAACAACTGATCAATTACCTTCAAGATTCCTGATGAAGATCTGTGACCCGTCTTTATAACATTGTTGAGAAGCAAAAAAGTTGAAAATATGGGACAGATATTCCTCCACGGTGGTGCCTGTGTTTATCTTAGTCACATACTCCCCTTAGCTGCTGAAATAAATGTGGAGAAGTACAGGATATATGATACTTATCATAGTTCAGGCTTATCTTGGTAATCTGCAGGTCTGGTTCGTCTGTACGATCTTGTCTCTATAAATTAGGCATACAGTGTACGCGATGTAGTTTCAGTAGCTAGGTTCACGGCTTGCCATTTGAGTCTTATGGATTCGTTATCATATTTATTTGTCGGGTTCGCATATGTAGCATGCAGTGTAGAAGGATCTGTTTAGGAGTTCACTGTTAGCCAAAGGGGCACTCTGTTTGCTGACCGAGGTGTGCCTTCCATGAAGGACCATTCGGTACCGGCCATATCCTACTAAGGGAATGCACCATGCCTGGACAGGGGTGTAATGGTGAATTTTCAGCTCTACTCGGACGTTGTGGAGAAAGAGTAAATTCTAGAACCGTTAACAATGCTTACCCAATCCCGCTGCCACGCATTCACTTGTCACTGCTCCAGTTGCCCCTAGTCCCTTAAATCATGATCCGTATTTTCCATTATCTGTCTACTTTTCCTCTCTTCAAGCAGTATATCTAACCTCGCTGACACATTGTTAGCTCACTCGGCTATGTTCCGAGTATCACGCATAGTGCCTCCACTGACGTTGTGCTGAAAGCCCCTATCAGTCTCAGCAGAACAGTTCTTTGACGTCGCGTAACAAGGTACGTTCGTTATGAGAGAGTGACCATGTGCACGCCGCGAACACACACTACGTGATCAAAATTATACGGACATCCCAAAAACATACGTTTTTCATATTAGGTGCGTTGTGCTATCACCTATTGCCAGGTACTCCATATCAGCAACCTCAGTAGTCATTAGACGTCGTGAAAGAGCAGAATGGTTCGCTCACAGAGTTCAAACGTGGTTATGTGATCGCTTGTCACTTGTGTCATACGTCTGTACGTGTGATTTGCACACTCCTGAATAACCCTAGGTCCACTATTTCCGATGTGATAGTGCAGTGGAAACGTGAAGGGATACGTCCTGCACCAAAGTGTACAGGCTGACCTCGTCTGTTGACTGACAGAGACCGCCGACAGTTGAAGAGCGTCGTAATGTGTAACAGCGAGAAATCCATCCAGGCGATCGCATACGATTTCCAAGCCGCATCAGGATTCACTGCAAATACTATGACAGTTAAGCGGGAGGTGAGAAAACTTGGATTTCATGGTCGAGCGGCTGCTCATAAGCCACACATCACGCCGGTAAATACCAAAGGACGCCTCGCTTGGTCTGAGGAGCGTAATCATTGGACAACTTCACAGTGGTGTAACGAATCACGGAACACAGTGTGGTGAACCAATGGCAGGGTGTGGGTATGGCGAATGTCCGGTGAACGTCATCTGTAAGCGTGTGAAGTGCCAACAGTAAAACTCGGAGGCGGTGGTGTTATGGTGTGGTGGTGTTTAACATGGAGTGGGCTTGCACCCCTTGTTGTTTTGCGTGTCACTATCACAGCACAGGCCTAAATTGATGTTTTAAGCACCTTCTTGCTTCCTACTGTTGAACAGCAATTCGGGGATGGTGACTGCATCTTTCAACACGACCGACCATCTGTTCATAATACACGGACTGTGGCGGAGGGGTCATATAACAATAACATCCCTGTAATGGACTTGCGTACACAGAGACCTGATCGCAATACTATAGAACACCTTTGAGACGTTTTGGCACACCGACTTCGTGCCAGGCATCACAGACCGACATCGATACCTCTCCTCAGTGCAGCACTCTTTCTCAGGCATCACCTGCCAAGACTGTGTAGAATGACTTTAGATTTGATTTATAGAATTCTTCATGAGTTGGCTCACACCACAGACAACATTTCATCAACGTATGCGACATTATCGCAAATATGTACTAATATACCCCATACTTATCTGCTAGGTGAAGCTCGATGGAAAACTTGCGTTTGACATTGTGCGCTAACTCGTATACCCGGTTAAATGTATCATCAATCGACTTATTTCCGCGGATCTCGTATTTTGTTCTAATGGAATGTCGTATACGTGGTTACAGGTGTTACAGAGTAAATATATAACCAATTCGTAAACCAAACATCGTCTGCTTACACTTCTGGAGTTAACTTTTAACGACGTTCTGTATAAAAATTTCTGCAACTAACCAACTAACAGCAGGAAAAGTACCTTCAGAATGAGTGTTGGAATATATATGCTGTTCTAAGGGAATTAAATGAAATATATGTGTATGGAGAAGCATGACTTGCTTATCGTAATGTTAATGGATATTACTAATGTACGCATGAACTGTATGTTGATTACGAGTCTGAGGAACTTACAAACACACACACACACACACACACACACACACAGAGTGAATAAATGAAGCAACTGACGTCATCCGCAGTGGCTAGTCTACATGTACTTTATACATATAGATTAGTGGTTAATACCTGTGACACAGTGAAGCGCCAAAGAAACTTGTATATACTTGCGTATGAAAACGAAACCTTGAAAACCAAACTCTGCTCGAACAGGCCACGAAATTCCAACAATACCGACAGGTCGCCGTGTCATCCTAAGCCCATAGGCGTCACTGGATGCTGGTATAGAGTGGCATGTGGCCGGCACACGCTCTCCCAGCCGTATGTCACTTTACTGCGTATTCAGATACAGAGATATGTTAACAGGCAGAATAGAGCGCGGCGGCCGGCTACGCCTTTATGATACAACAAACATCTGGCTCAGTTGCTAGATCGGTTACTGCTGGTATGGTATGTTATCAAGACGTTAGTGTGTCTGAGCGTGGTGTTATAGTCGGCGCACGAGCGATGGGACATAGTATCTACGAGGTAGCGATGAATTGGGCAATTTCCGGTATGACCATTTCGTGAGTGTCAGCGTGCGAACCACTCAAGGAAACATCATTTATATAGGCTTTCCGAGCCGAAGGCCACTCGTGTACTCCTGATGACAGCACCATGCTCCGAGCACTATGGGACTTAACATCTGAGGTCATCAGTTCCCTAAAACTTAGAACTACTTAAAGCTACCTAAGGACATCACACACTTCCATGCCCGCGGCAGGATTCGAACCTGCGACCGTAGCGGTCGCGCAGTTCCAGACTGTAGCGTGACTGCAGGACACAAAGCTTTACACCTCGCCTCGGTGCGTCAACACAGTTTTAAATTGTATCGAGAGGATGGACGTGTACGGGAAAGGAGATAACCTCATGAATCCATGGACCCTGCATGTCAGCAGGGGACTGTTGAGTCTGGTGGAGACTCTGTAATGCTGTGGGGCTAGTGCAGTTGGAGTGATGTGGGATCCATGACACGTCTAGATACGTCATTGACAGGTGTCACGTACGTAAGCATTCTGTCTTATCACCTGCATCCATTTATGTCCATTGTGCATTCCTACGGACTTGGGCAATGCCAGCAGGACAATGAGCCGCCCCACAGGTCCAGAATTGTTATAGAGTGGCTGAATGAGCACTCTTCTGAGTTTAAACCTTCCGCTGGCCACCACACTCCGCAGACATGAAAATAATTGAGCATATACGGGATGCCTTGCAACTAGCAGTTCAGAACAGATCACCACCCCCTCGTAGTCTTACAGATTTACGGACAGCCCTGCAGGATTCATGGTGTCAATTCCCCCCAACACTACTTCAGACACGTCACGTCGTGTCCCGACCCTTCTGAGTGCTCCCGGGGGCCCTGTACGATATTAGGCAGGTGTAGCAGTTTCTTTAGCTCTTCAGTGTAAGAAATGCAACTGTTTATAACACACTGTGCATCAGTGAGCATATTAACGAGGTTCCACTTACGCTTCCAACTGCACAGGGCTTCAGCGGCCATGCTGTTAAATTCTAATACTTACGTCCGTCTTGGTTCTCCTCCGCTGTCAGCAACTTTGGGCCAGCTTCTCAGCTATAATAGACAGCAGATTCCTAACCTGGGCCAGTTTACCGCGAGAACAACGTACAAGGCTGTGGTGCGCCCATTGATATTCCTAGCAATGGGCAGAGCGCTTACGGAACATTTGTTCGTTTTGGACGGTATCCGGGCTTTTCGATTTACGATATCCGATTCCGTTTATTTTGTGTCTGATTTTGTGCCTTATGAACGGCTGAATTATGTTTACCAGGAATATTGTGCCCTTTTCTCCCGGGACTCAAGAAGGCTGCTGATTACGTAGTGCGTATGCCATAAAAATCGACGGCGTGACCCCGTTTTTTCCGTGCCAGGAATGTAACACCTCGCGCGCAAGTGGAGGAAGTATTAGTCAGATTGACCGCTTTAGGCGTCGTGGCACCTATTTGATCCAGTCCCTCGGCTACAACATTAGTCATTATCAAGACGCCGACGGCCATAATCCGTGTCTGTGGTGATGACTCTGAGCTGCCAGTTAATTCAAAGTAAGCGGTCGATACATACCCCCGTCTACGCCAGGACTAACCTGTGACGAAGCTGTGCATGCACAGTATTTTTCAAAAATAGATTCCTTGGAAGTACATTAACAGCTACAACTTGATGACAGATTACGTCTGCTTCTTGCTATGAATATCCCGTAAGGCCTCTACGTTTAAGACTGAAGTGTTTCTGGCGTTGTAAGCACGCCGGCCATTTTTCAGCGCTATTTGGAGCAACTTACCCGACGAATTCACTGTTATATCAATCACCTCGACGAGAGTGTCGTTACCAGTCACACCAGCGAACACCGTCTTTTGTGTCAGACATCGTGTGCCGTAGGACTAAAGTGCAATTTGGAAAAGTCATATTTCTTGAACCCTGTATAGAATACATTGGACATCTTATTTCTTGACGGCGGATTCAGCCAACCGACAGCCACACACCGCCTGTTACGGCCCTTTCGCCCCGCGAATATGAGAGGGTTCTAGGATTTCTTAGGCAAAGTCGCGAATTGCCTCAAGTCCCTTCAGCAAGCAGCTTTGGTTTCATTTCCTTGATATCAGCCACTTTAGAAAGGTGCAGCGTTTGAGTGAAATCCTGCCTGAGACCACGCACTCCAGACCTTGAAGAATGTCCGCCGTTCTGCCCCTTACTTCACCACTATCAGCTGGTCCTCCAATATTTGGTTGCAACTGACCCGTCGCAGTATGGCGTGGAGCTCGTGTTGTAGTGGCGTTGTGCAAAATATTCATAACATCCCCTTTGCTTTGTATCAAAGACGCTTAATGATGGACACAAGAATTATTCTCAAATAGAGAAGGATGCGCTTGTTATTATGTATCCTATCAAGAAGTCTTATATGTTTCTCCACAGTGTTAAGTCTCATTTGGTGTCTGATCACAACCGCAAATGTCTCTCTTTATCCCCGTGGCAAACTTCCCGTATAACACAAGCCATAGACTTCAGAGTTGGGCCCTGTTCCTTAGTAGATGTAACTATAGTATTCATTTCCGCAAGTAGCTTATCATGCAATCGCAGTCGCCCTTTCGCATTTACTAATGGGATCTGACCCTGGTTTCGATCAGGATGATGTTCTCTGCTTTTACCTCGACGAGGTAGCTTGGAGCACTGTGTATAGATTCTCTATTACCAGTTCTTCCATTGCTCAAGCCGTCGCCGTCGACCCAGTTCTCCATTAAACTGCGGCAATATGTTCCGGAAGAAGGGCCACAAAATCCATCTACAATTATTGTTAGTTCAGACAAAGACACGCGCTCGTCGATGGCGATATTTTGTTGTCGTTAGTGAAAGGCTGTCCTGCAAGAGATCGTTAGGGTTTCTCTCGGCACGACATTATTCACCTTCTGCATAAGGATCATTGCGACATCTCATTCACCAAGATGTTGGCTAATCGCCATGTCTAAAGCTTTGAATTAATCATGAATTTGAACATTTAATCACAGCTTTATCTAAATGCGCAGTGTATCAGGCCGCTCCCCGGCAAAGCTGTTCACCATGGTCTGGGCTATCAGCCTTGTGAGTGGGTACGTGTAGACTTCACAGACTCCCTCTTGGATGCTTGTTGATTGCTGGTCATTGACACTTACTCCCGTTGCACAGAGCTGCCAACCTCCACTACAACACTGCAGAGCCTCTCACTCAGGTAATCTGAATCAAAGATCTGCCCCACACCACGGTCAGTGACAACAGTCACAATTTTATTCTCAGACGCTTTTTGTGCACAGCATGGTATTCACGACATACGTGCACTTCTGTTCCACCTTCAATCGAACAAAGTTGCAGAACACCTCATCTGCACTTTTAAGACACAACTAAAAAATTGTAATGGTAACGTCACAGGAGAAGAGGCCCTCGCACAATTTCTTACTTCCTACAGGTACACACCCATCAGCGAGAAGGGGCAGCAGACATACTTGGGCCCCATAGGCAAAACACTAGACACACGGGACTCAAGGCGCGTTCACACGCAAGTGTGGTATTGCGGCAGTCATCCCAAGACCGAGCGGTCGTCGTGTCTTCACAGAGTAGAAGAAAGACCGGTGGGTGACACACCACCGCAATCCACAAGTGAAGGCCCAGTCGCCGCCGTCTGCTCGAACGCCTGTGAGATCATACACTCCTCCTGCATCTGGTCGTCCTTCCTCAGCACCGCACTCGACCGCCCTTCCGCCGAATTTGCACCCATATGATTCTAGGCCTAGTTCGCACTCCACTGTTCTTATTTCTAGCTCTCCGAAAATTTATAGACAATCAAGCAATGCAAGCCACTTGCACGAAATATCAGTAATCACATGGCTATAACACACATGAAGTGAGACTGGCCTAGACGCTTGCAGCAGCTCAATGGAGACGACTATTACCTTACAGATGTGGACATATTTATCACAAAATAGAAATGTGCAACTACCTAATATGGAAACATGTCTCCTGTATGCTGAGAAACGCTAATGATATTATAAACAAAGGTAACACTTAGATGATTTATTATTATTACCACAGTCTCAGTTGCACATATTCACTCTGGACTGCCGCTTCTCGTCATAGGGCATTATCTTCAGATCTAAAAATAAAATGAAAAGAATCATTAATGCACTACCATTTAAACAATATTTGTACAATTGCATAATGTCTCAGATAATATGTCATCCATTATTAATGACACAGTTTCCCAACGTGAACAAACTCAGACGAAAGCCTAGAGATATATGAATAATTTGTATGTCAAATCAGAGAGCGCAAGAGTTAAAAGATATAGTGGTAAGCATTTCATTACTTTTCTTAAGATTCCTGGGATTTCAGTTAAAGCTGTGGGAGATTTGTATGGAGATAAATTATTAATTCCTATCTTAAATTTGAGATTACACAGGGGCTATTCGGAAAGTAACGTTCGGTCGGTCGTGAAATAGAAACTACAGTGAAGATCAAAAATATTTTAAGTGCAACAGTAGGATAAACTTTCCAGAAACTCCTCTACATAGTGGCAGTTACGACTGATACAACTGTGATAGCATTGTAGCAGTTTTCCACAATACCATCGTCTCAGAATTCCGCTGAATGTGTTTCCTGCCAATTCTCTACGCTGATCTGCAGCTTGTTGTCAACGACAAAATTTTGTCTTTATAGCAGCGGCTCAATTGAGCAGATATAAAACTCAGAGGTAGCCAAGTCCCCGCTGTATGGTGGGTGATCAAACACTTCGTACCAAAATTGCTGCAGGAACGTCCTCATTGCCCCTGCAGTGTGCGGCAGCGAAACGTCGTAAAGAAGGAAACGCATGACGATAACGCTGTGTGGGCTGCATGAAACCAGGCGCAATCTTTCACAGGCACTCATACATGGCGGAAGACACTGTTTTTTGGGCATCTTTAGGTGCTCCCTGTGCACAGAGAACTGAAAAGATCGAAGTGACGCGATCGTTGGCAGATCTATGCAAAGCTTCTGCAAACTTTCGTTGTGGTTTCCACTGCACGATCAAGCAGAACATACTTTCCGAGTAGCCCTCTCAGAACGCAATACGTCAAACTGTCTGCAACATGGTATGTTGTTTCCACATACATATATGCAGCTGGAATCGGAGAGGTGACAAGGCTCATTTTTAAAATCTAAAATAAAACTGAGTGGGAACTGTCGACGGTTTTTCCGAAGTAGATGTCTTAGTTGGACCCATTGCCATTTTTTTAATGTGCGTATTATCTTATGGGACTTAACTGCTAACGTCATCAGTGCCTAAGCTTACACACTACTTAACCTAAATTATCGTAAGGACAAACACACACACCCATGCCCAAGGGAGAACTCGAACCTCCGAAGGGATCAGCCGCACAGGCCATGACTGCAGCGCCCAGAACGCTCGGCTAATCCCGCGCGGTTTTGCCATTTTAATCACGCGTATGTCAACATCGCGTCTCCGCCACACCCCTCCACACCCACAAACCACATTTTGGCCCTGTAGGTTCCAATCTGCAAACGACAGTAAAAATTCGGCGGGGCAACCACGTTCAAGGGGAATACTACGCCATATAGCCTTTAGAGAATGGTTGTAACTTGCTGGGCTGTCAGCAATGTCAGCGTCTCCCGTCGCTCATTGCATTTAGAACTGTAATTTTCCACCGCGGTATGGGTGGGAGTCATCGCCCCAAGGGAACGTGGTTTCTTTGACGCGCTTTATGCAACCCCTGCCGCCTTCGTTTTAATTCTGAGCGGCGGTGTGTCTGAAATGTGTTCGTCGGCCAACCACAAGTAAACTCCGTGATTTCGGCAATGGGTGTCGGGGTTGTGCCGGCCGCGGTGGTCTAGAGGTTCTGTCGCCGCAGTCCGGAACCGCGGGACTGCTACGGTCGCAGGTTCGAATCCTGCCTCGGGCGTGGGTGTGTGTGATGTCCTTAGTTTAGTTAGGTTTAAGTAGTTCTTATGACCTAAGATGTTGAGTCCCATAGTGCTCAGAGCCATTTGAACCATTTTTTGTCGTGGTTATGACCTCTATCTCAATGGCGTCAAACGAAACAGTTAAACGTCCACTGTGGCAACGGAGAGAAATGTTGTGAAATTTGGTGCGGATGTGACATCATTAACCCATCTTACAGCTCATACGACCTTCTGAGCTGCGGCCTGTTTTGAACTGTCATCGAACCAAGGGTGACGTCGCAGGGCGCCAGTTTTGCACCTTTATTGAAGAAGGCTGTAGGCACTTTGAGCCACAATTCAAATTTCTGTGTCGTAATGTGTGTTAAGTATGGAATTTCGAAAAACTGATCCTTTAATTCTATTGCACAGTGTATTTTCCCATACTGACCTGTGCTTATTAACTTCTTGGTGATCTGCTTTTACAAGTATACATACCAGGTTGGTACGGCTGAATTTTGATCTTTTAAGTACAATGAGTTCTGAAACCTCTTTATTTAAATGAGTGTGGCTGTACTTAAATTGCTGAAGGACTGAGACCCACAATATCTTAGTGCTACGCAATCTCACTGCTCATAGAAAAATAACCAGACTTCAAATAATTAATTCAAAAGAATGGCCCTGACTAAAACAAATCCTAACAGTAACCTATACATTTCATTAAGCACTTACCTCACAAAAATCTTCATTATGTGAACTACTCCAATACCGTGGGTGTCAATACTGCCAGCTAAATAAAAGAATCTAGCTACTAAAGCAACTAACAGGCATGTGGTTAGCAAAGGAAAGATTTTCTTGAAAACCAAATCATGTATTTTTTTACGTTAATATTGTGACATCCACTTGTGACACGGATATAAATCGTAACTGACATCTAGAACAAAGGTATATAATCATGAATAATATTGAATCTCCAAGTCGAACGTGTCCAGATTGTTAGCCTACGCTAACACTTGAGACCTCTATCCTCCATCAATGCTAACTTCTCACATCTAACATCCATCACTGCTGGCTGTTCACCTCCAACTGCCCAACAGTACTTCCATCACTGCTGTCGACTAACTTCCAACTGCATAACACAACTGGCAATTAACTTCCAATAACGAATCCAACCAGCCACAGAGTCTCTTACAAAGAAAGCGCAATCATAGATCCAATCCAAAGCGCTACACAGCGCTGCTAAAACGGATGCAGCCCTTCAGTATCTATCATTTCGATACCACCCTCTTTAAAGAGTAATGTTATTCTGCTGTATTTTACCTTGAAAATATTTCAACGGCCACCGAAATTCAGTAGACTTCTGGCTATATGCGCTGGCAGCAGCAAAATGGACCCTGTTTAATACACTTCCGGTAAAATGATGTCTTTCACTAGTTTGTCTTCCTGGATCACCTCGGGACTTGGGCTTATATGTAGATGAATTCTGGTCCTAAATTTGTTCAACATGATTATTATCTTGGATTTGTTACTATTTATTATGACTGCTATTGTTGGATAGTACGTGTTCAGTTAATGTTGTGAGTGCTGTGTCTGGTCTTGTGTCGACACGCATATCCTCAAATCATCTGCAAACACTGTAAATACGATTTTCTTTTGTAATAAGGTAAGGTCTGGGAATGAGCTTTCAACTTTCGTTACCAGAGGTCCGGCCGCAGTTGCGAGTTGGGCCGCCGACAATGGGCACCACCGAGGGCATGTCCACTTTATATGGTATGCCCCAGTTAGTTATCCGCTGATCATGATTTTTTGACTGGCCCCTTCTAAAGATGACTCTCACAAGTGGTGAGTATTTGTTGCAGGTACCTAACTTCCGTACTGCTTTAAGCAGAAATCGGAGCAGAATTCCATAGAAAGAATTCGAAAAAAAACTGATATCACGCACCACGTTGTTTCCCATGTATCCGTAGTGCCTGTTAGGTCATGGTATTCATTTACGGTGTGTGCTGCGAATGTGTGGTAATCACGTTATTCATCACAATTCTTCTTCACTGCTCGGGATAATAATGGACGGGGCAAAACCACATTGCTAAGGTAGTCATAGTCTGCAGCAAGCATAATGGGGTCTGTTCAAAAATCAGGGATTTACTGATGACACCGTAAAGTAAAAAAAGCTGAATGTGTCTACGAGAATTAAAATAAAGGTCACCAAGAAAAGGCACTTTTTTTCCCAAAACAAATAATTCGATGATCGTTGTCGGGTCTTTCTTGGCTACCTATATGATGGATCTCTCCTGGAATCTTATAGGGAGCTATTGGACTTTCCAAGGATCATTCCATATTCCACAAATGAACAGCATAGAGTCAGAAGTGATGACACTTTGTGCAGGACTTGACCATCATTTTGATGGACAATGCTCGAGCACGTTGAGTGCAAGCTGTTCAAGAATTGTTTGACTGACGAGGCTGCTAAATTCTCTACCACCTACTGCACGCCCCCGGACTTAAGCCCTCGTGAGTCCAACTCGATTTCTAAACTGAAGGACACTCTTCACGGCATTCGCTTCAGAACTGCTACAAAATCGTCGGCCAATAGACCACGCCGCTCGAACTGTCAACACAACAGGCACTGCTAAGAGTGTCCTGCGACTTCCACGTCGCTGACAACGGGTTATACCCAATGCTGGTGACGACTATGAGGGTCAGTAAGACTCCGAAACGCGTATCTATTTTGTACGAGCTGTAAATAAATAGTTACGTATCACTGTTAAAATTCCATCCCTCGTAATAACACTTCCGTGAATACTTAGTTGGCAGAAGTGTTGTCCGATTCTGCCAGAACGTCAACAATAACAATTTGAAAAACTGTTTCGAGGTTGTCATCTATGTCTACTGCAATATATAACTCATGGAAACGTTGCAGCACTGCGCTTTTGATTTAACAGTACTGTTATGTTGCGTCACTTCGTATCTTGTGTTCTTTTTTATTTTGTATTTTGTCCTCTCCAATGTTAGGATTAAGTGGTACAGTGACATATTTTCCTCTTGGATAATACTGTCACCTCTAGACCTCACTTCAAGATCTTCTAGTTTTCGTCTCTTCATTCACATATGCTTCCTCTGTATTTATTAGTGATTATGTTTCGTGTGTCTTCGTACATTTCTCAGAGTCACATGAAATAAAATGCTTTTCACTTTTATTGTAACCATATTGTCTTCCCAATCTGCGTTGTTAGCATTTTGCATGCTCCATCCAACAGTTTAATCTGCGGGGATATTTCTTTAGGGTAGTGACGTAGGCCCCCGTATTCCCACCACGGGTATTTCCTTGTCTCAGGTTAAGGCGGTATTTAATTTCTATTATGCTTTCCCACGAAAAGCTGTTGACTTTCGTAAAACGACTTTTGTAATATAAGTACAGTGGATGGAAAAATTAGTAGGCCACATATCTAATGTAGTGATGTTAAATAATAAATTTTGTGAGATATAAATCCGGTCTTTCCTTCTCACAGAAAGACTATTCACTTAGGTGTATAATAGTAAGTCCGCGTTTGTTGCCTCTCACGTGTCAATCAAACACGAATTTATAACCATATATTCAAGTTCCACGCATCTATCTGAATTTGGCTTCTGATGTTTTTTATAAACAACAGAGTTAAAATCACCATCAAATACGTTGCTGGTCCACGTCGTTGTATAGGCCGCTATGGAACAGAGTTAAAATCACCATCAAATACGACTCTGTTCGATGTCGTTGGGTCGACCGCTGTGGCCGAGCGGATCTAGGCGCTTCAGTCCAGGACCGTGCTACTGCTACGGCCACAGGTTCGAATCCTGCCTCGAGCATATATGTGTGTGTTAGGTTTCAGTAGTTCTAAGTCTAGGGGACCGATGACCTCAGATGTTAAGTTCCATAGTGCTTAGAGACATTTGAACCATTTGAAGAATAGAAAAGTAGTACTAGCGAATGGGAGATAACGACATTTATAACGTGCGTATTGTGTTCTTCAATCGCCCTATGTATGTAAATTTAATAATAGAATACTAGTGCTACGGAAGACGAAAAATAGAGCCATACATAACATTTGCATCCTGCTCTTCAGTTGACCGGTGGATAAAGATCAGAATTCGGTATTGTGATTCACAACATGATGCTGATAACCCCTATTCCCCTAATCCCTATATGAATAAAAACCATCTGAAATCACTACGGAACCCTCTACAACATCATTTTCAATTAATGTAACCAAAACTTCCTTCGTTCGATTGCGAACTACTTTAAAAACTACTTCGTCACATCTTGACTTCAAACTACAGCATCCCAAACCCATAATCCTACAGGAGGTTCCCCATGTTGTAGTTCCTTTTGCCAAAATGCTACTCGTCGATTTCGACTATAACCGGCCACCCAATTGCCCCCTGTACTTTAAATGTTCCCTACAAACTTCCCTACAAAAAGAGTACCAGTCTACAATTGTACGCTCACTCACACGACATTCATGCACGCACAGCCACACAGGATACCACAAACAGCAGCAATATATAATTTTTATGATATCCCTCAAGGCGAGCTTAGACTTCTCGATCCATGTTCCCCGTCTAATCGACCGCCACAACCGATGTTTGCTGCAGCGCCATACGAATAAGTCGTGAGTACGGCGAGCGGACACACTTCTGGTGCATATGTTCGTCGCACTCACGACATCGAACTTAACCAGCAACAGGAACATATAATTGTAAAAATCGAGTCATGGCCATCATGACTAAGCCCATAGCCTCCTTTAAATCATACAGGTTCATTGGAATAGATAAATCCATACCTACAAACTGAAACGAAAAAGAGAAAAATCTCATAAAACAAAAAACAATCCGTCCAAATTATCTCAATCTCACTAAGAATGAAATTAAGTACCGAAAGAATTGCAAAATACCAATTACTGAAATCAATGCAAACGAAAGTAATTTTGCGAATATCGAGCTCTGTCTTTTAAAACTACATTCACTTTTTTAAATACACAATGATGGCGCTTATCCGCAGCAGACAACCGATTTATCATCTATGGTTGGAAAGTAAAGACAGTAATAACTATGGGCTGCCTAGGACGTCTTTGGCCAAAGTTGACTGCTTGCATTCTGTGTTTCAGTAGACCCTGCTGATCTGATGCCTTTATTGACGGTACTTCAGATAGAATTTGTCAGTGGCGTCAGTCGTTTACCCGTAAGAAGTGGTCAATGAGTCTCCGTTTCGTTTGCGGTTCAGTTGTGGTTGTACGTAATGTGAAGTACCGGTTCAGTGCGGGGGCTGGAGCAATGGAATCAGTTCAGCATTCATTTTGCCTACACCAAGGCCACGGCGGTTTTTTCATATGACAGCTGATCACTTCTGCTGACGGTTAATTCGAGCGCATGCCTAAGTTTTACCTTTTTCACAGCTTGACTTACTCTCTAAAGTTTTTACCTAACATAGTTTTCGGGGATGGGGCGTACATTTCACTTCCGATGTGCAGAAACTCTACTGTGTACCACAACGAAAGGAGTAACTGTAGAGGAGTTTCTATTTTTTTGTGCAATATGTTCGACTTTCCTTAGTCGATACTTAAATTCGCAAGTATATATGTTAAATAGCTCTTTAAACATTAAATTTGGGAATGAGGAAAGCGTCAAGTGGAAACCTTGTTCGTTATAATGGGATAGTAGTTTTGTACACGAAAGCAATAGCGTGATTGATAACATTACATCTACCAGTAAAGAAGTAAAAAAATGTTATCAATATACTGTTGGAGTACGACAAAATGGTGGCAACGTAGGAGTTACAGGCCCCTATATTTCTCATCAAGGAATATGTCCAGCATCTCAGGAACAGACGACGAGGGACCGGCCACTGGAAGTTTGTAAGTAGGTACAGCATTTACTGTCTGGTGTAGATACGAAATTGTAGCGAGCACACCCAGTAATGTGTACTTTCAGTGGCTGGTGCTTTTTACGAAAAGTATTATTTAGAATTTTAACCTGCAGGAAGAAGGATTTCTGGATTCACATGTACAATTGTTTAGATCCAACTGCAATATCAGCATGACCATATGAGCACAGAAAATGTATCATCAGATCTTTGAACTCTGTCTGATGCCAGCCGTTCTAAACAGCATTAATCGAACTTTCTCGTACCAGTTCTTCATTCCATTAAGTGTGGTGGGGATCCGCAGAATAAAGTTCCTGTACAACTATGGAAGTTTTGGTTGTTTTGACGCAAGTATGCAGCACTCGTCAAATTCTGCAGGTGACAACCACAGAATGTTGCTGAACAAAACTGTGTGTGGGAGGAATGAGTCTGTCGATATACTAACGAATTACTCCAAAGGAAAACTAGCTGCTACGTAGTATTTAATCTAGGCACACACCAAGATTGTTTTAGTTTAAATTTCATTCAAAACGTGATCGATCTGTGAAACTGTAATGCTGTGCTCCACTTTCCAACATCTCAGCACAATCATAGCCAGAAAAGAGATTTTTTATCTGTTTGTACAGTAGTCATAATACTCCATTCGTTCCTCTCCCTTCTAAACAACAACTTTTTCTTTTCTTGTCAACTAACACTGCAATAGAATTGGTAAATGGAAAATTACTTGGGATGAATTATGAAGTACTTGGGAGCTCTAAGCTTATGTATTACAGATTACATTAAAATGTATCCACACACATGTAAGTGTCGTGTCTCTACACGCATACATCAGCATTGTTAGAAATAGACACAGTATATAACACATATAATTTCGTTTTTATTTAATCAAAAGTGTAATAAGAACAAATGATATATTTCACTGAAATTCAGAATCTTGCGACGCGAATCATGTCGTAGCTAGCAGCAGGACTGGTGACAGAACACATGTTGTATCTGGCAGCAGGACTGGTGGCACAGCGTGTGCTGAATCGGGCAGCAGGACTGGTGACACAGCGTGTGCTGAATCTGGCAGCAGGACTGGTGACACAGCGTGTGCTGTATCTGGCAAGAGGTTTGCTGCCTTGACGGGAGTTGTATCTGGCAACAGGGCTGGTGATAGGATGCATGCCGTAGCAGGCAATGGGGATGGCAGATGATATTTGTGTGGAGGCTGACGGCGATGCTTTGGACACCAACTGCTCTAAAGGTAATGAGGCTACACGTTTTGTGGTTAGATAGGCTGCTGGTGACGTAACTTCTGTTTTGCCTGGCGATGAGGCTCGAAGAATTGGTCTTGTTGTGGGTGGCAACGCCACTTCAATTGTAGGTGCCGACGTCACTTGTGTCACGTCTGATGAGACATGTGTTGTTGATGGGGACGTGGCGGGAGATGCCATGTGTGTTGCAGCTGCTGGTTCAAGTTGAGTTGTGGATGGCAATACGGCTGGATACTCCAGTTGTGTTGTGGCCTCCTTGGCCACTCCTGTTGTGGCTGGTGACGCGGCTCGTGCAACCACTTGTGGTGCAGCTGGTCGTTCAACTGGTACTGCGAATGGTGACGCAGGTGGAGACGCCTCTTCTCTTGTGGCTTCTGCTGGCTCTCCTCCTGTGTCCGGCAACGTGGCTGCCGGTACCTGCAGTGTTGCAGTGGGCGACGTGGCTGGTGACCCCGCTGTTGTTGCTAATGCTGGCTCCTGTGAGAAAAAGACGTAATGGATGTTGTTAAGATGTTGCTAAATGTGTTCCATGTGATACAAATTGATAGAAGATCTATTCACAATAATTTAGATCATTAAAGTAACATTAAATTTTGCCAGTTCTTTGGTACATTTATTCAGTACATATTTAAATCGAATGAGAGTAAGAATTATTTATCTTTCAATATAGTGACATTATAAATACTGTGAGATTATATTGGTGTATAAATTATTCTCGTGCATTTTCTTTGTCAGAGCTTGTTATTCTGAAAAGTAATCTAAACATTTGCAAAGGACTATCACTGCTCGACGTTCCATACAGTGATACAGTCTCATTCACAACATGACGTTGTGATGTCTCCCAATCGCTCGATATGGACCATGCCTGTAAGCTCACTTCTGCACTTACGAGAAGAAACGCGAGGATGCGCATATCCACCTCGCAGGGTTTCATGGTGGTCTGTGTCCTACAAACTTATACTGACGATCCAAAATAATATGACCGAATATTTAATACGGTGTTGGGCCGCCTCAAGAATACAATACACAAGAGGTTCTCGATGTTGCGTATTAAATTATTGTGCCTGTACCAGCAATCTGATCTGTCGTCATATCTGCCACAGGTACCCTCCAATCCCGCTCTACAGTCCGCAAATGATTCCGACCGTTACATACCGTGATGAGGAGAGGACATCGAAGGTCTTATCGGCTACCGCAGGTTTCACCGTCATTCAACCTCCTTTCACAGCTCACGACAGCCAAACATGTTAACCATTTACCAATGATTGTCCCTAACCACCTGACACAGAGACTACCCGTTCTCAGAGACCCTGAAGTCAGTGGATTTCCGCATTATCGACCCGTATCGTTGCTGGAATGGGTTTTTCATTTATTTCTGCTCCGTTTAGATACCTTCATTAGCGCACCCTCTATCCCCAATCCCACTAGGGAGCTTTCAATGTTGACATACACAATGGGCATAATGTTTACGCTAATTAGAATAAAGCCACTATATAACATGCCACACTTACGTTTTCCTCATAGTTTCCCACTATTTTCTTGGTCATTAGTTCCTTATTCGATTGATAAATATACAAATACGTTGGACACCTTATGCGAGTGCCACTTTTGATTACCATCGATGTATAAGGACTAACCACTTAACATGAGAACAGAGAAACCCGCAACTGAAGAAAGCGACATTTCTTGACTCTTACAAACAAGGGTAAAGTAGGTAACGCTCAGAACTTAGTCTAAAGGAAGCCGTAATTCAGAACACCACTCTTTATCTCAGCCACCAGCTAAGAAAGATTGCCAAGGTTTCACAAAATACCTAATAGTGATAGATGAAAATAGTGCTTTTAAATCAAGTAGTCTACTCAGAAGGCAGGCGCCACGGCGCCCCTCACCTCCATGCTGTCCAGTGGGTGGCCAGGGGCGGTCTTCTCCTCCGGCGGGTCGTCTGCCTCTCTCCCCTCCCCAGTGGTACAGCAGGGCAGCCACCGGCGAAACCGGCGAAACATCTTCTGCAGGAAAGGAACTCACTAAATATTGTCCGACATTGTGTGTGAATGCGGTGGTCTTTCAACGCATCACACTTGGAGTAGACAATACCGCAAAGTTGTAACGGTTGTAGTGTTCCAGTCCAATTACACAGTTAGATTGGTCGTTGGATAATTATTCTGTTACGTAGCATGAAACAGTAATATGTGAACTGCAACTGGAATTATATTAAAGAAGGTATCTCGAGCCACCACCTACTACTTATTTATCTTGTACCTTTGCTTCGAAAGAGAAAACAGTTCAGGAAAATTGCATGGAATTTTGATATAGCTTGATAATGCTTGATTAATTCTGCAGGAAAATCAGATTGTTGTCTTAAACATATTAAAAATCATACACGTCTGATCTAATCTGGCCTGCGAGAACCTTGACAGGGAACTGACTAAGTACAGGAGGAGTCACTGAATGTCAGCAACGGCATTGCTTTTAGGATTAAATCTAAAAATGGAAGCACACGACAAACGTGTATTTATCAGGAAAACCTTAATTTACCGTGGACTGTTTGTTGTGAATATTACCGGTAAAACCGACTCAAAAACATATATGAATCGCACGATCATTTGAAATCAGGAGTGCCGTGGAAGATAAGAATTACGCACACACAAATATTAAGACTAACCATTCATACACAGAAAAAAGTTGCTCAATAATTTAATAAATGAAACATCTAAACTCGGTTGGGGAGAGAACAGCCAAGATGGTCGAATACTTTAATAGAAAATTATTCCAAAATTAATAAAAGTTCTTTCGCTAGACAGCTATGAAAACAAAAAACCCCAACTACGTTCTACGTTTTTCAAACGAGTATGATGTATAGGCCAATCTCTATGAGCAATCGTTTAGTCTGAAAAACTAATGTCTTGTACAATTGTGTGTCTCTTGTACTATTTCCTGGGCGGTTGTAACAGCCTTATGTGTACTTTTGGACTACTTAATGTAGTTCGTTCCTGTGTTTGGGAAATTGATGTCTGTCTAACGGCGGACGAGGACAGAATGTACCACTTATTACATACCTGTTCCGAAGAACTGGTGTCCGTTGGAAAAATGGACGCTTGGGCTTCTTCTCAGATGGTAATGCGAAGCTTTCACAACTTTCTTCTTTACGTTGACTGTTAAGTTACGGTTTTTTCAGAGCACCTCGAGACAATACTAGAGCGCACGAGAACTATACGGACTCGCAATGTTCCTGAGCAACGGCACAGATCGCTTCAAGCCACACTGCATTGTTGACAGGCAACCCAGATGACGACACATGCGCTGTTAACTGACTGCGTCCTACAGTTGCTACACAGTATTTTAGTGTCCATATATTACAGCACTTTCATAATCGGGTCTCTCTTGAACGTAAGTATAAATTACGGGGTGAAATATCTAAAGGCAAAAATTATTGCTTCAAATACGAAATATGCCAAAGCGATTTCCTAATATACACCTACATCTGCATTATAATCCGCAAGCCACCTAATGTTGTGTGGCGGAGGGTAATTTCGGTACCCTCCAACTCCGTTCCACTCGCGAATAGAGAGTGAAAAGTTTCATTCTTTCACCTACTAAACTACAGAACAACTTTTACGTGACTTTAAGTATTCCCATTCATGACCAGTTGAAATATGTTTGGCAATTTTTGTACTAATGTATTGCCTTATACTATTAAAAGATTCTTTACAGAGTAGGATTTCATTAGACGGAGTCAAAGACAAAGGAGCAGTCTAGATGTCTTATACTGTATTTGTATCTAATTGCATAAAAGACAGTGTTATACGAAATGTCGGCAACTTGTTACTACAGATGTACGCTGTCGCAGGTGAACTCTACGGCCAGTTTGCCTGTGAGCCCAGCTTATTGTGTCGCTGTGGTTACTCAAGTACGAAAGCTGATTTCATTCTTATCCGAGTGTGATCGACGCCTTGTGTTCGGGAAGCGAAAAGAACAAAATCGGTTAACTCTATTGATATTAGAACAGTTACTGCAATTCACTCCATCTCGTTGGTAGTGCTATGTTCTTTGAGCTGAAATTTATGTATGTGAGTTGCTAAATATTCAGTAAGATTAATTCGAATGTCGGTGGAAATGCTTATGTCCAGACATAACATAGGAATTGACTCTGAGAACACTAGATATACTCAGAGGTGAAAATTTCTCTTTCACAATGATGGCGCCAGCAGTTTCAAGAGTTTTCGATGTGAAAGGTACTTCCACCCACCGGTTCACATTTACAAATTCATAGACACAAACACGGCTCACACTATCGATGAGCGTTTCATCAGGGGAGACAATAACGAGTAAATTTAGCAGGAGTTAATGTTATGACAAGTTAAATAAATATCTTAATGAAGGTTAATATAATATTGTCCTTGTTTTCTGTATTTTCCCTTCTCGTATCACAGAGAGTACTTTACTGGCTTCTTCATAGCACTAGATAATACGCATAAAAAGGTAAACTAGGAGGATCATATACCGCGAGATGAGATGATCTTTGGCCCTAGTGATGCAATGGAAAGCCCGTCCCCCCATACGGCGGTGAGTCTTTGAGGCAGCTCAATACTGAGAAATGCTCTCACGATTTACGTGATGGTACCACTTCGGTGTTACTCCGTCATGTTCAAAAATGAAATACTAATAAAGCCAGATCCACGACATTTATGTAACAAAATTCCTGTAATCGTCTTCGACGCAAAAAGAACAGTCCGTAAACGTGTTCTCGAAGATCACAAAACACATGAAGTTTTAAAGTGTCTCCGTCAGGCTTGTCTATCTTGCTGTGTAGCCATATTCGTACGTTCTGTCGCTATTCTTGTTAACTGAAATTTACCCTCATCACTGAACACTAAACGTGAAAGGACATTGTTATCTTCCATCTCAACGCACAGACAGAATTTACAAATCCGAACACGTTGTTTATTGCCTTCACAATGGATTGTTTACAAATGAATGCTGTATTGCGTGAAACACAAATATCGTCGCAAATCACACCATACGGAATCACGAACAGTTAACTCCTGACTGTTACAGAGACTGAACTGCTACGGATTACATTTAAAACAAGAAAGGAAAATTAGAGAACTGTACTTAATACTCTGATGACGTGCTCTGCGCCTTGGGGATGCGTACATGGCGGCCCTCTCACAGACAAGAAGAGTCTCGAAATAATGAGACAAATCGTAGGATCGCTTTAGTTATAGATGATGCAATATCGCATACTTGGAGAAAACCACGTTGTATTGTGCCGGCTGAAACAGAGAATGCAACACACTGTTTGTTGCCTGTTATCTCTATCTCGATTAAGCACTTGTTGGTAATGGATGAGCGAACGTACGAGTGAGGTTCTCGAAGGAGAACTCTTGCTGCAAGTACATGAAACGGCAACTTAATAGTAGTCACCAATGTACACATTCAGCTTCGAAGTGGAAGTCAAATTTCATGCCAAATTTCTATATTGACACGCGTAATAAATAAAGAGCGTTCGAGACGAAAAAATATTGAGTTACAGCTCTCGGTCTGAGTGCGTAATAACTTCTACAACTTTAACAAACGGAAATAAAATTCCGCAAATAAATTTAATAACGCAACTGCATAGATAACAACATAGCGAGTGAAGATGCAACTATCAGCAAGCGGAGAAATAATGGAAAGTAGATCGCATCACAGTATTCAGGTATGCAAAACAAGGGGAACTGTAACTGATGATTTATTTAAGCTTACAGGAAACTACTCCTGAAAATCTAAAAATTTAGCTAGGTACCTTACCTTAACGTGAACGCAATCACCATGCGTTTAATTGTCATCTCTAAGATCATGGTAGATATTTGTGCTGGGAATCAAGAGACTAAAGGAATGGACTACTGCGTCCACATTCTTAGATAATTGTATTGTTTATCACTTCAAGAATGCGTAAGTGTTGTTGTAAAAAATGGGAAGTCCACATCATTTTCTCTGCCATCATAGCTATGCGTTAAAATTCTATTACAAGGAAATTACATTCTTCTGTCACCCACTACATAACTTATTTCACACATACAGCAACGATCTCAAATAGATAATTTCAGTACTCTGTACTGAGACAGAAGTTGCTCATCGGAACACCCGAGAGATTATACGATTTCTTTCTACCTCCCCTCTCCTTCACATGCGGGGCAGCTAGTTAAACAACAGTACTTCTTCCAGTTCGCATAGCTGGTAATTTGAATGTTTTTCTTTCCGTTATGCCAGGTGGGTGACCAGCTGCCTACGGTTATGTGATTCGTCCTTCTCTTATTGCAACTGATTCGTTATAACATACCTAGCCTAGGTGTTATTTGTCTCTTGGTAATCGTTTGGCAGCAGCAAGATGTGGTAGCTTCCGGCTCTTCTCGATGTAGCCCGCCCAAAGCCACGAAGAGGCTTGTCTACGTTCTGTGTCCTTCATGCATTGTTCGTTAAACAAAATCATTTATTAATATCCACTTACATTTGTTCCTGATTGGCTGTGTCATACCACCATCGAGACGTAAGCGTTTGATGTTCCAACGCTGGTAGGTGACAGTGAAGAAGTATGAGTTCGGCTGAGGGCCACGCGGTGTAATTTGGACAGCGAGCGTTACACTTCTGACGCTCAGTGAGTGTGTCCTGTCTGCGAGATCCGGGCAGGGAGTACAAATAACAGCACAATCAGTACCAACTGAAGAAGACTGCTGGATCAGTACTGCAAATACTGTGCGTGAAATGATATCAGCAACTCGTCACTACACATGAAAGCAAATAACTGATCAATTACCTTCAACAATCCTGATGAACATCTGTGACCCGTCTTTATAACATTGTCGAGAAGCAAAAAAGGTGAAAATATGTGGCAGATATTCCTTCACGTTGGTGCCTGTGTTTATCTTAGTCACATACTCCCCTTACATGCAGAAATAAATGTGGAGAAGCGCAGGATATACACTCCTGGAAATGGAAAAAAGAACACATTGACACCGGTGTGTCAGACCCACCATACTTGCTCCGGACACTGCGAGAGGGCTGTACAAGCAATGATCACACGCACGGCACAGCGGACACACCAAGAACCGCGGTGTTGGCCGTCGAATGGCGCTAGCTGCGCAGCATTTGTGCACCGCCGCCGTCAGTGTCAGCCAGTTTGCCGTGGCATACGGAGCTCCATCGCAGTCTTTAACACTGGTAGCATGCCGCGACAGCGTGGACGTGAACCGTATGTGCAGATGACGGACTTTGAGCGAGGGTGTATAGTGGGCATGCGGGAGGCCGGGTGGACGTACCGCCGAATTGCTCAACACGTGGGGCGTGAGGTCTCCACAGTATATCGATGTTGTCGCCAGTGGTCGGCGGAAGGTGCACGTGCCCGTCGACCTGGGACCGGACCGCAGCGACACACGGATGCACGCCAAGACCGTAGGATCCTACGCAGTGCCGTAGGGGACCGCACCGCCACTTCCCAGCATATTAGGGACACTGTTGCTCCTGGGGTATCGGCGAGGATCATTCGCAACCGTCTCCATGAAGCTGGGCTACGGTCCCGCACACCGTTAGGCCGTCTTCCGCTCACGTCCCAACATCGTGCAGCCCGCCTCCAGTGGTGTCGCGACAGGCGTGAATGGAGGGACGAATGGAGACGTGTCGTCTTCAGCGATGAGAGTCGCTTCTGCCTTGGTGCCAATGATGGTCGTATGCGTGTTTGGCGCCGTGCAGGTGAGCGCCACAATCAGGACTGCGTACGACCGAGGCACACAGGGCCAACACCCGGCATCATGGTGTGGGGGGCGATCTCCTACACTGGCCGTACACCACTGGTGATCGTCGAGGGGACACTGAATAGTGCACGGTACATCCAAACCGTCATCGAACCCATCGTTCTACCATTCCGAGACCGGCAAGGGAACTTGCTGTTCCAACAGGACAATGCACTTCCGCATGTATCCCGTGGCACCCAACGTGCTCTAGAAGGTGTAAGTCAACTACCCTGGCCAGCAAGATCTCCGGATCTATCCCCCATTGAGCATGTTTGGGACTAGATGAAGCGTCGTCTCACGCGGTCTGCACGTCCAGCACGAACGCTAGTCCAACTGAGGCGCCAGGTGGAAATGGCATGGCAAGCCGTTCCACAGGACTACATCCAGCATCTCTACGATCGTCTCCATGGGAGAATAGCAGCCTGCATTGCTGCGAAAGGTGGATATACACTGCACTAGTGCCGACATTGTGCATGCTCTGTTGCCTGTGTCTATGGGCCTGTGGTTCTGTCAGTGTGATCATGTGATGTATCTGACCCCAGGAATGTGTCAATAAAGTTTCCCCTTCCTGGGACAATGAATTCACGGTGTTCTTATTTCAATTTCCAGGAGTGTATGATACTTACCATAGTTCAGGCTTATCTTGGTAATCTGCAGGTCTGGTTCGTCTGTACCATTCTGTTTCTATAAATTCGGCAGACTGTGTTCGCGATGTAGTTTCAGTAGCTAGGTTCACGGCTTGCCATTTGTGTCTTATGGATTCGTAGTCATATTTGTTTGTCGGGTTCGCATATGTAGCATGCAGTGTAGAAGGATCTGTTTCTGAGTTCATTGTTAGCCACAGGGCACTCTGATTGCTGACCGATCTGCGGCTCCAATGGAGGTCCATTCGGTACCGGCCATATCCTACTAAAGGAATGCACCATGCCTGGACTGGGGTGTAATGGTGGATTTTCAGCTCCACTCGGAAGTTGTGGAGAAAGAGTAAATTCTAGAACCGTTAACAATGCTTACCCAATCCCGTTGCCACGCACTCACTTGTCGCTGCTCCAGTTGCCCCTAGTCCCTTAAATCATGATCCGTATTTTCCATTATCTGTCTACTTTTCCTCTCTTCCATACTTCCAATACTTACGTTCGTCTTGGTTCTCCTCCGCTGTCAGCAACTTTGCGCCAGCTTCTCAGCTATAATAGACAGCAGATTCCTAACCTGGGCCAGTTTACCGCGGGAACAACGTACAAGGCTGTGCTGCGCCCATTGATATTCCTAGGAATGGACACAGCGCTTACGGAACATTTGGACGGTATCCGGGCTTTTCGATTTACGATATCCGATTCCGTTTATTTTGTGTCTGATTTTGTGCCTTATCAACGGCTGAATTATGTTTACCAGGAATATTGTGCCCGTTTCTCCCGGGACTCAAGAAGGCTGCTGATTACGTAGTGCGTATGCCATAAAAATCGACAGCGTGACCTAGTTCATTCCGTGCCAGGAATGTAACACTTCGCGCAAAAGTGAACGAAGAATTAGACAGATTGATCGCTTTAGGCGTCATGGAACCTATTTGATCCAGTCCCTGGGCTACAACATTAGTCATTATCAAGATGCCGACGGCCATAATCCGTGTCTGTGGTGATGACTCTGAGCTCCCAGTTAATTCAAAGTAAGCGGTCGATACATACCCCCGTCTACGCCAGGACTAACCTGTGACGAAGCTGTGCATGCACAGTATTTTTCAAAAATAGATTCCTTGGAAGTACATTAACAGCTACAACTTGATGACAAATTACGTCTGCTTCTTGTTATGAATATCCCGTAATGCCTCTACATTTAAGACTGAAGTGTTTCTGGCGTTGAAAGCACGCCGGCCATTTTTCAGCGCTATTTGGAGCAACTTACCCGACGAATTCACTGTTATATCAATCACCTCCACTAGAGTGTCGTTACCAGTCACACCAGCGAACACCGTCTTTTGTTTCAGACATCGTGTGCCGTAGGACTAAAGTGCAATTTGGAAAAGTCATATTGCTTGCAACACTGTATAGTATAACTTGGACATCTTATTTCTTGTCTGGGGATTCAGCCAACCGACAGCCACACACCGCCTGTTGCGGCCCTTTCGCCCCGCGAATATGAGAGTGTTGCAGGATTTCTTAGGCAAAGTGGCGAATTGCCTCAAGTTCCTTCAGCAAGCAGCTTTGGTTTCAATTCCTTGATATCAACCACTTAAGAAAGGTGCAGCGTTTGAGTGAACTCCTGCCTGAGACCACGCACTCCAGAAATTGAAGAACGTCCGCCGTTCTGCCCCTTACTTGACCACTATCAGCTGGTCCTCCAATTTGCGGTTGCAACTGACCCGCCGCAGTATGGCGTGGAGCTCGTGTTGTAGTGGCGTTGTGCAAAATAATCATAACAGCCCATTTGCTTTGTATCAAAGACGCTTAATGATAGACACAAGAATTATTCTCAAATAGAGAAGGATGCGCTTGTTATTATGTATCCTATGAAGAAATCTTATATGTTTCTCTACAGTGTTAAGTCTCATTTGGTGTCTGATCACAACCGCAAATGTCTCTCTTTAGCCCCGTGGCAAACTTCCCGTATAACACAAGCCATAGACTTCAGAATTGGGCCCTGTTCCTTAGTAGATGTAACTATGATATTCATTTCCGCAAGTAGCTTATCATTGAAACGCAGTCGCCCTTTCGCATTTACTGATGGGATCTGACCCTGGTTTCGATCAGGATGATGTTCTCTGCTGATCGTAAGGTTTTCGCTTAGCACGACATTATTCACCTTCTGCATAAGGATCATTTGCGACATTTCATTCACCAAGATGTTGGCTAGTCGCCATGTCTAAAGCTTTGAATTAATCATGAATTTGAACATTTAATCACAGCTTTATCTAAATGCGCAGTGTATCAGGCCGCTCACCGGCAAAGCTGTTCACCATGGTCTGGGCTATCAGCCTTGTGAGTGGGTCCGTGTAGACTTCACAGACTCCCTCTTGGATGCTTGTTGATTGCTGGTCATTGACACTTACTCCCGTTGCACAGAGCTGCCAACCTCCACTACAACACTGCAGAGCCTCTCACTCAGGTAATCTGAATCAAAGATCTGCCCCACACCACGGTCAGTGACAACAGTCACAATTTTATTCTCTGACGCTTTTTGTGCACAGCATGGTATTCACGACATACGTGCACTTCTGTTCCACCTTCAATCGAACAAAGTTGTAGAACACCTCATCTGCACTTTTAAGACACAACTAAAAAATTGTAATGGTATCGTCACAGGAGAAGAGGCTCTCGCACAATTTCTTACTTCCTACAGGTACACACCCATCAGCGAGAAGGGGCAGCAGACATACTTGGGCCCCACAGGCAAAACACTAGACACACGGGACTCTATGCGCGTTCACACGCAAGTGTGGTATTGCGGCAGTCATCCCAAGACTGAGCGGTCGTCGTGTCTTCACAGAGTAGAAGGAAGACCGGTGGGTGACACACCGCCGCAATCCACAAGTGAAGGCCCAGTCGCCGCCGTCTCCTCGAACGCCTGTGAGATCATACACTCCTCCTGCATCTGGTCGTCCTTCCTCAGCACCGCACTCGACCGCCCTTCCGCCGAATTTGCACCCATATGATTCTAGGCCTAGTTCGCACTCCACTGTTCTTATTTCTAGCTCTCCGAA
Organism: Schistocerca cancellata; assembly: GCF_023864275.1. Classification (NCBI taxonomy): domain Eukaryota; kingdom Metazoa; phylum Arthropoda; class Insecta; order Orthoptera; family Acrididae; genus Schistocerca; species Schistocerca cancellata. Next base: position 592,995,319 of record NC_064632.1, on the reverse strand, counting down.
AATTTATAGACAATCAAGCAATGCAAGCCACTTGCACGAAATATCAGTAATCACATGGCTATAACACACATGAAGTGAGACTGGCCTAGACGCTTGCAGCAGCTCAATGGAGACGACTATTACCTTACAGATGTGGACATATTTATCACAAAATAGAAATGTGCAACTACCTAATATGGAAACATGTCTCCTGTATGCTGAGAAACGCTAATGATATTATAAACAAAGGTAACACTTAGATGATTATTATTATTACCACAGTCTCAGTTGCACATATTCACTCTGGACTGCCGCTTCTCGTCATAGGGCATTATATTCAGATCTAAAAATAAAATGAAAAGAATCATTAATGCACTACCATTTAAACAATATTTGTACAATTGCATTATCTTTCAGATAATATGTCATCCACTATTAATGACACGGTTTCCCAACGTGAACAAACTCAGACGGAAGCGTAGAAATATATGAATAATTTGTATGTCAAATCAGGAGCGCAAGAGTTAAAAGATATACTGGTAAGCATTTTATTATTTTTCTTAAGATTCGTGGGACTTCAGTTGGAGCAGTGGAAGATTTGTATGGAGATAAATTAATAATTCCTATCTCAAATTTAAGATTACACAGGGGCTGTTCGGAAAGTAAGGTTCGGTCGGTCGTGAAATAGAAACTACAGTGAAGATCAAAAATATTTTAAGTGCAACAGTAGGATCACCTTTCCAGCAACTCCTCTACATAGTGGCAGCTACGACTGACACATTTGTCATAGCATTGTAGCAGTTTTCCTCAATACCGTCGTCTTAGAATTCCTCTGAATGTGTTTCCTGCCAATACTCTAGGCAGATCGGCGGCTTGTTGTCAACGACAAAATTTTGTCTTTATAGCAGCGGCTTACGTGAGCGGATATAAAACTCAGAGGTAGCCAAGTCCCCGCTCTATGGTGGGTGATCAAACACTTCCTACCAAAATTGCTGCAGGAACGACCTCATTGCTCCTGCAGTGTGCGGCAGCGAAACGTCCTAAAGAAGGAAACGCATGACGATAACGCTGTGTGGGCTGCATGAAATCAGGCGAAATCTCTCACAGGCACTCATACATGGCAGAAGACACTGTTTTTTGGGCGTTTTTAGGTGCTCTCTGTGCTCAGAGAACTGAAAAGATCGAAGTGACGCGATCGTTGGCAGATCTATGCAAAGCTTCTGCAAACTTTCGTTGTGGTTTCCACTGCACGATCAAGCAGAACATACTTTCCGAGTAGCCCTCTCAGAACGCAATACGTCAAACTGTCTGCAACATGGTATGTTGTTTCCACGTACATATATGCAGCTGGAATCGGAGAGGTGACAAGGCTCATTTTTAAAATTCTCAATAAAACTGGGTGGGGACTGTCGAGGATTTTTCCGAACTAGAAGTCTTAGTGAGGCCCATTGCCATTTTTTTAATGTGTGTGACTTCTTATGGGACTTAACTGCTAATGTCATCAGTGCCTAAGCTTACACACTACTTAACCTAAATTATCGTAAGGACAAACACACACACCCATGCCCAAGGGAGGACTCGAACCTCCGAAGGGATCAGCCGCACAGTCCATGACTGCAGCGCCCCAGAACGCTCGGCTAATCCCGCGCGGCTTTGCCATTTTAATCACGCGTATGTCAACCTCGCGTCTCCGCCACACCCCTCCACACCCACAAACCACATTTTGGCCCTGTAGGTTCCAATCTGCAAACGACAGTAAAAATTCGGTGGGGCAACCACGTTCAAGGGGAATACTACGCCATATAGCCTTTAGAGAATGGTTGTAACTTGCTGGGCTGTCAGCAATGTTATTGTCTCCCGTTCCTCATTGTATTTAGAACTGTCATTTTCCACAGCGATATGGGTGGGAGTCATCGCCCCAAGGGAAGGTGGTTTCATTGACGCGCCTTATGCAACCCCTGCCGCCTTCGTTTTAATTCTGAGCGGCTGTGTGACTGAAATGTGTTCCTCGGCCAACCACAAGGAAACTCCGCGATTTCAGAGATGGGTGTCGTGGTTGTGACCTCTATCTCAATGGCGTCAAACGAAAGAGTTAAACGTCCACTGTGGCGACGGGCAGAAATGTTGTGAAATTTGGTGCGGATGTGACATCATTAACCCATCTTACAGCTCATACGACCTTCTGAGCTGCGGCCTGTTTTGAAGTGTCATCGAGCCAAGGGTGACGTCGCAGGGCGCCAGTTTTGCTCCTTTATTGCAGAAGGCTGTAGGCACTTTGAGCCACATTTCAAATTTCTGTGTCCTAATGGGTGTTAAGTATGGAATTTCGAAAAACTGATCCTTTAATTCTATTGCACAGTGTATTTTCCCATACTGACCTGTGCTTATTAACTTCTTGGTGATCTGCTTTTACAAGTATACATACCAGGTTGGTACGGCTGAATTTTGATCTTTTAAGTACAATGAGTTCTGAAACCTCTTTATTTAAATGAGTGTGGCTGTACTTAAATTGCTGAAGGACTGAGACCCACAACATCTTAGTGCTACGCAATCTCACTGCTCATAGAAAAATAACCAGACTTCAAATAATTAATTCAAAAGAATGGCGCTGACTAAAAAAATATCCTAACAGTAACCTATACATTTCATTAAGCACTTACCTCACAAAAATCTTCATTACGCGAGCTAAATAAAAAAATCTAGCTACTAAAGCAACTAACAGGCATGTGGTTAGCAAAGGAAAGGTTTTATAGCAAAACAAATAATGTATTTTTTTACGTTAACATTGTGACATCCAGTTGAGAGAAGGATATAAATCGTAACTGCCATCTAGCACAAAAGTATATAATCATGAATAATATTGAATCTCCAAGTCGAACGTGTACAGATTGTTAGCCTACGCTAACACTTGAGACCTCTATCCTCCATCAATGCTAACTTCTCACATCTAACATCCATCACTGCTGGCTGTTCACCTCCAACTGCCCAACAGTACTTCCATCACTGCTGTCGACTAACTTCCAACTGCATAACACAACTGGCAATTAACTTCCAACAACGAATCCAACCAGCCACAGAGTCTCTTACAAAGAAAGCGCAGTCAGAGATCCAATGGAAAGCGCTACACAGCGCTGCCAAAACAGATGCAGCCCACTTACAGTACCAGCAGTCATTTGCAATTTGATTCAGTATCTATCATTTCGATACCACCCTCTTTAAAGAGTAATGTTATTCTGCTGTATTTTACCATGAAAATATTTCCACGGCCACCGAAATTCAGTAGACTTCTGGCTATATGCGCTGGCAGCAGCAAAATGGACCCTGTTTAATACACTTCCGGTAAAATGATGCCTTTCACTAGTTTGTCTTCCTGGATCACCTCGGGACTTGGGCTTATAATATACACTCCTGGAAATGGAAAAAAGAACACATTGACACCGGTGTGTCAGACCCACCATTCTTGCTCCGGACACTGCGAGAGGGCTGTACAAGCAATGATCACACGCACGGCACAGCGGACACACCAGGAACCGCGGTGTTGGCCGTCGAATGGCGCTAGCTGCGCAGCATTTGTGCACCGCCGCCGTCAGTGTCAGCCAGTTTGCCGTGGCATACGGAGCTCCATCGCAGTCTTTAACACTGGTAGCATGCCGCGACAGCGTGGACGTGAACCGTATGTGCAGATGACGGACTTTGAGCGAGGGCGTATAGTGGGCATGCGGGAGGCCGGGTGGACGTACCGCGAATTGCTCAACACGTGGGACGTGAGGTCTCCACAGTACATCGATGTTGTCGCCAGTGGTCGGCGGAAGGTGCACGTGCCCGTCGACCTGGGACCAGACCGCAGCGACGCACGGATGCACGCCAAGACCGTAGGATCCTACGCAGTACCGTAGGGGATCGCACCGCCACTTCCCAGCAAATTAGGGACACTGTTGCTCCTGGGGTATCGGCGAGGACCATTCGCAACCGTCTCCATGAAGCTGGGCTACTGTCCCGCACACCGTTAGGCCGTCTTCCGCTCACGCCCCAACATCGTGCAGCCCGCCTCCAGTGGTGTCGCGACAGGCGTGAATGGAGGGACGAATGGAGACGTGTCGTCTTCAGCGATGAGAGTCGCTTCTGCCTTGGTGCCAATGATGGTCGCGTGCGTGTTTGGCGCCGTGCAGGTGAGCGCCACAATCAGGACTGCGTACGACCGAGGCACACAGGGCCAACACCCGGCATCATGGTGTGGGGAGCGATCTCCTACACTGGCCGTACACCACTGGTGATCGTCGAGGGGACACTGAATAGTGCACAGTACATCCAAACCGTCATCGAACCCATCGTTCTACCATTCCTAGACCGGCAAGGGCTGTTCCAACAGGACAATGCACGTCCGCATGTATCCCGTGCCACCCAACGTGCTCTAGAAGGTGTAAGTCAACTACCCTGGCCAGCAAGATCTCCGGATCTGTCCCCCATTGAGCATGTTTGGGACTGGATGAAGCGTCGTCTCACGCGGTCTGCAAGTCCAGCACGAACGCTGGTCCAACTGAGGCGCCAGGTGGAAATGGCATGGCAAGCCGTTCCACAGGACTACATCCAGCATCTCTACGATCGTCTCCATGGGAGAATAGCAGCCTGCATTGCTGCGAAAGGTGGATATACACTGTACTAGTGCCGACATTGTGCATGCTCTGTTGCCTGTGTCTATGTGCCTGTGGTTCTGTCAGTGTGATCATGTGATGTATCTGACCCCAGGAATGTGTCAATAAAGTTTCCCCTTCCTGGGACAATGAATTCACGGTGTTCTTATTTCAATTTCCAGGAGTGTATTTAAGAGAGCTTCATAATCTGATTCTCCTGCAGAATTAATCAAGCATTATCAAGCTACATCAAAATTCCATACATTTTTCCTGAACTGCAGCCTATCCACTAACTGTTTTTTCTTTCGAAGCAAAGGTGCAAGATAAGTAAGTAGTAGGTGGTGGCTCGAGATACCTTCTTTAATATAATCCCAGTTGAAAATGATATCACGCACCACGTTGTTTCCCATATATCCGTGGTGCCTGTTAGGTCATGGTATTCATTTACGGTGTGTGCTGCGAATGTGTGGTAATCACGTTATTCATCACAATTCTTCTTCACTGCTCGGGATAATAATGGACGGGGCAAAACCACATTGCTAAGGTGGTCATAGTCTGCAGAAAGCATAATGGGGTCTGTTCAAAAATCAGGGATTTACTGATGACACCGTAAAGTAAAGAAAGCTAAATGTGTCTACGAGAATTAAAATAAAGGTCACCAAGAAAAGGCACTTTTTATTCCCAAAACAAATAAGTCGATGATCGTTGTCGGGTCTTTCTTGGCTACCTATATGATGGATCTCCCCTGGAATCTTATAGGGAGCTGTTGGACTTTCCAAGGATCATTCCATATTCCACAAATGAACAGTATAGAGTCAGAAGTGATGACACTTTGTGCAGGACCTGACAATCATTTTTCTGGACAATGCTCGAGCACGTTGAGTGCAAGCTGTTCAAGAAATGTTTGACTGACGAGGCTGCTAAATTCTCTACCACCTACTGCACGCCCCCGGACTTAAGCCTTCGTGAGTCCAACTCGATTTCTAAACTGAAGGACACTCTTCACGTCATTCGCTTCAGAACTGCTACTAAATCGTCGGCCAATAGACCACGCCGCTCGAACTGTCAACACAACTGGCACTGCTAAGAGTGTCCAGCGACTTCCACGTCGCTGACAACGGGTTATACACAATGCTGGTGACGACTATGAGGGTCAGTAAGACTCCGAAACGCGTATCTATTTTGTACGAGCTGTAAATAAATAGTTACGTATCACTGTTAAAATTCCATCCCTCGTAATAACACTTCCGTGAATACTTAGCTGGCAGAAGTGTTGTCCGATTCTGCCAGAACGTCAACAATAACAATTTGAAAAACTGTTTCGAGGTTGTCATCTATGTCTACTGCAGTATACAACTCATGGAAACGTTGCAGCACTGCGCTTTTGATTTAACAGTACTGTTATGTTGCGTCACTTCGTATCTTGTGTTTTTTTTATTTTGTATTTTGTCCTCTCCAATGTTAGGATTAAGTGGTACAGTGACATATTTTCCTCTTGGATAATACTGTCACCTCTAGACCTCACCTCAAGATCTTCTAGTTTTCGTCTCTGCATTCACATATGCTTCCTCTATATTTATTAGTGATTATGTCTCGTGTGTCTTCGTACAATTCTCAGAGACACATGAAATAACATGCTTCTCACTTTTATCGTAACCATATTGTCTTCCCAATCTGCGTTGTTAGCATTTTGCATGCTCCATCCAACAGTTTAATCTGCGGGGATATTTCTTTACGGTAGTGACGTAGGCCCCCGTGTTCCCACCACGTGTATTTCCTTGTCTCAGGCTAAGGCGGTATTTAATTTCTATGATGCTTTCCCACGAAAAGCTGTCGAATTTCGAAAAACGACTTTGGTAATATAAGTACAGTGGATGGAAAAATTTGTAGGCCACATTTCTGATGCAGTGATGTTAAATAATAAATCTTGTGAGATATAAATCCGGTCTTTCCTTCTCACAGAAAGACTATTCACTCAGGTGTATAATAGTAAGTCCGCGTTTGTTGCCTCCCACGTCTCAATCATACTTAAATTTCTAACCATATATTCAAGTTCCACGCATCTATTTGAATTTGGCTTTTGATATTTTTTATAAACAACAGAGTTAAAATCACCATCAAATACGTCGCTGGTCCACGTCGTTGTATAGGCCGCTGTGGAACAGAGTTAAAATCACCATCAAATACGACTCTGTTGTCGTTGGGTCGACCTCTGTGGCCGAGCGGATCTAGGCACTTCAGTCCATAACCGTGCTGCTGCTACGGCCACTGGTTCGAATCCTGCCTCGAGCATGGATGTGTGTGTTCCACTTAGATTACTTAGGTTTCAGTAGTTCTAAGTCTAGGGGACCGATGACCTCAGATGTTAAGTTCCATAGTGCTTAGAGACATTTGAACAATTTGAAGAATGGAAAAGTAGTACTAGCGAATGGGAGATAACGACATTTATAACATGCGTATACTGTTCTTCAATCACCCTATGTATGTCAATTTAAGAATAGAATACTAGCGCTACGGAAAACGAAAAATAGAGCCATTTGCATCCTGCTCTTCAGTTGACCAGTGGATAAAGATCAGAATTCGGTATTGTGATTAACAACACGATGCTGATAACCCATATTCCCCAAATCCCTACATGAAGAAAAACCATCCGAAATCACTACGGAACCCTCTACAACGTGATTTTCAATTAATGTAACCAAAACTTCCTTGGTTCGATTGGGACCTACTTTAAAAACTACTTCGTCACATCTTGACCTCAAACTACAGCCCCCCAAACCCATAATCCTCCAGGAGGTTCCCCATGTTGTACTTCCATTTGCCAAAAAGCGACACGTCGATTTCGACTATTACACCCGGCCACCCAACTGCCCCTGTACTTTAAATATTCCCTTCAAACTTCCCTACAAAAAGAGTACCAGTCTACAATTGTACGCTCACTCACACGACATTCATGCACGTACAGCCACACAGGATACCTCAAACACCAGCAATGTAAAATTTTCATGATATCCCTTAAGGCGAGCTTAGACTTCTCGATCCATGTTCCTCGTCTAATCGACCGCTACAACCGATGTCTGGTGCATATGTTCGTCGCAGTTACGACATCGAACTTAACCGGCAACAGGAACATACATTTGTAAAAATCGAGTCATGGCCATCATGTCTAAGCACATAGCCTCCTTTAAATCACCTAGGTTCATTGGAATAGATAAATCCATACCTACAAACTAAAACAAAAAAGTGAAAATTCTCATAAAACAAAAAACAATCCGTCCAAATTATCTCAAATTCACTCAGACCGAAATTAAGTACCGAATGAATTGCAAAATATCAATTACTGAAATCAATGCAAACGAAAGAAATTTTGCGAATAACTAGCACTGTCTTTTAACACAACATTCACTTTTTTAAATATACAATGATGGCGCTTATCCGCAGCAGACTATCGATTTATTATCTATGGTTGGAAAGTAAAGACATTAATTTCTATGAGCTGCCTAGGACGTCTTTAGTCAAAGTTGACTGGTTGCATCCTGTGATTCAGTAGACGCTGCTAATCTGATGCCTTTATTGACGGTACTTCAGATAGAATTTGTCAGTGGCGTCAGTCGTTTACCCGTAAGAAGTGGTCAATGAGTCTCTGTTTCGTTTACGGTTGAGTTGTGGTTGTACGTAATGTGAAGTACCGGTTCAGTGCGGGGGCTGGAGCAATGGAATCAGTTCAGCATACATTTTGCCTACACCAAGGCCACGGCGGTTTTTTCATGTGGCAGCTGATCACTTCTGCTGACGGTTAATTCGAGCGCATGCCTGAGTTTTACATTTTTCACAGCTTGACTTACTCTCTTAAGTTTTTCCTAACATAGTTTTCGGTGGTGGGGCGTACATTTCACTTCCGATGTGCAGAAAATCTACTGTGTACCACTACGAAAGGAGTAACTGTAGAGGAGTTTCTATTTTTTAGTGCAATATGTTCGACTTTCCTTACTCGATTCTTAAATTCGCAAGTATATATGTTAAATAGCTCTTTAAACATTAAATTTGGGAATGAGGAAGGCGTCAAGTGGTAACCTTGTTCGTTATAATGGGATAGTAGTTTTGTACACGAAAGCAATAGCGTGATTGACAACATTACATGTACCAGTAAAGAAGTAAAAAAATGTTGTCAATATACTGTTGGAGTACGACAAAATGGTGGTAACGTAAGAGTTAGAGCCCCCTATATTTCTGCGCAGCATCTCAGGAACAGACAACGCAGGACCGGCCACTGGAAGTTTGTAGGTAGGTACATCATTTACTGTCTGGTGTATATACGAAATTGTAGCGAGTACACCCAGTAATGTGTACTTTCAGTGGCTGGTACTTTTTACGAAATGTATTATTTAGAATTTTAACCTGCAGGAAGAAGGAATTGTGGATTCACAATTGTTTAGATCTAACTGCAATATCAGCATGACCATATGAGCACAGAAAATGTATTATCAGATCTTTGAACTCTGTCTGATGCCAGCCGTTCTAAACAGCATTAATCGAACTTTCTCGTATCAGTTCTTCATTTCATTATGTGTGGTGGGGGCCCGCAGAATAATGTTCCTGTACAACTATGGAATGTTTGGTTGTTTTGACGCAAGTATGCAGCACTCGTCATATTCTGCAGGTGACACCCACAGAATCTTGCTGAACAAAACTGTGTGTGGGAGGAATGAGTCTGTTGATATACTTACGAATTACTCCAAAGGAAAACTCGCTGCTACCAAGTATTTAATCTAGGAACACACCAAGATTGTTTCAGTTTAAATTTATCTCAAAACGTGATCGATCTGTGAGATTGTAATCCTGTGCTCCACTTTCCAACATCTCAGCACAATCATATTCAGAAAAGAGATTTTTTATCTGTTTGTACAGTAGTCATAATACTCCATTCGTTCCTCTCCATTCTAAACAACAAATTTTTCGTTTCTTGTCAACTAACACTGCAGTAGAATTGGCAAATGGAAAATTACTTGGGATGAATTATGAAGTACTAGGGGGCTATAAGCTTATGTATTACAGATTACATTAAAATGTATCCACACACATGTAAGTGTCGTGTCTCTACAAGCATACTTCAGCATAGTCAGAAATAGACACAGTATATAGCACATGTAATTTCGTTTTTATTTAATCAACAGTATAATAAGAACAAATGATATATTTCACTGAATTTCAGAATCTTGTGACGCGAATCATGTTGTAGCTAGCAGCAGGACTGGTGACAGAAAACGTGTTGTATCTGGCAGCAGGACTGGTGGCACAGTGTGTGCTGAATCGGGTAGCAGGACTGGTGACACTGTGTGTGCTGAATCTGGCAGCAGGACTGGTGACAGGATGTGTGCTGTATCCAGCAGCAGGACTGGTGACACAGCGTGTGCTGTATCTGGCAAGAGGTTTGCTGCCTTGACGGGAGTTGTATCTGGCAACAGGACTGGTGAAAGGATGCATGCCGTAGCAGGCAATGGGGATGGCAGATGATATTTGTGTGGAGGCTGACGGCGATGCTTTGGACACCAACTGCTCTAAAGGTAATGAGGCTACACGTTTTGTGGTTAGATAGGCTGCTGGTGACGTAACTTCTGTTTTGCCTGGCGATGAGGCTCGAAGAATTGGTCTTGTTGTGGGTGGCAACGCCACTTCAATTGTAGGTGCCGACGTCACTTGTGTCACGTCTGATGAGACATGTGTTGTTGATGGGGACGTGGCGGGAGATGCCATGTGTGTTGCAGCTGCTGGTTCAAGTTGAGTTGTGGATGGCAATACGGCTGGATACTCCAGTTGTGTTGTGGCCTCCTTGGCCACTCCTGTTGTGGCTGGTGACGCGGCTCGTGCAACCACTTGTGGTGCAGCTGGTCGTTCAACTGGTACTGCGAATGGTGACGCAGGTGGAGACGCCTCTTCTCTTGTGGCTTCTGCTGGCTCTCCTCCTGTGTCCGGCAACGTGGCTGGCGGTACCTGCAGTGTTGCCGTGGGCGACGTGGCTGGTGACCCCGCTGTTGTTGCTAATGCTGGCTCCTGTGAGAAAAAGACATAATGGATGTTGTTAAGATGTTGCTAAATGTGTTCCATGTGATACAAATTGATAGAAGATCTATTCACAATAATTTAGATCATTAAAGTAACATTAAATTTTGCCAGTTCTTTGGTACATTTATTCAGTACATATTTAAATCGAATGAGAGTAAGAATTATTTATCTTTCAATATAGTGACATTATAAATACTGTGAGATTATATTGGTGTATAAATTATTCTCGTGCAATTTCTTTGTCAGAGCTTGTTATTCTGAAAAGTAATCTAAACATTTGCAAAGGACTATCACTGCTCGACGTTCCATACAATGATACAGTCTCATTCACAACATGACGTTGTGATGTCTCCCAATCGCTCGATATGGACCATGCCTGTAAGCTCACTTCAGCACTTACGAGAAGAGACGCGAGGATGCGCATATCCACCTCGCAGGGTTTCATGGTGGTCTGTGACCTACAAACTTATACTGACGATCCAAAATAATATGACCGAATATTTAATATGGTGTTGGGCCGCCTCAAGAATACAATACACAAGAGGTTCTGGATGTCGCGGATTAGGCCTTTGTGCCTGTACCAGCAATCTGCTCTGTCGTCATATCTGCCACAGGTAGCCTCCAATCCTGCTCTACAGTCCGCAAATGATTCCGACCGTTACATACCGTGATGAGGAAAGGACATCAAAGGTCTTATCGCCTACTGCAGGTTTCACCGTCGTTCAACCTCCTTTCACTGCCCACGACAGCCAAACAAGTTAACCATTTACCAATGATTGTCCCTAACCACCTGACACAGCAGACTACCTGTTCTCAGAGACGCTGAAGTCAGTGGATTTCCGCATTATCGACCCGTATCGTCGCTAGAATGATTTTTTCATTTATTTCTGCTCCGTTTAGATACCTTCATTAGCGCACCCCGTATCCCCAATCCCACGAGGGAGCTTTCAATGTTGACATACACAATGGGCATAATGTTTACGCTAATTAGAATAAAGCCACTATATAACATGCCACACTTACGTTTTCCTCATAGTTTCCCACTATTTTCTTGGTCATTAGTTCCTTATTCGATTTATAAATATACAAATACGTTTGACACCTTATGCGAGTGCCACTTTTGATTCCCATCGATGTATAAGGACTAACCACTTAATATGAGAACAGAGAAACCCGCAACTGAAGAAAGCGTCATTTCTTGACTCTTACAAACAACGGTAAAGTAGGTAACGCTCAGAACGTAGTCTAAAGGAAGCAGTAATTCAGAACACCTTTTTTTATCTCAGCCACTAGCTTAGAAAGATTGCCAAGGTTTCACAAAATACATAATAGTGATAGATGAAAATAGTGCTTTTAAATCAAGTAGTCTACTCAGAAGGCAGGCGCCACGGCGCCCCTCACCTCCATGCTGTCCAGTGGGTGGCCAGGGGCGGTCTTCTCCTCCGGCGGGTCGTCTGCCTCTCTCCCCTCCCCAGTGGTACAGCAGGGCAGCCACCGGCGAAACCGGCGAAACATCTTCTGCAGGAAAGAAACTCACTAAATATTGTCCGACATTGTGTGTGAATGCGGTGGTCTTTCAACGCATCACACTTGGAGTAGACAATACCGCAAAGTTGTAACGGTTGTAGTGTTCCAGTCCAATTACACAGTTAGATGGGTCGTTGGATAATTATTGTGTTACGTAGCATGAAACAGTAATATGTGAACTGCAACTGGAATTATATTAAAGAAGGTATCTCGAGCCACCACCTACTACTTACTTATCTTGCACCTTTGCTTCGAAAGAGAAAACAGTTAGTGGATAGGCTGCATTTCAGGAAAAATGTATGGAATTTTGATGTAGCTTGATAATGCTTGATTAATTCTGCAGGAGAATCAGATTGTGAAGCTCTCTTAAATATATTAAAAATCATACACGTCTGATCTAATCTGGCCTGCGAGAACCTTGACAGGGAACTGAATAAATACCGGAGGAGTCACTGAAAGTCAGAACGGCATTTGTTTTAGGATTAAATCTGAAAAATGGAAGCACACGACAAACGTGTATTTATCAGGAAAACCTTAATTTACCGTGGACTGTTTGTTGTGAATATTACTGGTAAAACCGACTCAAAATCATATATGAATCACACGATCATTTGAAATCAGGAGTGCCGTGGAAGATAAGAATTACGCACACACAAATATTAAGACTAACCATTCATACACAGAAAAAAGTTACAGAATAATTTAATAAATGAAACATCTAAACTGGGTTGGGGACAGAACTGCCAAGATGGTCGAATACCTCAATAGAAAATTATTCCAAAATTAATAAAAGTTCTTTCGCTAGACAGCTATGAAAACAATTAACCCTAAATACGTTCTACGTTTTTCAAACGAGTATGATGTATAGGCCAATCTCTATAAGCAATCGTTTACTCTGAAAGACTAATGTCTTGTACAATTGTGTGTCTCTTGTACTATCTCCTATGCGGTTGTAACAGCTTTATGTGTACTTTTGGATACTTAATGTAGTTCGTTCCTGTGTTTGCGAAATTGATGTCTGTCTAAAGGCGGACGAGGACAGAAAGTACCACTTATTACATACCTGTTCCGTAGAACTGGTGTCCGGCTGGAAAAATGGACCTTTAGGCTTCTTCTCAGATGGAAATGCGAAGCTTTCACAACTTTCTTCTTTAAGTTGACTGTTAAGTTACGGTTTTTTCAGAACACCTCGAAACAATACTAGAGCGCACGAGAACTATACGGACTCGCAATGTTCCTGAGCAACGGCACAGATAGCTTCAAGCCACACTGCATTGTTGACAGGCAACCCAGATGACGACACATGCACTGTTAACTGACTGCGTCCTACAGTTGCTACACAGTATTTTAGTGTCCATATATTACAGCACTTTCATAATCGTGTCTCTCTTGAACGTAAGTATAAATTACGGGGTGAAATATCTAAAGGCAAAAATTATTGCTTCAGAATCGAAATATGCCAAAGGGATTTCCGAATATACCTCTACATCGACATCATACTCTGGAAGCCACCTAATGTTGTGTGGCGGAGGGTACTTTCGGTACCACTATCCGATCCCTCCAACTCCGTTCCACTCGCGAATAGAGCGTGAGAAGTTTCATTCTTTCACTTACTGAACTACAGAACAACTTTTACGTGACTGTAAGTAGTCCCATTGATGACCATTGAAAATATGTTTGTCAATTTTTGTAGTTATGTATTGCCTTATGCTATTAAAAGATTCCTTTATAGAGTAGGATTTTAATAGATGGAGTCAAAGACAGAGGAGCAGTCTAGATGTCTTATACTGTATTTGAATCTAATTGCATAAAAGACAGTGTTATACGAAACGTCGGCAACTTGTTACTACAGACGTACGCTGTCACAGGGGAAACCTACGGCCAGTTTGCCTGTAAGCCCAGCTTATTGTGACGCTGTGGTTACTCAAGTACAAAAGCTGATTTAATTCTTATCTGAGTGTGATCGACGCCGGGTGTTCGGAAAGCGAAAAGAACAAAAACGGTTAACTCTACTGATATTAGAACAGTTACTGCAATTCACTCCATCTCGTTGGTCGTGCTATGTTCTTTGAGCTGAAATTTATGTATGTGAGTTGCTAAATATTCAGTAAGATTAATTCGAATGTCGGTGCAAATGCTTATGTCCAGACATAACATAGAAATTGACTCTGAGAACACTAGATATACTCAGAGGTGAAAATTTCTCTTTCACAATGATGGCGCCAGCAGTTTCGCGAGTTTTCGATGTGAGAGGTACTTGCACCCACCGGTTCACATTTACAAATTCATAGACACAAACACGGCTCACACTTTCGATGAGCGTTTCATCAGGGGAGACAGTAACGAGTAAATTTAGCAGGAGTTAATGTTAAGTCAAGTTAAATAAATATCTTAATGAAGGTTAATATAATATTGTCCCTGTTTTCTGTATTTTCCTTTCTCGTATCAGAGAGTACTTTACTGGCTTCTTCAGAGCACTATATAATACGCATAAAAAGGTAAAATAGGAGGATCATATACCGTGAGATGAGATGATCTTTGACCCTAGTGATGCAATGGAAAGCCCGTCCCCCCATACGGCGGTGAGTCTTTGAGGCAGCTCAATACTGAGAAATGCTCTCACGATTTACGTGATGGTACCACTTCGGTGTTTCTCCGTCATGTTCAAAAATGAAATACTAATAAAGCCAGATCTAAGACATTTAGGTAACAAAATTCCTGTAATCGTGAGAGGTGGCATGAGCCCCCTCTCATATTTCTATCTTACGATTCTCCTCTCTAATTGCATGCGGTGGAAAGTTGGTATTCCTTCACACGCAGACTTCCCACGCAGCGTCTCTCGTCACCCGGGTGGTCCGGTGACAGGCGGGCTCTGCTGATCTGGAAAGCTTTAAGCCGACGGGTGTGAGGAAGTCGAGTGAATGCTTTGCAGACACCGACATTGTCAAGAGGCACGCCCGCAGAGCCTGAAGTAGCGGCTGGGCTAGAGGTTCCGTTACTTCACAGAAACTTAGCGAAAACACTTTCTGGCGGGCTACCAGCGAGGCGTGGGAATGACTTGTGTACCCAGGCAGCTGTGGCGGGAAAATTCCCGCACTTTCTGCAAAAGAGTAACTGTGATTGGCTTGCTCAGGGCATAGCTCCGTGACGTAGCAAGATCGGCGCAGAAATTGGCGCCAAGAATCTCCATTGGTGGAATGGTAGCGTTCCGGCAATGGAGTGGAATTTTCCGCCGGTTTTCGAGTTGCTGATTGGAACGTTTAACCACGGCCACTGTCGTGGGGGCGGGAATGTTCTGTGTTCGGTTTTTGGTACGGGTGCTCTTGTAAGTAGTCGGCTCTCGCCTCTCGGTCGAGGACGTCGAAGCAACCAGCCAACAGCTCCGGTACGCCAGATCGTGTCCTGGCAGTCAAGAAGACAGTTTGGTAATGTATGTCCGCAGCACCGGCAGATAGGGATTTTCCTAGGTGATAATCAGAGCTAAGCAGAGCGCGCCTGTTCGTCTTTTTTCTAACTTTGTGCTGACTTGGGTAGCAGCAATTAATGTTGGGTTGGCTATGTGTTTTCTCTAAGATTTGAGTTGCAAGGAATTGGCTGCACATACCACTTCGTCATAATCCTCACAATCTAGTTTTGGGACAACTTCACATTCACAGCGTTTGTTTGAGTATCCAATTTGAGCCAATTTGATGTATTGTTTCATGTGTTTTTGTTTATTATTTTGTGTTTAGTCTTAATAAATCATATTGTTATTTTGGACAGAACTTTCATTCTGTTAATCGGTAGAGCAACCCCATCATTCCTCACTATGTTAATGAAACCTTCGTTTATTTAACTTATTTATCAAATTAAATTATTGCAGGTGCCAAACTCTCTTCTACTCCACTGGCAGGGTTGATTAGAGTCAGTTCGCGTATTTTTTTTATCCTTGTGCAACAGCAAAAGTTGGAGTTAGAATAGGGGGGGCTTAGAGCATCATGTACATATGTAAGTTCTAGAAGAATTGAGTGTTAAAAACACTGCTAGCCCCGGCACCTCGCAATCGTCTTCTACGCAAAAAGAACAGTCCGTAAACGTGTTCTCGAAGATCACAGGACACATGAAGTTTTAAAGTGTCTCCGTCATGCTTGTCTATGTTGCTGTGTAGCCATATTCGTACGTTCTGTCGCTATTCTTGTTAACTGAAATTTACCCTTATCACTGAACAGTAAACGTGAAAGCACATTGTTATCTTCCATCTCAACGCACAGACCAAGTTTGTTTATTGCCTTCGTAATGGATTGTTTACAAATGAATGCTGTATTGCGTGAAACTCAAATCTCGTGGCAAATCACAACATACGGAATGACGAACAGTTAACTCCTGACTGTTGCACAGACTGAACTGCTACGGATTACATTGACAACAAGGGAAGACAATATGGTTACATTAAAGTGAGAAGAATTTTATTTCATGTGTCTCTGAGAATTGCACCAAGACAAACGAGACATAGTCACTAAAAGATACAGACGAAGCATATGTGAATGCAGAGACGAAAACCAGAAGATCTTAATGTGAGATCTGGAGGTGACAGAATTATCCAAGAGGAAAATACATAACTCTACCACCTAATGCTAACATGGTAGAAGACAAAACATAAAATAAAAAAGAACACAAGATATGAAATGAGGCAACATAACAGCACTGTTACATCAAAAGCGCAGTGCTGCAATGTTTCCATGAGTTGTATACTGCAGTAGACATAGATGACAACCTCAAACCAGTTTTTCAAATTGTTATTGTTGACGTGCTGGCAGAAGCGGACAACACTTCTGCCAGCTAACTATTCACGGAAGTGTTATTAAGAGGGCTGAAACAGTAACAGTGGTAACTATTTACTTACAGCTCGTAGAAAACAGATAGCGTTTCAAAGTTTTACTGACCTTCAGAGTAGTCACCGGCGTTGTGTATAACCCGTTGCCAGCGACATGGAAGTCGTAGGACACTCTTAGCAGCGCCAGATGTGTTTACAGTTAGAGCGGCGTGGTCCATTGCTCGACAAATTTGTAGGAGTTATGAAGCGAATGCCGTGAAGTGTGTTCTTCAGTTTAGAAATCGAGTTGAATTTACTACGGCTCAAGTCTGGGGGGGGGGGGGGGGGGGCAGTAGGTGGTATAACTCTTAGCAGCCCCATCAAATCAGTAACAGCTTGCACTGTACGTGCTCGAGCATTGCTCTGCAAAATGCTGGTCAGGTCCTGGAGAAAGTGTCATCACTTCAGTCTCTATGCTGTTCATTTTTGGAACACAACTACGACCAGGATAATTAAAGTATGGAATGATCCGTGGAGAGTCCAACAACTCTCTATAGGGTTCCAGGAGAGATCTATCATATCGGTAGCCAAGAAAGACCCGCGAAATATCATCGAATCATTATTTTTTTCAAATAAAAAGTGCCTTTTCTGGCTTTTTTCTCTTTAAGTCGTCGTCAGTGGAATCCCGATTTTCGAACAGACATAGTAATGTTTGCAGAGAGGATGACTACCCTAGCAGTTTGGTCTACCCCCGTCATTGAAACCAACTTACCATTTTTAGCCCGAGAGGTGAAGAAAAATCGTGATGAAAAACGTGATTATCATACCTCCGCAGCATACACAATGAACGATTACCATGACGAAACAGGCACGGATATGTGTAAAACAAGGTAGGGCGTGATATCAGTTTAGTTTTCGAAAGCTTTCTATGGAATCTTTTTAGGATTTCTGCTAAAAGCAGTAAGGAAGTTAGGTACCTGAACAAATACTCACCACTTGTGAGAGTCATCTTTGGAGGGGCCCAGTCAAAAAATCACGATCAGCCGATAACTAACTGTGGCGTAGCATATAAAGTGGTCATTCCCTCGGTGGTGCCCATTGTCGGCGGCCCAACACATAACTGCGGTCGAACCTCTGCTGACGAAAGTTAAAAGCTCATTCCCAGACCTTACCTTATTACGAGAGAAATTCGTATTTACAGTGTTTTCAGATGATTTGAGGATATGCGTGTCGACACAAGACCAGACATAGCACCCACAACATTAACTGAACACGTACTGTCCAACAATAGCAGCCATAATAAATAGTAACAAATCCAAGATAATGATCTTGTTGAACAAATTTAGGACCATAATTCATATACATTATAAGCCCAAGTCCCGAGGTGATCCAGGAAGACAATCTAGTGAAAGACTTCATTTTATCGGAAGTGTATTAAATTGGGTCCATTTTGCTGCTGCCGGCGCATATAGCAATATGTCTACTGTATTTCGTAGGCCGTGGAAATATTTTCAAGGTAAAATACAGCAGAATAACATTACTCTTTAAAGAGGGTGGTATCGAAATGATAGATACTGAATCAAATTGCAAATGTCTGCTGGTACTGTAAGTGGGCTGCATCTGTTTTGGCAGCGCTGTGTAGCGCTTTGCATTGGATCTACGATTGCGCTTTATTTGTAAGAGACTCTGTGGCTGGT
Organism: Schistocerca cancellata; assembly: GCF_023864275.1. Taxonomy (NCBI): domain Eukaryota; kingdom Metazoa; phylum Arthropoda; class Insecta; order Orthoptera; family Acrididae; genus Schistocerca; species Schistocerca cancellata. The sequence goes on along the minus strand of NC_064632.1, from coordinate 592,976,630 downwards.
TGGATTCGTTGTTGGAAGTTAATCGCCAGTAGAGTTGGGCAGTTGGAAGTTAGTCGACAGCAGTGATGGAAGTACTGTTGGGCAGTTGGAGGTGAACAGCCAGCAGTGTTGGATGTTAGATGTGAGAAGTTAGCATTGATGGAGGATAGAGGTCTCAAGTGTTAGCGTAGGCTAACAATCTGGACACGTTCGACTTGGAGATTCAATATTATTCATGATTATATACCTTTGTTCTAGATGTCAGTTACGATTTATATCCGTGTCTCAACTGGATGTCACAATATTAACGTAAAAAAAATACGTTATTTGGTTTGCAAGAAAATCTATCCCTTGCTAACCACATGCCTGTTAGTTGCTTTAGTAGCTAGATTCTTTTATTTAGCTGGCAGTATTGACACTCACGGTATTGGAGTAGTTCGCGTAATGAAGATTTTTGTGAGGTAAGTGCTTAATGAAATGTATAGGTTACTGTTAGGATGGTTTTTAGTCAGGGCCATTCTTTTGAATTAATTATTTGAATACTGGTTATTTTTTATGAGCAGTCGGATTGCGTAGCGCTAAGATATTGTGGGTCTCAGTCATTCAGCAATTTAAGTACAGCCACACTCATTTAAATAAAGAAGTTTCAGTACTCATTGTCCTTAAAAGATAAAAATTCAGCCGTACCTACCTGATAATCACCCCAGAAGTTAATCAGGACAGGTCAGTATGGCAAAATACACTGTGCAATTGAATTTAAGGATGACTTTCTCGAAATTTTATACTTAACACCCATTACGACACAGAAATTTGAAATGTGGCTCAAAGTGCCTACAGTCTTCTTCCATAATGGTGCAAAAACTGGCCTCCTGCGACGTCACCCTTGGCTCGATGACACTTCAAAACAGGCCGCAGCTCAGAAGTTCGTATGTGCTGTAAGATGGGTTAATGAAGTCACATCCGCACCAAATTTCACCATATTTCTGTCCGTTGTTACAGTGGACGTCTCACTCTTTCGTTTGACGCCATTGAGATAGAGGTCACAACCGCGACGCCCATCACTGAAATCACGGAGTTTTCTTGTGGTTGGCCGAGGAACACATTGCTGACACACCGCCGCTCAGAATTAAAACGAAGGCGGCAGGGGTTGCATAAGGCGCGTCAATGAAACCGCCTTCCCTTGGGGCGATGACTCCCACCCATATCGCGGTGGAAACCGAATTTTTACTGTCGTTTGCAGATTGGAACCAAAAAGCACAAAATTTGGTTTGAGGTTGGGGAGGGGTGTGGCGGAGACGCGATGTTGGCATACGCGTGATTAAAATGGCAAAGCCGCGCGGGATTAGCCGAGCGTTCTGAGGCTCTGCAGCCATGGACTGTGCGGCTGATCCCGGTGGAGGTTCGAGTCCTCCCTTGGGCATGGGTGTGTGTATTTGTCCTTAGGATAATTTAGGTTAAGTAGTGTGTAAGCTTAGGTACTGATGACGTTAGCATTTAAGTCCCATAAGATTTCACACACATTAAAAAATGGCAATGTGTCCCACTAAGACATCTAGTTCGAGAAAACTCTCGACCGTTCCCAACCAGTTTTATTGAGAATTTTAAAAATGAACCTTAACGCCTCTCCGATTCCAGGATATGTATATGGAAATCACATACCATGTGGCAGTCAGTTAGATGTATTTCGTTCTGAGAGGGCTACTCGGAAACTATGGTCCTATTCATCATGAACTGAAAACCACAGTCAAAGTTTGCAGAAGCTTTGAATAGATCTCGCACAACGATCGCTTCACTTCGCTCTTTTCAGTTCTCAGCGCACAGTGAGCACCTAAAGGTACCGAAACAACAGTGTCTTCCGCCATGTATGAGTGCCTGTGAGGGATTTCGCCTGATTTCATGCAGCCCACACTGCGTTCTCGTCATGCGTTTCCTTCTTTACGACGTTTCGCTGTCGCACACTGCAGGGACAATGAGACCTCTCCTGCAGCGTTTTTGATGGGAAGTGTTTGGTCACCCACCATAAGGCGGGGACTTGGCTACCTCTGTGTTTCATATCTGCTCACATGAGCCATTGGCTATAAAGACAAGAATTTATCGTGGACAACAAGCTCCAGGTCAGTATAGACAATTGGCAGGAAACACATTCTGTGGCCTTCTATGACGACGGTATTGTGGAAATCTGCTACAATGTTATGACAAGTGTGTCAGTCGTAGCGGTGACTACGTAGAGAAGTAGCTGGAAGGTTTATGTAACTGTTGCACATAAAACGTTTTTGATCTTTACTGTAGTTTCTATATCACGACCGACTGAACGTTACTATCCGAATAGCCCTTGTGCAATCCTTAATTTAAAGCGGCTATTAATAATTTATCTTCATACAAATCTCCCACAGCTCCAAGTGAAATCCCAGGAATCTTAAGAAAAATAATAAAATGCTCACCAGTATATCTTTTAACTCCTGCGTTCCTCATTTGTCATATAAGTTATTCATTTATCTCTTCTCCTGTGACGTTACCATTACAATTTTTTAGTTGTGCCTTAAAAGTGCAGATGAGGTGTTCTGCATCTTTGTTCGATTGAAGGTGGAACAGAAGTGCACGTATATGGTGAACACCATGCTGTGCACAAAAAGCGTCTGAGAATAAAATTGTGACTGTTGTCACTGACCGAGGTGTGGGGCAGATCTTTGATTCAGATTACCTGAGTGAGAGGCTCTGCCGTGTTGAAGTGGAGGTTGGCAGCTCTGTGCAACGGGAGTAAGTGTCAATGACCAGCAATCAACAAGCATCCAAGAGGGAGTCTGTGAAGTCTACACGGACCCACTCACAGGGCTGATGGCCCAGACCATGGTGAAAGGCTTTGCCAGGGAGCGGCCTGATACACTGCGCATTTAGATAAAGCAGTGATTAAATGTTCAAATTCATGATTAATTCAAAGCTTTAGACATGGCGACTAGCCAACATCTTGGTGTATGAGATGTCGCAGTGATCCTTATGCAGTAGGTGAATAATGTCGTGCCGAGAGAAACCGTAACGATCTCTTGCAGAACAACCTTTCACTGCGGACAACAAAAAATCGCCATCGACGAGCGCGTGTCTGTGTCTGAACTGACAATAATTGTGGATGGAATTTGTGGCCCTTCTTCCGGAACATATTGCCACAGTTTTACGGAGAACGGGGTTGACGGCGACGGCTTGAGCAATGGAAGAACTATTAATAGAGAATCTATACACAGTGCTCCAAGCTACCTCGTCGAGGTAAAAGCAGAGAACATCATCCTGATCGAAACCAGGGTCAGATCCCATTAGTAAATGCGAAAGGGCGACTGCGATTGCATGATAAGCTACTTGCGGAAATGAATACCATAGCTACATCTACTAAGGAACAGGGCCCAACTCTGAAGTATATGGCTTGTGTTATACGGGAAGTTTGCCACGGGGATAAAGAGAGACATTTGCGGTTGTGATCAGACACCAAATGAGACTTAACACTGTGGAGAAACATATAAGACTTCTTGATAGGATACATAATAACAAGCGCATCCTTCTCTATTGGAGAATAATTTTTCTGTCCATCATTAAGCGTCTTTGACACAAAGGAAATGGGCTGTTATGAATATTTTGCACAACGCCACTACAACACGAGCTCCGCGCCATACTGCGTCGGGTCAGTTGCAACCACAAATTGGAGGACCAGCTGATAGTGGTCAAGTAAGGGGCAGAACGGCGGACGTTCTTCAAGGTCTGGAGTGCGTGGTCTCAGGCAGGAGTTCACTCAAACGCTGCACCTTTCTTAAGTGGCTGATATCAAGGAAATGAAACCAAAGCTGCTTGCTGAAGGAACTTGAGGCAATTCGCGACTTTGCCTAAGAAATCTTGGAACCCTCTCATATTCGCGGGGCGAAATGGCCGTAACAGGCGGTAAGTGGCTGTCGGTTAGCTGAATCACCCGACAAGAAATAAGATGTCCAATGTATTCTATACAGCGTTGCAAGAAATATGACTTTTCCAAATTGCACTTTAGTCCTACGGCACACGATGTCTGAAACAAAAGACGGTGTTCGCTGGTGTGACTGGTAACGACACTCTCGTCGAGGTGGTTGATATAACAGTGAATTCGTCGGGTAAGTTGCTCCAAATAGCGCTGAAAAATGGCCGGCGTGCTTACAACGCCAGAAACACTTCAGTCTTAAATGTAGAGGCATTAACAAGAAGCAGACGTAATTTGTCATCAAGTTGTAGCTGTTAATGTACTTCCAAGGAATCTATTTTTGAAAAATACTGTACATGCACAGCTTCGTCACAGGTTAGTCCTGGCGTAGACGGGGGTATGTATCGACCGCTTACTTTGAATTAACTGGCAGCTCAGAGTCATCACCACAGACACGGATTATGGCCGTCGGCGTCTTGATAATGACTACTGTTGTAGCCCAGGGACTGGATCAAATAGGTTCCACGAAGCCTAAAGCGGTCAATCTGTCTAATTCTTCGTTCATTTGCGCACGAAGTAATCCATTCCTGGCACGGAAAAAACGGGGTCACGCCGTCGATTTTTATGGCATACGCACTACGAAATTAGCAGCCTTCTTGTGTCCCGGGAGAAAAGGGCACAATATTCCTGGTAAACATAATTCAGCCGTTCATAAGGCACAAAATCAGACACAAAATAAACGGAATCGGATATCGTAAATCGACAAGCCCGGATACCGTCCAAAACGAACAAATGTTCCGTAAGCGCTCTGCCCATTGCTAGGAATATCAATGGGCGCACCACAGCCTTGTACGTTGTTCCCGCGGTAAACTGGCCCAGGTTAGGAATCTGCTGTCTATTGTAGCTGAGAAGCAGGCCCAAAGTTGCTGACAGCGGAGGAGAACCAAGACGGACGTAAGTATTAGAATTTAACAGCATGGCCGCTGAAGCCCTGTCCAGTTGGAAGCGTAAGTGGAACCCCGTTAATATGCTCATTGATGAACAGTGTGCCAGAAACAGTTGCATTTCTTACACTGAAGAGCTAAAGAAACTGCTACACCTGCCTAATATCGTACAGGGCCCCCGGGAGCCCTCAGAAGGGTCGGAACACGACGTGACGTGTCTGAAGAAGTGTTGGAAGGAATTGACACCATGAATCCTGCAGGGCTGTCAGTAAATCTGTAAGACTACGAGGGGGTGGTGATCTGTTCTGAACTGCTAGTTCCAAGGCATCCCGGATATGCTCAATTATTTTCATCTCTGCGGAGTGTGGTGGCCAGCGGAAGGTTTAAACTCAGAAGAGTGCTCATTGAGCCACTCTATAACAATTCTGAGCCTGTGGTGGGGCTCATTGTCCTGCTGGCATTGCCCAAGTCCGTAGGAATGCACAATGGACATAAATGGATGCAGGTGATAAGACAGAATGCTTACGTACGTGACACCTGTCAATGACGTACCTAGACGTGTCATGGATCCCACATCACTCCAACTGCACTCGGCCCGCAGCATTACAGAGTCTCCACCAGCCTCAACAGTCCCCTGCTGACATGCAGAGTCCATGGATTCATGAGGTTATCTCCTTACCCGTACACGTCCATCCTCTCGATACAATTTAAAACTGTGTTGCACCGAGGCGAGGTGTAAAGCTTTGTGTCCTGCAGTCACGCTACAGTCTGGCACTGCGCGACCGCTACGGTCGCAGGTTCGAATCCTACCTCGGGCATGGATGTGTGTGATGTCCTTAGGTAGGTTTAAGTAGTTCTAAGTTTTAGGGAACTGATGACCTCAGATGTTAAGTCCCATACTGCTCATAGCCTGGTGCTGTCATCAGGAGTACACGAGTGGCCCTCGGCTCGGAAAGCCTATATAGATGATGTTTCCTTGAGTGGTTCGCACGCTGAAACTTATTGATGGCACAGCATTGTAATCTACAGTTTCTTGCGGAAGGGTTACATTTCTGTATCCTTGAACGCTTCTCTTCAGTCGTCGTCGGTCCCGTTCTTGCGGTATCATTTCCCGGCCGCAACAATGTCGGAAATTTGATGTTCTACCGGTTTCCTGATATTCACGGTACACTCACGAAATGGTCATACCGGAAATAGCCCAATTCATAGCTACCTCGTAGCTACTATGTCCCATCGCTCGTGCGCCGACTATAACACCACGCTCAGACACACTAACGTCTTGATAACATACCATAGCAGCAGTAACCCATCTAACAACTGCGCCAGATGTTTGTTGTATCAGAAAGGCGTAGCTGACCGCCACGCTCTATTCTGCCTGTTAACATATCTCTGTATTTGAATACGCAGTAAACTGACATACGGCTGGGAGAGCGTGTGCCGCCCACATGCCACTCTATACCAGCATCCAGTGACGCCTATGGGCTTCGGATGACACGGCGACCTGTCCGTATCGATGGAACTTCGTGGCCTGTTCGAGCAGAGTTTGCTTTTCTTGTTTTTGTTTTAACACGCAAGTCTATACAAGTTTCTTTGGCGCTTCACTGTATCACAGGTATAAACCACTAATCTACATGTATAAAGTACATGTAGACTAGCCACTACGGATGACGTCAGTTGCTTCATTTATTCCCTCTGTGTGTGTGTGTGTGGACCTCAGACTCGTAATCAACATACAGTTCATGCGTACATTAGTAATATCCATTAACATTACGGTAAGCTAGTCATGCTTCTCCATATACATAGATTTCATTTGATTCTCTTAAAACAGCATATATATTCCAACACTGATTCTGAAGGTACTTTACCTACTGTTAGTTGGTTAGTTGCAGAAATTTTTATACACAACGTCGTTAAAAGTTAACTCCAGAAGTGTAAGCAGACGATGTTTGGTTTACGAATTGGTTATATATTTACTCTGTAACACCTGTAACCACGTATACGACATTCCATTAGAACAAAATACGGGTTCCGCGGAAATAAGTCGATTGATGATACATTTAACCGGGTATACGAGTTAGCGCACAATGTCAAACGCAAATTTTCCATCGAGCTTCACCTAGCAGATAAGTATGGGGTATATTAGTACATATTTGCGATAATGTCGCATACGCTGATGAAATGTTGTCTCTGGTGTGAGCCAAGTCATGAAGAGTTCTATAAATCAAATCTAAAGTCATTCTACACAGTCTTGGCAGGTGATGCCTGAGAAAGAAGGTCACTTGTGCTACCGACATGACAGTCCGCATGTTATCGGAAGTAAAATTACAGGGAGAAAGGCTTATCAAACGGCACAATGCAATTATTCGCAGAAAACCCATAACTAGATACTTACTGGTATAGACTGAAGATGGACTACCGCTCAATGAACCCCTTAAATCAGGGGGTTGATAAAACAGCGTAACTTTTCCACTCTCATGCATCAACACAGCCGCTAACAGAGTTCCACTTCAACCTACACTATGTGATCAAAAGTATCCGGACACCTGGCTGCAAATGACATACAAGTTCGTGGCGCACTCAATCGTTAATGACGGAATTCAATCCGGTGTTGGCGCAACCTTAGCGTCAATGACAGCTTCCACTGTCGCAGGCATACGTTCAGTCAGGTGCTGGAAGGTTTCTTAGAGAATGACAGCCCATTCCTCACGGAGTGCTGCAGTGAGGAGAGGTATCGATGTCGGTCTGTGATGCCTAGCACGAAGTCGTTGTGCCAAAACATCCCAAAGGTGTTCTATAGTGTTGCGACCAGGTCTCTGTGCACGCAAGTCCATTACAGGGATGTTATTGCCATATGACCCCTCCACCACAGTCCGTGTGTTATGAAAAGGTGCTCGGTCGTGTTGAAAGATGCAGTCACCATCCCCGAATTGCTGTTCAACAGTAGGAAGCAAGAAGGTGCTTAAAACATTAATGTAGGCCTGCGCTGTGATAGTGACACGCAAAACAACAATGGGTGCAAGCCCACTCCATGTTAAATACCACCGCACCATAACACCACCGCCTCCGAGTTTTACTGTTGGCACTACACAAGCTTGCAGATGACGTTCACCGGACATTCGCCATACCCACACCCTGCCATTGGTTCACCACACTGTGTTCCGTGATTCGTTACACCACTGTGAAGTTGTCCAATGTTTACGCTCCTTACACCAAGCGAGGCGTCGTTTGGTATTTAACGGCGTGATGTGTGGCTTATGAGCAGCCGCTCGACCGTGAAATCCAAGATTTCTGACCTCCCGCTTAACTGTCATAGTATTTTCAGTGAATCCTGATGCAGTTTGGAATTCGTATGCGATCGCCTGGATAGATTTCTCGCTATTACACATTACGACGCTCTTCAACTGTCGGCGGTCTCTGTCAGTCAACAGACGAAGTCCGCCTGTACACTTTGGTGCAGTACGTATCCCTTCACGTTTCCACTGCACTATCACATCGGAAATAGTGGACCTAGGGTTATTCAGGCGTGTGGAAATCACACGTACAGACGTATGACACAAGTGACACCGAATCACCTAACCAAGTTTGAAGTCCGTGAGCGACCCATTCTGCTCTCTCACGATGTCTAATGACTACTGAGTTTGCTGATATGGAGTACCTGGCAATAGGTGATAGCACAATGCACCTAATATGAAAAACGTATGTTTTTGTGGTATCCGTATAATTTTGATCACGTAGTGTGTGTTCGCGGCGTGCACATGGTCACTCTCTCATAACGAACGTACCTTGTTACGCGACGTCAAAGAACTGTTCTGCTGAGACTGATAGGGGCTTTCAGCACAACGTCAGTGGAGGCACTATGCGTGATACTCGGAACATGCCCGAGTGAGCTAACAATGTGTCAGCGAGCTTAGATATAAAGCTTGAAGCGAGGAAAAGTAGACAGATAATGGAAAATACGGATCATGATTTGAGGGTCTAGGGGCAACTGGACCAGTGACAAGTGAATGCGTGGCAGCGGGATTGGGTAAGCATTGTTAACGGTTCTAGAATTTACTCTTTTTCCACAACGTCAGAGTAGTGCTGAAAATTCACCATTAGACCCCTGTCCAGGCATGGTGCATTCCCTTAGTAGGATATGGCCGGTACCGAATGATCCTTCATGGAAGGCACACCTCGGTCAGCAAACAGAGATGCCCCTTGGCTAACAGTGAACTCCTAAACAGATCATTCTACACTGCATGCTACATATGCGAACCCGACAAATAAATATGACTACGAACCCATAAGACACAAATGACAAGCCTTGAACCTAGCTACTGAAACTACATCGCGTACGCTGAATGCCGAATTTATAGAAACAAGATCGTACAGACGAACCAGACCTGCAGATTGCCATTACCCAACAAGTGCTTAATCGAGATAAAGATAACAGGCAACAAACAGTATATTGCATTCTCTGTTTCAGCCGGCACTATTCATTTACGACGATACAACGTGGTTTTCTCCAAGTATGCGATATTGCATCATCTATAACTAAAGTGATCCTACGATTTGTATCATTATTTCGAGACTTCTTGTCTGTGAGAGGGCCGCCCTGAACGCATCACCAAGGTACAGAGCACTCAGGCATGCGCACGCATTTACCGTTATCAGAAGTGATCAGCTGTCATATGAAAAAACATCCGTGGTCTTGGTGTAGGCAAAACGAATGCTACAACTGATTCCATTGCTTCAGCCCACGAATTGAACCGCTACTTCACGTTACCTACAACCACAACTGAACTACAAACGAAACAGAGACACATTGATTACTTCTCACGGGTAAACGACTGCCGCCACTGAAAATTTCTATCTGAAGCGTGTTACTTTCAGTACCGTCAATACAGGCATCAGATCAGCAGGGTCTACTGAAGCACGGGATACAACCCGTTGACCAATGACGTCATAGGTTGCTCATAGATATTATCTTTACTTTCCAGCCATAGATAATAAATCGGTTGTCTGCTGGGGATAAGAGCCATCATTGTACATTTAAAAATTAACTGTGGTTTTAAAAGACAGTGCTAGATATTGCGTAAATATTTTTTCGTTTTCATTGATTTCAGTAATTGCTATTTTCAAATTCATTCACTACTTAATTTCATTCTTAGAGAGTTTGACAAAATTTGTACTAATAGTTTTAATATTTTATGAGAGTTTTTACTTCTTCATTTTAGTGTGTAGGTATGGATTTTTCTATTCTAATGAACCTGGATGATTTAAATGATGCTATGGGTGTAGACATGATGGCCAGGAATCGATTTTTACAAATGTATGGTCTTGTTGCCGATTATGTTCAATGTCGTGAGCGCGGTGAACATATGCTCCTGACAAGTGTGTCCGCTCGCCGTACTCAAGACTTATTCGTATGACGCTGCAGCAAAGTTCGGTTGTGGTGGTCCATTAGGCGAGGAACATGGATCGGGAAATCTATGCTCGCCTTGAGGGATATCATAAAAATTACATGTTGTTGGCATTTGAGGTATCCTGTTTGGCTGTGCGTGCATGAATGTCGTGTGACTGAGCGTACAGCTGTTGTAGATTGGTTCTCTTTTTGTAGGGAAGTTTGTGGGGAATATTTGAAGTATAGAGGGCCGTTGGGGGGCTGGGTGTTATAGTCTGAGGTCATCAGTCCCTTAGACTTAGAACTACGTCAACATAACTAAGCTAAGGAGAACACACACATCCATGCCCAAGGCAGGATTCGAACCTGCGATCGTAGCAGCAGCGCGGTTCCGGACTGAAGCGCCTATAACCGCTCGGCCACAGAGGCCGACCCCACGACATGGACCAGACTCGTATTTGATGGTTGTTTGTAAAAAAGATCAATAGCCAAATTCAGATAGATGCGTGGAACTTGAATATATGGTTAGAAATTTAAGTATGATTGACACATGAGAGGCAACAAACGCGGACTTACTACTTATACACCTAGGTGAGTAGACCTACAGCGACAAGGAAAGACCGGATTTACATCTCACAAAGTTTATTACGTCAGAAATGTGTCCTACAAATTTTTCCAACCACTGTACTTATATTACTAAAGTCGTTTTACAAACGGGAACAGCTTTTCTTCGGAAAGCGTAATAGAAATTAAATACCGTCTTATCCCGAGACGAGGAAATACCCGCGGTGGAAATACGGGGGCCTAACGTACGTGTTAGGTTCTCGAGGGAGAACTCTTGCTGCAAGTACATGAAACGGCTACTTAATAGTAGTCACCGATGTACACATTTAGCTTCGACGTGGAAGTTAAATTTCATTCCAAATTTCTATATTGACACGCGTAATAAATAAAGAGCGTTCGAGACGAAAAAATATTGAGTTACAGCTCTCGGTCTGAGTGCGTAATAACTTCTACAACTTTAACAAACGGAAATAAAATTCCGCAAATAAATTTAATAACGCAACTGCATAGATAATAACATAGCTAGTGAAGATGCAACTATCAGCAAGCAGAGAAATAATGGAAAGTAGATCGAATCACAGTATTCAGGTATGCAAAACAAGGTGTATTGTAACTGATGATTTATTTAAGGTTTTAGGAAACCAGTCCTGAAAATGTATAAATGTAGCTAGGTACCTTATCTTAACATGAACGCATTCACTATGCGTTTAATTGTCATCTCTAAGATCATGGTAGATATTTGTGCTGGGAATCAAGAGACTACCGGAATAGACTACTGCGTCCACATTCTTAGATAATTGTATTGTTTATCACTTTAAGAATGCGTAAGTGTTGTGGTAAAAAATGGAAAGTCCACATCATTTTCTCTGGCATCATAACTCTGTGCTGACATTCTATTACAAGGAAATTACATTCTTTCCGTGGTGAAGACAATTTTGACTTTTAATGCGTTACTAGGAAATTTGTACCTGGATTGCTATTTAAGTAATATTTCCTATTAGTAATATCTTTAAGAAAAAGTAAAAGCCAAGCTCTTTCTTTTTAGCGTGCATCTTCTGTATCCTCTGTCACCCACTACATTACTTTATTTCACACATACAGCAACGATCTCAAATAGATAATTTCAGTACTCTGTACTGAGACAGAAGTTGCTCATCAGAACACCCGAGAGATTATACGATTTCTTTCTACCTCCCCTCTCCTTCACATGCGGGGCAGCTAGTTAAACAACAGTACTTCTTCCAGTTCGCATAGCTGGTAATTTGAATGTTTTTCTTTCCGTTATGCCAGGTGGGTGACCAGCTGCCTACGGTTATGTGGTTCGTCCTTCTCGTATTACAACTGATTCGTTTTAACATACCCAGCCTAGATGTTATTTGTCTCTTGGTAATCGTTTGGCAGCAGCAAGTTGTGGTAGCTTCCGGCTCCCCTCGATGTAGCCCTCCCAAAGCCACGAATAGGCTTGTCTACGTTGTGTCCTTCATGCGTTGTTCGCGAAACATAATCGTTTATTAATATCCACTTACATTTGTTCCTTATTGGCTGTGTCATACCACCATCGAGACGTAAGCGTTTGATGTTCCACCACGGGTAGGTGACAGTGAAGAAGTATGAGTTCGGCTGAGGGCCACGCGGTGTAATTTGGACAGCGAGCGTTACACTTCTGACGCTCAGTGAGTGTGTCCTGTCTGCGAGATCCGGGCATGGAGTACAAATAACAGCACAATCAGTACCAACTGAAGAAGACTGCTGGATCAGTAGTGCAAATACTGTGCGTGAAATGAAATCAGCAACTCGTCACCACACATGAAAGCAAACAACTGATCAATTACCTTCAAGATTCCTGATGAAGATCTGTGACCCGTCTTTATAACATTGTTGAGAAGCAAAAAAGTTGAAAATATGGGACAGATATTCCTCCACGGTGGTGCCTGTGTTTATCTTAGTCACATACTCCCCTTAGCTGCTGAAATAAATGTGGAGAAGTACAGGATATATGATACTTATCATAGTTCAGGCTTATCTTGGTAATCTGCAGGTCTGGTTCGTCTGTACGATCTTGTCTCTATAAATTAGGCATACAGTGTACGCGATGTAGTTTCAGTAGCTAGGTTCACGGCTTGCCATTTGTGTCTTATGGATTCGTTATCATATTTATTTGTCGGGTTCGCAGATGTAGCATGCAGTGTAGAAGGATCTGTTTAGGAGTTCACTGTTAGCCAAAGGGGCACTCTGTTTGCTGACCGAGGTGTGCCTTCCATGAAGGACCATTCGGTACCGGCCATATCCTACTAAGGGAATGCACCATGCCTGGACAGGGGTGTAATGGTGAATTTTCAGCTCTACTCGGACGTTGTGGAGAAAGAGTAAACTCTAGAACCGTTAACAATGCTTACCCAATCCCGCTGCCACGCATTCACTTGTCACTGCACCAGTTGCCCCTAGTCCCTTAAATCATGATCCGTATTTTCCATTATCTGTCTACTTTTCCTCTCTTCAAGCAGTATATTTAAGCTCGCTGACACATTGTTAGCTCACTCGGGTATGTTCCGAGTATCACGCATAGTGCCTCCACTGACGTTGTGCTGAAAGCCCCTATCAGTCTCAGCAGAACAGTTCTTTGACGTCGCGTAACAAGGTACGTTCGTTATGAGAGAGTGACCATGTGCACGCCGCGAACACACACTACGTGATCAAAATTATACGGACATCCCAAAAACATACGTTTTTCATATTAGGTGCGTTGTGCTATCACCTATTGCCAGGTACTCCATATCAGCAACCTCAGTAGTCATTAGACGTCGTGAAAGAGCAGAATGGTTCGCTCACAGAGTTCAAACGTGGTTATGTGATCGCTTGTCACTTGTGTCGTTCGTCTGTACGTGTGATTTCCACACGCCTGAATAACCCTAGGTCCACTATTTCCGATGTGATAGTGCAGTGGAAACGTGAAGGGATACGTCCTGCACCAAAGTGTACAGGCTGACTTCGTCTGTTGACTGACAGAGACCGCCGACAGTTGAAGAGCGTCGTAATGTGTAACAGCGAGAAATCTATCCAGGCGATCGCATACGATTTCCCAGCCGCATCAGGATTCACTGCAAATACTATGACAGTTAAGCGGGAGGTGAGAAAACTTGGATTTCATAGTCGAGCGGCTGCTCATAAGCCACACATCACGCCGGTAAATACCAAAGGACGCCTCGCTTGGTCTGAGGAGCGTAATCATTGGACAACTTCACAGTGGTGTAACGAATCACGGAACACAGTGTGGTGAACCAATGGCAGGGTGTGGGTATGGCGAATGTCCGGTGAACGTCATCTGCAAGCGTGTGAAGTGCCAACAGTAAAACTCGGAGGCGGTGGTGTTATGGTGTGGTGGTGTTTAACATGGAGTGCGCTTGCACCCCTTGTTGTTTTGCGTGTCACTATCACAGCACAGGCCTAAATTGATGTTTTAAGCACCTTCTTGCTTCCTACTGTTGAACAGCAATTCGGGGATGGTGACTGCATCTTTCAACACGACCGACCATCTGTTCATAATACACGGACTGTGGCGGAGGGGTCATATAACAATAACATCCCTGTAATGGACTTGCGTACACAGAGACCTGATCGCAATACTATAGAACACCTTTGAGACGTTTTGGCACAACGACTTCATGCCAGGCATCACAGACCGACATCGATACCTCTCCTCAGTGCAGCATTCTTTCTCAGGCATCACCTGCCAAGACTGTGTAGAATGACTTTAGATTTGATTTATAGAATTCTTCATGAGTTGGCTCACACCACAGACAACATTTCATCAACGTATGCGACATTATCGCAAATATGTACTAATATACCCCATACTTATCTGCTAGGTGAAGCTCGATGGAAAACTTGCGTTTGACATTGTGCGCTAACTCGTATACCCGGTTAAATGTATCATCAATCGACTTATTTCCGCGGATCTCGTATTTTGTTCTAATGGAATGTCGTATACGTGGTTACAGGTGTTACAGAGTAAATATATAACCAATTCGTAAACCAAACATCGTCTGCTTACACTTCTGGAGTTAACTTTTAACGACGTTCTGTATAAAAATTTCTGCAACTAACAGCAGGAAAAGTACCTTCAGAATGAGTGTTGGAATATATATGCTGTTCTAAGGGAATTAAATGAAATATATGTGTATGGAGAAGCATGACTTGCTTATCGTAATGTTAATGGATATTACTAATGTACGCATGAACTGTATGTTGATTACGAGTCTGAGGAACTTACAAACACACACACACACACACACACACACACACACAGAGTGAATAAATGAAGCAACTGACGTCATCCGCAGTGGCTAGTCTACATGTACTTTATACATATAGAATAGTGGTTAATACCTGTGACACAGTGAAGCGCCAAAGAAACTTGTATATACTTGCGTATGAAAACGAAACCTTGAAAACCAAACTCTGCTCGAACAGGCCACGAAATTCCAACAATACCGACAGGTCGCCGTGTCATTCTAAGCCCATAGGCGTCACTGGATGCTGGTATAGAGTGGCATGTGGTCGACACACGCTCTCCCAGCCGTATGTCAGTTTACTGCGTATGCAAATACAGACATATGTTAACAGGCAGAATAGAGCGCGGCGGTCGGCTACGCCTTTATGATACAACAAACATCTGGCTCAGTTGCTAGATCGGTTACTGCTGGTATGGTATGTTATCAAGACGTTAGTGTGTCTGAGCGTGGTGTTATAGTCGGCGCACGAGCGATGGGACATAGTATCTACGAGGTAGCGATGAATTGGGCAATTTCCGGTATGACCATTTCGTGAGTGTCAGCGTGCGAACCACTCAAGGAAACATCATTTATATAGGCTTTCCGAGCCGAGGGCCACTCGTGTACTCCTGATGACAGCACCAGGCTATGAGCAGTATGGGACTTAACATCTGAGGTCATCAGTCCCCTAAAACTTAGAACTACTTAAACCTACCTAAGGACATCACACACTTCCATGCCCGAGGCAGAATTCGAACCTGCGACCGCAGCGGTCGCGCAGTTCCAGACTGTAGCGTGACTGCAGGACACAAAGCTTTACACCTCGCCTCGGTGCGTCAACACAGTTTTAAATTGTATCGAGAGGATGGACGTGTACGGGTAAGGAGATAACCTGATGAATCCATGGACCCTGCATGTCAGCAGGGGACTGTTGAGGCTGGTGGAGACTCTGTAATGCTGCGGGCCGAGTGCAGTTGGAGTGATGTGGGATCCCTGATACGTCTAGGTACGTCATTGACAGGTGTCACGTACGTAAGCATTCTGTCTTATCACCTGCATCCATTTATGTCCATTGTGCATTCCTACGGACTTGGGCAATGCCAGCAGGACAATGAGCCGCCCCACAGGTCCAGAATTGTTATAGAGTGGCTGAATGAGCACTCTTCTGAGTTTAAACCTTCCGCTGGCCACCACACTCCGCAGACATGAAAATAATTGAGCATATACGGGATGCCTTGCAACTAGCAGTTCAGAACAGATCACCACCCCCTCGTAGTCTTACAGATTTACGGATAGCCCTGCAGGATTCATGGTGTCAATTGCCCCCAACACTACTTCAGACACGTCACGTCGTGTCCCGACACTTCTGAGTGCTCCCGGGGGCCCTCTACGATATTAGGCAGGTGTAGCAGTTTCTTTAGCTCATCAGTGTAAGAAATGCAACTGTTTCTGACACACTGTTCATCAATGAGCATATTAACGGGTTTCCACTTACGCTTCCAACTGCACAGGGCTTCAGCGGCCATGCTGTTAAATTCTAATACTTACGTCCGTCTTGGTTCTCCTCCGCTGTCAGCAACTTTGGGCCAGCTTCTCAGCTATAATAGACAGCAGATTCCTAACCTGGGCCAGTTTACCGCGGGAACAACGGACAAGGCTGTGGTGCGCCCATTGATATTCCTAGCGATGGACAGAGCGCTTACGGAACATTTGTTCGTTTTGGACGGTATCCGGGCTTTTCGATTTACGTTATCCGATTCCGTTTATTTTGTGTCTGATTTTGTGCCTTATGAACGGCTGAATTATGTTTACCAGGAATATTGTGCCCTTTTCTCCCGGGACTCAAGAAGGCTGCTGATTACGTAGTGCGTATGCCATAAAAATCGACGGCGTGACCCCGTTTTTTCCGTGCCAGGAATGTAACACCTCGCGCGCAAGTGGAGGAAGTATTAGTCAGATTGACCGCTTTAGGCGTCGTGGCACCTATTTGATCCAGTCCCTCAGCTACAACATTAGTCATTATCAAGACGCCGACGGCCATAATCCGTGTCTGTGGTGATGACTCTGAGCTGCCAGTTAATTCAAAGTAAGCGGTCGATACATACCCCCGTCTACGCCAGGACTAACCTGTGACGAAGCTGTGCATGTACAGTATTTTTCAAAAATAGATTCCTTGGAAGTACATTAACAGCTACAACTTGATGACAAATTACGTCTGCTTCTTGTTATGAATATCCCGTAAGGCCTCTACATTTAAGACTGAAGTGTTTCTGGCGTTGTAAGCACGCCGGCCATTTTTCAGCGCTATTTGGAGCAACTTACCCGACGAATTCACTGTTATATCAACCACCTCGACGAGAGTGTCGTTACCAGTCACACCAGCGAACACCGTCTTTTGTTTCAGACATCGTGTGCCGTAGGACTAAAGTGCAATTTGGAAAAGTCATATTTCTTGCAACGCTGTATAGAATACATTGGACATCTTATTTCTTGTCGGGTGATTCAGCTAACCGACAGCCACTTACCGCCTGTTACGGCCATTTCGCCCCGCGAATATGAGAGGGTTCCAAGATTTCTTAGGCAAAGTCGCGAATTGCCTCAAGTTCCTTCAGCAAGCAGCTTTGGTTTCATTTCCTTGATATCAGCCACTTAAGAAAGGTGCAGCGTTTGAGTGAACTCCTGCCTGAGACCACGCACTCCAGACCTTGAAGAACGTCCGCCGTTCTGCCCCTTACTTGACCACTATCAGCTGGTCCTCCAATTTGTGGTTGCAACTGACCCGACGCAGTATGGCGCGGAGCTCGTGTTGTAGTGGCGTTGTGCAAAATATTCATAACAGCCCATTTCCTTTGTGTCAAAGACGCTTAATGATGGACAGAAAAATTATTCTCCAATAGAGAAGGATGCGCTTGTTATTATGTATCCTATCAAGAAGTCTTATATGTTTCTCCACAGTGTTAAGTCTCATTTGGTGTCTGATCACAACCGCAAATGTCTCTCTTTATCCCCGTGGCAAACTTCCCGTATAACACAAGCCATATACTTCAGAGTTGGGCCCTGTTCCTTAGTAGATGTAGCTATGGTATTCATTTCCGCAAGTAGCTTATCATGCAATCGCAGTCGCCCTTTCGCATTTACTAATGGGATCTGACCCTGGTTTCGATCAGGATGATGTTCTCTGCTTTTACCTCGACGAGGTAGCTTGGAGCACTGTGTATAGATTCTCTATTAATAGTTCTTCCATTGCTCAAGCCGTCGCCGTCAACCCCGTTCTCCGTAAAACTGTGGCAATATGTTCCGGAAGAAGGGCCACAAATTCCATCCACAATTATTGTCAGTTCAGACACAGACACGCGCTCGTCGATGGCGATTTTTTGTTGTCCGCAGTGAAAGGCTGTTCTGCAAGAGATCGTTACGGTTTCTCTCGGCACGACATTATTCACCTACTGCATAAGGATGATTGCGACATCTCATTCACCAAGATGTTGGCTAGTCGCCATGTCTAAAGCTTTGAATTAATCATGAATTTGAACATTTAATCACAGCTTTATCTAAATGCGCAGTGTATCAGGCCGCTCACCGGCAAATCTGTTCACCATGGTCTGGGCTATCGGCCTTGTGAGTGGGTCCGTGTAGACTTCACAGACTCCCTCTTGGATGCTTGTTGATTGCTGGTCATTGACACTTACTCCCGTTTCACAGAGCTGCCAACCTCCACTACAACACTGCAGAGCCTCTCACTCAGGTAATCTGAATAAAAGATCTGCCCCACACCACGGTCAGTGACAACAGTCACAATTTTATTCTCAGACGCTTTTTGTGCACAGCATGGTATTCACGACATACGTGCACTTCTGTTCCACCTTCAATCGAACAAAGTTGCAGAACACCTCATCTGCACTTTTAAGACACAACTAAAAAATTGTAATGGTAACGTCACAGGAGAAGAGGCCCTCGCACAATTTCTTACTTCCTACAGGTACACACCCATCAGCGAGAAGGGGCAGCAGAGGTACTGGGGCCCCATAGGCAAAACACTAGACACACGGGACTCTAGTCGCGTTCACACGCAAGTGTGTTATTGCGGCAGTCATCCCAAGACCGAGCGGTCGTCGTGTCTTCACAGAGTAGAAGAAAGACCGGTGGGTGACACACCACCGCAACCCACAAGTGAAGGCCCAGTCGTCGCCGTCTGCTCGAACGCCTGTGAGATCATACACTCCTCCTGCATCTGGTCGTCCTTCCTCAGCACCGCACTCGACCGCCCTTCCGCCGAATTTGCACCCATATGATTCTAGGCCTAGTTCGCACTCCACTGTTCTTATTTCTACCTCTCCGAAAATGTATAGGCAATCAAGTAATGCAAGCCACTTGCACGAAATATCAGTAATCACATGGCTATAACACACATGAAGTGAGACTGGCCTAGACGATTGCAGCAGCTCAATGGAGACGACTATTACCTTACGGATGTGGACATATTTATCATAAAATAGAAATGTGCAACTACCTAATATGGAAACATGTCTCCTGTATGCTGAGAAACGCTAATGATATTATAAACAAAGGTAACACTTAGATGATTTATTATTATTACCACAGTCTCAGTTGCACATATTCACTCTGGACTGCCGCTTCTCGTCATAGGGCATTATATTCAGATCTAAAAATAAAATGAAAAGAATCATTAATGCACTACCATTTAAACAATATTTGTACAATTGCATAATCTCTCAGATAATATGTCATCCATTATTAATGACACAGTTTCCCAACGTGAACAAACTCAGACGAAAGCCTAGAGATATATGAATAATTTGTATGTCAAATCAGAGAGCGCAAGAGTTAAAAGATATAGTGGTAAGCATTTCATTACTTTTCTTAAGATTCCTGGGATTTCAGTTAAAGCTGTGGGAGATTTGTATGGAGATAAATTATTAATTCCTATCTTAAATTTGAGATTACACAGGGGCCATTCGGAAAGTAACGTTCGGTCGGTCGTGAAATAGAAACTACAGTGAAGATCAAAAATATTTTAAGTGCAACAGTAGGATAAACTTTCCAGAAACTCCTCTACATAGTGGCAGTTACGACTGATACAACTGTGATCGCATTGTAGCAGTTTTCCACAATACCATCGTCTCAGAATTCCGCTGAATGTGTTTCCTGCCAATTCTCTACGCTGATCTGCAGCTTGTTGTCAACGACAAAATTTTGTCTTTATAGCAGCGGCTCAATTGAGCAGATATAAAACTCAGAGGTAGCCAAGTCCCCGCTGTATGGTGGGTGATCAAACACTTCGTACCAAAATTGCTGCAGGAACGTCCTCATTGCCCCTGCAGTGTGCGGCAGCGAAACGTCGTAAAGAAGGAAACGCATGACGATAACGCTGTGTGGGCTGCATGAAATCAGGCGCAATCTCTCACAGGCACTCATACATGGCGGAAGACACTGTTTTTTGGGCATCTTTAGGTGCTCCCTGTGCACAGAGAACTGAAAAGATCGAAGTGACGCGATCGTTGGCAGATCTATGCAAAGCTTCTGCAAACTTTCGTTGTGGTTTCCACTACACGATCAAGCAGACCGTACTTTCCGAGTAGCCCTCTCAGAACGCAATACGTCAAACTGTCTGCAACATGGTATGTTGTTTCCACATACATATATGCAGCTGGAATCGGAGAGGTGACAAGGCTCATTTTTAAAATCTAAAATAAAACTGAGTGGGAACTGTCGACGGTTTTTCCGAAGTAGATGTCTTAGTTGGACCCATTGCCATTTTTTTAATGTGCGTATTATCTTATGGGACTTAACTGCTAACGTCATCAGTGCCTAAGCTTACACACTACTTAACCTAAATTATCGTAAGGACAAACACACACACCCATGCCCAAGGGAGGACTCGATCCTCCGAAGGGATCAGCCGCACAGGCCATGACTGCAGCGCCCCAGAACGCTCGGCTAATCCCGCGCGGCTTTGCCATTTTAATCACGCGTATGTCAACATCGCGTCTCCGCCACACCCCTCCACACCCACAAACCACATTTTGGCCCTGTAGGTTCCAATCTGCAAACGACAGTAAAAATTCGGCGGGGCAACCACGTTCAAGGGGAATACTACGCCATATAGCCTTTAGAGAATGGTTGTAACTTGCTGGGCTGTCAGCAATGTCAGCGTCTCCCGTCGCTCATTGCATTTAGATCTGTCATTTTCCACCGCGATATGGGTGGGAGTCATCGCCCCAAGGGAAGGTGGTTTCATTGACGCGCTTTATGCAACCCCTGCCGCCTTCGTTTTAATTCTGAGCGGCGGTGTGTCTGAAATGTGTTCGTCGGCCAACCACAAGTAAACTCCGTGATTTCGGCAATGGGTGTCGGGGTTGTGCCGGCCGCGGTGGCCTAGAGGTTCTGGCGCCGCAGTCCGGAACCGCGGGACTGCTACGGTCGCAGGTTCGAATCCTGCCTCGGGCGTGGGTGTGTGTGATGTCCTTAGTTTAGTTAGGTTTAAGTAGTTCTTATGACCTAAGATGTTGAGTCCCATAGTGCTCAGAGCCATTTGAACCATTTTTTGTCGTGGTTATGACCTCTATCTCAATGGCGTCAAACGAAACAGTTAAACGTCCACTGTGGCAACGGAGAGAAATGTTGTGAAATTTGGTGCGGATGTGACATCATTAACCCATCTTACAGCTCATACGACCTTCTGAGCTGCGGCCTGTTTTGAACTGTCATCGAACCAAGGGTGACGTCGCAGGGCGCCAGTTTTGCACCTTTATTGAAGAAGGCTGTAGGCACTTTGAGCCACAATTCAAATTTCTGTGTCGTAATGTGTGTTAAGTATGGAATTTCGAAAAACTGATCCTTTAATTCTATTGCACAGTGTATTTTCCCATACTGACCAGTGCTTATGAACTTCTTGTTGATCTGCTTTTACAAGTATACTTACCAGGTTGGAACGGCTGAATTTTGATCTTTTAAGGACAATGAGTACCGAAACCTCTTTATTTAAGTGAGTGTGGCTGTACGTATATTCCTGAATGAAGGAGACCCACAATAACTTAGCGGTACGCAATCCGACTGGTCATAAAAAATAACCAGTATTCAAATAATTAATTCAAAAGAATGGCCCTGACTAAAAACCATCCTAACAGTAACCTATACATTTCATTAAGCACTTACCTCACAAAAATCTTCATTACGCGAACTACTCCAATACCGTGAGTGTCAATACTGCCAGCTAAATAAAAGAATCTAGCTACTAAAGCAACTAACAGGCATGTGGTTAGCAAAGGAAAGATTTTCTTGAAAACCATATCATGTATTTTTTTACGTTAATATTGTGACATCCAGTTGAGACACGGATATAAATCGTAACTGACATCTAGAACAAAGGTATATAATCATGAATAATATTGAATCTCCAAGTCGAACGTGTCCAGATTGTTAGCCTACGCTAACACTTGACACCTCTATCCTCCATCAATGCTAACTTCTCACATCTAACATCCATCACTGCTGGCTGTTCACCTCCAACTGCCCAACAGTACTTCCATCACTGCTGTCGACTAACTTCCAACTGCATAACACAACTGGCAATTAACTTCCAACAACGAATCCAACCAGCCACAGAGTCTCTTACAAAGAAAGCGCAATCGTAGATCCAATGCAAAGCGCTACACAGCGCTGCTAAAACAGATGCAGCCCTTCAGTATCTATTATTTCGATACCACCCTCTTTAAAGAGTAATGTTATTCTGCTGTATTTTACCTTGAAAATATTTCAACGGCCACCGAAATTCAGTAGACTTCTGGCTATATGCGCTGGCAGCAGCAAAATGGACCCTGTTTAATACACTTCCGGTAAAATGATGTCTTTCACTAGTTTGTCTTCCTGGATCACCTCGGGACTTGGGCTTATATGTAGATGAATTCTGGTCCTAAATTTGTTCAACATGATTATTATCTTGGATTTGTTACTATTTATTATGGCTGCTATTGTTGGATAGTACGTGTTCAGTTAATGTTGTGGGTGCTGTGTCTGGTCTTGTGTCGACACGCATATCCTCAAATCATCTGCAAACACTGTAAATACGATTTTCTTTTGTAATAAGGTAAGGTCTGGGAATGAGATTTCAACTTTCGTTACCAGAGGTCCGACCGCAGTTGCGAGTTGGGCCGCCGACAATGGGCACCACGGAGGGCATGTCCACTTTATATGGTATGCCCCCGTTAGTTATCCGCTGATCGTGATTTTTTGACTGGGCCCTTCCAAAGATGACTCTCACAAGTGGTGAGTATTTATTGCAGGTACCTAACTTCCGTACTGCTTTAAGCAGAAATCGGAGCAGAATTCCATAGAAAGAATTCGAAAAAAAAAACTGATATCACGCACCACGTTGTTTCCCATGTATCCGTAGTGCCTGTTAGGTCATGGTATTCATTTACGGTGTGTGCTGCGAAAGTGTGGGAATCACGTTATTCATCACAATTCTTCTTCACTGCTCGGGATAATAATGGACGGGGCAAAACCACATTGCTAAGGTAGTCATAGTCTGCAGCAAGCATAATGGGGTCTGTTCAAAAATCAGGGTTTTACTGATGACACCGTAAAGTAAAGAAAGCTAAATGTGTCTACGAGAATTAAAATATATGTCACCAAGAAAAGGCACTTTTTATTCCCAAAACAAATAATTCGATGATCGTTGTCGGGTCTTTCTTGGCTACCTATATGATGGATCTCCCCTGGAATCTTATAGGGAGCTATTGGACTTTCCAAGGATCATTCCATATTCCACAAATGAACAGCATAGAGTCAGAAGTGATGACACTTTGTGCAGGACCTGACCATCATTTTGCTGGACAATGCTCGAGCACGTTGAGTGCAAGCTGTTCAAGAATTGTTTGACTGACGAGGCTGCTAAATGCTCTACCACCTACTGCACGCCCCCGCACTTAAGCCCTCGTGAGTCCAACTCGATTTCTAAACTGAAGGACACTCTTCGCGGCATTCGCTTCAGAACTGCTACTAAATCGTCGGCCAATAGACCACGCCGCTCGAACTGTCAACACAACTGGCACTGCTAAGAGTGTCCTGCGACTTCCACATCGCTGACAACGGGTTATGCACAATGCTGGTGACGACTATTAGGGTCAGTAAGACTCCGAAACACGTATCTATTTTGTACGAGCTGTAAATAAATAGTTACGTATCACTGTTAAAATTCCAGCCCTCGTAATTACACTTCCGTGAATACTTAGCTGGCAGAAGTGTTGTCCGATTCTGCCAGAACGTCAACAATAACAATTTGAAAAACTGTTTCGAGGTTGTCATCTATGTCTACTGCAATACATAACTCATGGAAACGTTGCAGCACTGCGCTTTTGATTTAACAGTACTGTTATGTTGCGTCACTTCGTATCTTGTGTTTTTTTTATTTTGTATTTTGTCCTCTCCAATGTTAGGATGAAGTGGTACAGTGACATATTTTCCTCTTGGATAATACTGTCACCTCTAGACCTCACCTCAAGATCTTCTAGTTTTCGTCTCTGCATTCACATACGCTTCCTCTATATTTATTAGTGATTATGTCTCGTGTGTCTTCGTACAATTCTCAGAGACACATGAAATAACATGCTTCTCACTTTTATTGTAACCATATTGTCTTCCCAATCTGCGTTGTTAGCATTTTGCATGCTCCATCCAACAGTTTAATCTGCGGGGATATTTCTTTACGGTAGTGACGTAGGCCCCCGCGTTTCCACCACGTGTATTTGCTTGTCTCAGGCTAAGGCGATATTTAATTTCTATTATGCTTTCCCACGAAAAGCTGTCGATTTTCGAAAGACGACTTTGGTAATATAAGTACAGTGGATGGAAAAATTTGTAGGCCACATTTCTGATACAGTGATGTTAAATAATAAATCTTGTGAGATATAAATCCGGTCTTTCCTTCTCGCAGAAAGACTATTCACTTAGGTGTATAATAGTAAATCCGCGTTTGTTGCCTCCTACGTGTCAATCAAACACGAATTTATAACCATATATTCAAGTTCCACGCATCTATCTGAATTTGGCTTTTGATGTTTTTTATAAACAACAGAGTTAAAATCAACATCAAATACGTTGCTGGTCCACGTCGTTGTATAGGCCGCTGTGGAACAGAGTTAAAATCACCATCAAATACGACTCTGTTCGATGTCGTTGGGTCGACCGCTGTGGCCGAGCGGATCTAGGAGCTTCAGTCCAGAACCGTGCTGCTGCTACGGCCACAGGTTCGAATCGTGCCTCGAGCATATATGTGTGTGTTAGGTTTCAGTAGTTCTAAGTCTAGGGGACCGATGACCTCAGATGTTAAGCCCCATAGTGCTTAGAGACATTTGAACCATTTAAAGAATAGAAAAGTAGTACTAGCAAATGGGAGATAACGACATTTATAACGTGCGTATTCTGTTCTTCAATCGCCCTATGTATGTCAATTTAAGAATAGATTACTAGTCCTACGGAAGACGAGAAATAGAGCCATACATAACATTTGCATCCTGCTCTTCAGTTGACCGGTGGATAAAGATCAGAATTCGGTATTGTGATTCACAACATGATGCTGATAACCCCTATTCCCCTAATCCCTATATGAATAAAAACCATCTGAAATCACTACGGAACCCTCTACAACATCATTTTCAATTAATGTAACCAAAACTTCCTTCGTTCGATTGCGAACTACTTTAAAAACTACTTCGTCACATCTTGACTTCAAACTACAGCATCCCAAACCCATAATCCTACAGGAGGTTCCCCATGTTGTAGTTCCTTTTGCCAAAATGCTACTCGTCGATTTCGACTATAACCGGCCACCCAATTGCCCCCTGTACTTTAAATGTTCCCTACAAACTTCCCTACAAAAAGAGTACCAGTCTACAATTGTACGCTCACTCACACGACATTCATGCACGTACAGCCACACAGGATACCACAAACAGCAGCAATATATAATTTTTATGATATCCCTCTAGGCGAGCTTAGACTTCTCGATCCATGTTCCTCGTCTAACTGACCGCCACAACCGATGTTTGCTGCAGCGCCATACGAATAAGTCGTGAGTACAGCGAGCGGACACACTTCTGGTGCATATGTTCGTCGCACTCACGACATCGAACTTAACCGGCAACAGGAACATATAATTGTAAAAATCGAGTCATGGCCATCATGACTAAGCCCATAGCCTCCTTTAAATCATACAGGTTCATTGGAATAGATAAATCCATACCTACAAACTGAAACGAAAAAGAGAAAAATCTCATAAAACAAAAAACAATCCGTCCAAATTATCTCAAACTCACTAAGAATGAAATTAAGTACCGAAAGAATTGCAAAATACCAATTACTGAAATCAATGCAAACGAAAGTAATTTTGCGAATATCGAGCTCTGTCTTTTAAAACAACATTCACTTTTTTAAATACACAATGATGGCGCTTATCCGCAGCAGACAACCGATTTATCATCTATGGTTGGAAAGTAAAGACAGTAATAACTATAGGCTGCCTAGGACGTCTTTGGTCAAAGTTGACTGCTTGCATTCTGTGCTTCAGTAGACCCTGCTGATCTGATGCCTTTATTGACGGTACTTCAGAGAGAATTTGTCAGTGGCGTCAGTCGTTTACCCGTAAGAAGTGGTCAATGAGTCTCCGTTTCGTTTGTGGTTCAGTTGTGGTTGTACGTAATGTGAAGTACCGGTTCAGTGCGGGGGCTGGAGCAATGGAATCAGTTCAGCATTCATTTTGCCTACACCAAGGCCACGGCGGTTTTTTCATATGACAGCTGATCACTTCTGCTGACGGTTAATTCGAGCGCATGCCTAAGTTTTACCTTTTTCACAGCTTGACTTACTCTCTTAAGTTTTTACCTAACATGGTTTTCGGGGATGGGGCGTACATTTCACTTCCGATGTGCAGAAAATCTACTGTGTACCACTACGAAAGGAGTAACTGTAGAGGAGTTTCTATTTTTTTGTGCAATATGTTCGACTTTCCTTAGTCGATACTTAAATTCGCAAGTATATATGTTAAATAGCTCTTTAAACATTAAACTTGGGAATGAGGAAAGCGTCAAGTGGAAACCTTGTTCGTTATAATGGGATAGTAGTTTTGTACACGAAAGCAATAGCGTGACTGATAACATTACATGTACCAGTAAAGAAGTAAAAAAATGTTATCAATATACTGTTGGAGTACGACAAAATGGTGGCAACGTAGGAGTTACAGGCCCCTATATTTCTCATCAAGGAATATGTCCAGCATCTCAGGAACAGACGACGAGGGACCGGCCACTGGAAGTTTTAAGTAGGTACAGCATTTACTGTCTAGTGTAGATACGAAATTGTAGCGAGCACACCCAGTAATGTGTACTTTCAGTGGCTGGTGCTTTTTACGAAAAGTATTATTTAGAATTTTAACCTGCAGGAAGAAGGATTTCTGGATTCACATGTACAATTGTTTAGATCCAACTGCAATATCAGCATGACCATATGAGCACAGAAAATGTATCATCAGATCTTTGAACTCTGTCTGATGCCAGCCGTTCTAAACAGCATTAATCGAACTTTCTCGTACCAGTTCTTCATTCCATTAAGTGTGGTGGGGATCCGCAGAATAAAGTTCCTGTACAACTATGGAAGTTTTGGTTGTTTTGACGCAAGTATGCAGCACTCGTCAAATTCTGCAGGTGACAACCACAGAATGTTGCTGAACAAAACTGTGTGTGGGAGGAATGAGTCTGTCGATATACTAACGAATTACTCCAAAGGAAAACTAGCTGCTACGAAGTATTTAATCTAGGCACACACCAAGATTGTTTTAGTTTAAATTTCATTCAAAACGTGATCGATCTGTGAAACTGTAATGCTGTGCTCCACTTTCCAACATCTCAGCACAATCATAGCCAGAAAAGAGATTTTTTATCTGTTTGTACAGTAGTCATAATACTCCATTCGTTCCTCTCCCTTCTAAACAACAACTTTTTCTTTTCTTGTCAACTAACACTGCAATAGAATTGGTAAATGGAAAATTACTTGGGATGAATTATGAAGTACTTGGGAGCTCTAAGCTTATGTATTACAGATTACATTAAAATGTATCCACACACATGTAAGTGTCGTGTCTCTACACGCATACATCAGCATTGTTAGAAATAGACACAGTATATAACACATATAATTTCGTTTTTATTTAATCAAAAGTGTAATAAGAACAAATGATATATGTCACTGAAATTCAGAATCTTGCGATGCGAATCATGTCGTAGCTGGCAGCAGGACTGGTGACAGAACACACGTTGTATCTGGCAGCAGGACTGGTGACACAGCGTGTGCTGAATCGGTCAGCAGGACTGGTGACACAGCGTGTGCTGAATCGGGCAGCAGGACTGGTGACACTGCGTGTGCTGAATCCGGCAGCAGGACTGGTGACACTGCGTGTGCAGAATCGGGCAGCAGGACTGGTGGCACAGCGTGTGCTGAATCGAGCAGCAGGACTGGTGACAGGATGTGTGCTGAATCTGGCAGCAGGACTGGTGACACAGCGTGTGCTGAATCCGGCAGCAGGACTGGTGACACTGCGTGTGCTGAATCGGGCAGCAGGACTGGTGACACAGCGTGTGCTGAATCTGGCAGCAGGACTGGTGACACAGCGTGTGCTGTATCTGGCAAGAGGTTTGCTGCCTTGACGGGAGTTGTATCTGGCAACAGGGCTGGTGATAGGATGCATGCCGTAGCAGGCAATGGGGATGGCAGATAATATTTGTGTGGAGGCTGACGGCGATGCTTTGGACACCAACTGCTCTAAAGGTAATGAGGCTACACGTTTTGTGGTTAGATAGGCTGCTGGTGACGTAACTTCTGTTTTGTCTGGCGATGAGGCTCGAAGAATTGGTCTTGTTGTGGGTGGCAACGCCACTTTAATTGTAGGTGCCGACGTCACTTGTGTCACGTCTGACGAGACATGTGTTGTAGATGGGGACGTTGCGGGAGATGCCATGTGTGTAGCAGCTGCTGGTTCAAGTTGTGTCGTGGATGGCAATACGGCTGGAGACTCCAGTTGTGTTGTGGCCTCCTTGGCCACTCCTGTTGTGGCTGGTGACGTGGCTGGTGCAACCACTTGTGGTGCAGCTGGTCGTTCAACTGGTACTGCGGATGGTGACGCAGGTGGAGACGCCTCTTCTCTTGTGGCTTCTGCTGGCTCTCCTCCTGTGTCCGGCAACGTGGCTGGCGGTACCTGCAGTGTTGCCGTGGGCGACGTGGCTGGTGACGCCGCTGTTGTTGCTAATGCTGGCTCCTGTGAGAAAAAGATATAATGGATGATGTTAAGATGTTGCTAAATGTGTTCCATGTGATACAAAATGAGGGATGATCTATTCACAATAATTTAGATGATTAAAGTAACATTAAATATTGCCAGTTCTTTGGTACATCTATTCAGTACATATTTAAATCGAATGAGAGTAAGAATTATTTATCAGTCAATATAGTGACATCATAAATACTGTGAGACTATATTGGTGTATAAATTATTCTCGTGCATTTTTTTTTGTCAGGGTTGGATCTTTAAGAGATTGTTATTCTGAAAAGTAATCTAAACATTTGCAAAGGACTATCACTGCTCGACGTTCCATACAATGATACAGTCTCATTGACAACATGACGTTGTGATGTCTCCCAATCGCTCGATATGGACCATGCCTGTAAGCTCACTTCTGCACTTACGAGAAGAAACGCGAGGATGCGCATATCCACCTCGCAGGGTTTCATGGTGGTCTGTGTCCTACAAACTTATACTGACGATCCAAAATAATATGACCGAATATTTAATACGGTGTTGGGCCGCCTCAAGAATACAATACACAAGAGGTTCTCGATGTTGCGTATTAAATTATTGTGCCTGTACCAGCAATCTGCTCTGTCGTCATATCTGCCACAGGTAGCCTCCAATCCTGCTCTACAGTCCGCAAATGATTCCGACCGTTACATACCGTGATGAGGAGAGGACATCGAAGGTCTTATCGGCTACCGCAGGTTTCACCGTCATTCAACCTCCTTTCACAGCTCACGACAGCCAAACAAGTTAACCATTTACCAATGATTGTCCCTAACCACCTGACACAGCAGACTACCCGTTCTCAGAGACGCTGAAGTCAGTGGATTTCCGCATTATCGACCCGTATCGTTGCTGGAATGGGTTTTTCATTTATTTCTGCTCCGTTTAGATACCTTCATTAGCGCACCCTCTATCCCCAATCCCACTAGGGAGCTTTCAATGTTGACATACACAATGGGCATAATGTTTACGCTAATTTGAATAAAGCCACTATATAACATGCCACACTTACGTTTTCCTCATAGTTTCCCACTATTTTCTTGGTCATTAGTTCCTTATTCGATTGATAAATATACAAATACGTTGGACACCTTATGCGAGTGCCACTTTTGATTCCCATCGATGTATAAGGACTAACCACTTAACATGAGAACAGACAAACCCGCAACTGAAGAAAGCGACATTTCTTGACTCTTACAAATAACGGCAAAGTAGGTAACGCTCAGAACGTAGTCTAAAGTAAGCAGTAATTCAGAACACCACTCTTTATCTCAGCCACCAGCAAAGAAAGATTGCCAAGGTTTCACAAAATACCTAATAGTGATAGATGAAAATAGTGCTTTTAAATCAAGTAGTCTACTCAGAAGGCAGGCGCCACGGCGCCCCTCACCTCCATGCTGTCCAGTGGGTGGCCAGGGGCGGTCTTCTCCTCCGGCGGGTCGTCTGCCTCTCTCCCCTCCCCAGTGGTACAGCAGGGCAGCCACCGGCGAAACCGGCGAAACATCTTCTGCAGGAAAGAAACTCACTAAATATTGTCCGACATTGTGTGTGAATGCGGTGGTCTTTCAACGCATCACACTTGGAGTAGACAATACCGCAAAGTTGTAACGGTTGTAGTGTTCCAGTCCAATTACACAGTTAGATGGGTCGTTGGATAATTATTCTGTTACGTAGCATGAAACAGTAATATGTGAACTGCAACTGGAATTATATTAAAGAAGGTATCTCGAGCCACCACCTACTACTTATTTATCTTGTACCTTTGCTTCGAAAGAGAAAACAGTTCAGGAAAATTGCATGGAATTTTGATATAGCTTGATAATGCTTGATTAATTCTGCAGGAGAATCAGATTGTTGTCTTAAACATATTAAAAATCATACACGTCTGATCTAATCTGGCCTGCGAGAACCTTGACAGGGAACTGACTAAATACAGGAGGAGTCACAATGTCAGCAACGGCATTGCTTTTAGGATTAAATCTAAAAATGGAAGCACACGACAAACGTGTATTTATCAGGAAAACCTTAATTTACCGTGGACTGTTTGTTGTGAATATTACCGGTAAAACCGACTCAAAAACATATATGAATCGCACGATCATTTGAAATCAGGAGTGCCGTGGAAGATAAGAATTACGCACACACAAATATTAAGACTAACCATTCATACACAGAAAAAAGTTGCTCAATAATTTAATAAATGAAACATCTAAACTGGGTTGGGGAGAGAACAGCCAAGATGGTCGAATACTTTAATAGAAAATTATTCCAAAATTAATAAAAGTTCTTTCGCTAGACAGCTATGAAAACAAAAAACCCCAACTACGTTCTACGTTTTTCAAACGAGTATGATGTATAGGCCAATATCTATGAGCAATCGTTTAGTCTGAAAAACTGATGTCTTGTACAATTGTGTGTCTCTTGTACTATTTCCTGGGCGGTTGTAACAGCCTTATGTGTACTTTTGGACTACTTAATGTAGTTCGTTCCTGTGTTTGGGAAATTGATGTCTGTCTAACGGCGGACGAGGACAGAATGTACCACTTATTACATACCTGTTCCGAAGAACTGGTGTCCGGCTGGAAAAATGGACGTTCTTCTCAGATGGTAATGCGAAGATTTCACAACTTTCTTCTTTAAGTTGACCGTTAAGTTACGGTTTTTTCAGAACACCTCGAGACAATACTAGAGCGCACGAGAACTATACGGACTCGCAATGTTCCTGAGCAACGGCACAGATCGCTTCAAGCGCTGCATTGTTGACAGGCAACCTTGATAACTGACTGCGTCTTACAGTTGCTACACAATGTTTCGGTGTCCATATATTACAGCATTTTCATAATCGTGTCTCTCTTGAACGGAAGTATAAATTATGGAGTGAAACATCTAAAGGCAAAAATTATTGCTTCAAATACGTAATATGCCAAAGCGATTTCCGAATATACCTCTACATCGACATCATACTCTGCAAGCCACCTAATGGTGTGTGGCGGTGGGTACTTTCGGTACCAGTATCTGATCCCTCCAACTCTGTTCCAATCGCGAATAGAGCGTGAAAAGTTTCATTCTTTCACCTACTGAACTACAGAACAACTTTTACGTGACTTTAAGTATTCCCATTCATGACCAGTTGAAATATGTTTGTCAATTTTTGTACTAATGTATTGCCTTATACTATTAAAAGATTCTTTACAGAGTAGGATTTTATTAGACGGAGTCAACGATATCGGAGCAGTCTAGATGTCTTATACTGTATTTGTATCTAATTGCATAAAAGACAGTGTTATACGAAATGTCGGCAACTTGTTACTACAGATGTACGCTGTCGCAGGTGAACTCTACGGTCAGTTTGCCTGTGAGCCCAGCTTATTGTGTCGCTGTGGTTACTCAAGTACGAAAGCTGATTTCATTCTTATCCGAGTGTGATCGACGCCGTGTGTTCGGGAAGCGAAAAGAACAAAATCGGTTATCTCTATTGATATTAGAACAGTTACTGCAATTCACTCCATCTCGTTGGTAGTGCTATGTTCTTTGAGCTGAAATTTATGTATGTGAGTTGCTAAATATTCAGTAAGATTAATTCGAATGTCGGTGCAAATGCTTATGTCCAGACATAACATAGGAATTGACTCTGAGAACACTAGATATACTCAGAGGTGAAAATTTCTCTTTCACAATGATGGCGCCAGCAGTTTCACGAGTTTTCGATGTGAAATGTACTACCACCCACCGGTTCACATTTACAAATTCTTAGACACAAACACGGCTCACACTATCGATGAGCGTTTCATCAGGGGAGACAATAACGAGTAAATTTAGCAGGAGTTAATGTTATGACAAGTTAAATAAATATCTTAATGCAGGTTAATATAATATTGTCCTTGTTTTCTGTATTTTCCCTTCTCGTATCACAGAGAGTACTTTACAGGCTTCTTCATAGCACTAGATAATACGCATAAAAAGGGAAAATAGGAGGATCATATACCGCGAGATGAGATGATCTTTGACCCTAGTGATGCAATGGAAAGCCCGTCCCCCCATACGGTGGTGAGTCTTTGAGGCAGCTCAATACTGAGAAATGCTCTCACGATTTACGTGATGGTACCACTTCGGTGTTAGTCTGTCATGTTCAAAAATGAAATACTAATAAAGCTAGATCCACGACATTTATGTAACAAAATTCCTGTAATCGTCTTCGACGCAAAAAGAACAGTCCGTAAACGTGTTCTCGAAGATCACAGGACACATGAAGTTTTAAAGTGTCTCCGTCAGGCTTGTCTATCTTGCTGTGTAGCCATATTCGTACGTTCTGTCGCTATTCTTGTTAACTGAAATTTACCCTCATCACTGAACACTAAACGTGAAAGGACTTTGTTATCTTCCATCTCAACGCACAGACAGAATTTACAAATCCGAACACGTTGTTTATTGCCTTCACAATGGATTGTTTACAAATGAATGCTGTATTGCGTGAAACTCAAATATCGTCGCAAATCACACCATACGGAATCACGAACAGTTAACTCCTGACTGTTACAGAGACTGAACTGCTACGGATTACATTTAAAACAAGAAAGGAAAATTAGAGAACTGTTCTTAATACTCTGATGACGTGCTCTGCGCCTTGGGGATGCGTACATGGCGGCCCTCTCACAGACAAGAAGAGTCTCGAAATAATGAGACAAATCGTAGGACCGCTTTAGTTATAGATGATGCAATATCGCATACTTGGAGAAAACCACGTTGTATTGTGCCGGCTGAAACAGAGAATGCAACACACTGTTTGTTGCCTGTTATCTCTATCTCGATTAAGCACTTGTTGGTAATGGATGAGCGAACGTACGAGTGAGGTTCTCGAAGGAGAACTCTTGCTGCAAGTACATGAAACGGCAACTTAATAGTAGTCACCAATGTACACATTCAGCTTCGAAGTGGAAGTCAAATTTCATGCCAAATGTCTATATTGATTCGCGTAATAAATAAAGAGCGTTCAAGTCGAAAAAATATTGAGTTACAGCTCTCGGTCTGAGTGCGTAATAACTTCTACAACTTTAACAAACGGAAATAAAATTCCGCAAATAAATTTAATAACGCAACTGCATAGATAACAACATAGCGAGTGAAGATGCAACTATCAGCAAGCGGAGAAATAATGGAAAGTAGATCGCATCACAGTATTCAGGTATGCAAAACAAGGGGAACTGTAACTGATGATTTATTTAAGCTTACAGGAAACTACTCCTGAAAATCTAAAAATTTAGCTAGGTACCTTACCTTAACGTGAACGCAATCACCATGCGTTTAATTGTCATCTCTAAGATCATGGTAGATATTTGTGCTGGGAATCAAGAGACTAAAGGAATGGACTACTGCGTCCACATTCTTAGATAATTGTATTGTTTATCACTTCAAGAATGCGTAAGTGTTGTAAAAAATGGGAAGTCCACATCATTTTCTCTGCCATCATAGCTATGCGCTAAAATTCTATTACAAGGAAATTACATTCTTCTGTCACCCACTACATAACTTATTTCACACATACAGCAACGATCTCAAATAGATAATTTCAGTACTCTGTACTGAGACAGAAGTTGCTCATCGGAACACCCGAGAGATTATAAGATTTCTTTCTACCTCCCCCCCCCCCCTTCACATGCGGGGCAGCTAGTTAAACAACAGTACTTCTTCCAGTTCGCATAGCTGGTAATTCGAACGTTTTTCTTTCCGTTACGCCAGGTGGGTGACCAGCTGCCTACGGTTATGTGATTCGTCCTTCTCTTATTGCAACTGATTCGTTATAACATACCTAGCCCAGGTGTTATTTGTCTCTTGGTAATCGTTTGGCAGCAGCAAGTTGTGGTAGCTTCCGGCTCTTCTCGATGTAGCCCGCCCAAAGCCCCGAAGAGGCTTGTCTACGTTCTGTGTCCTTCATGCATTGTTCGTTAAACAAAATCATTTATTAATATCCACTTACATTTGTTCCTGATTGGCTGTGTCATACCACCATCGAGACGTAAGCGTTTGATGTTCCAACGCTGGTAGGTGACAGTGAAGAAGTGTGAGTTCGGCTGAGGGCCACGCGGTGTAATTTGGACAGCGAGCGTTACACTTCTGACGCTCAGTGAGTGTGTCCTGTCTGCGAGATCCGGGCAGGGAGTACAAATAACAGCACAATCAGTACCAACTGAAGAAGACTGCTGGATCAGTAGTGCAAATACTGTGCGTGAACTCGTCACTATACATGAAAGCAAATAACTGATCAATTACCTTCAACAATCCTGATGAACATCTGTGACCCGTCTTTATAACATTGTCGAGAAGCAAAAAAGGTGAAAATATGTGGCAGATATTCCTTCACGTTGGTGGGTGTGTTTATCTTAGTCACATACTCCCCTTACATGCAGAAATAAATGTGGAGAAGCGCAGGATATACACTCCTGGAAATGGAAAAAAGAACACATTGACCCCGGTGTGTCAGATCCACCATACTTGCTCCGGACACTGCGAGAGGGCTGTACAAGCAATGATCACACGCACGGCACAGCGGACACACCAAGAACCGCGGTGTTGGCCGTCGAATGGCGCTAGCTGCGCAGCATTTGTGCACCGCCGCCGTCAGTGTCAGCCAGTTTGCCGTGGCATACGGAGCTCCATCGCAGTCTTTAACACTGGTAGCATGCCGCGACAGCGTGGACGTGAACCGTATGTGCAGATGACGGACTTTGAGCGAGGGCGTATAGTGGGCATGCGGGAGGCCGGGTGGACGTACCGCCGAATTGCTCAACACGTGGGGCGTGAGGTCTCCACAGTATATCGATGTTGTCGCCAGTGGTCGGCGGAAGGTGCACGTGCCCGTCGACCTGGGACCAGACCGCAGCGATGCACGGATGCACGCCAAGACCATAGGATCCTACGCAGTGCCGTAGGGGGCCGCACCGCCACTTCCCAGCAAATTAGGGACACTGTTGCTCCTGGGGTATCGGCGAGGACCATTCGCAACCGTCTCCATGAACCTGGGCTACGGTCCCGCACACCGTTAGGCCGTCTTCCGCTCACGCCCCAACATCGTGCAGCCCGCCTCCAGTGGTGTCGCGACAGGCGTGAATGGAGGGACGAATGGAGACGTGTCGTCTTCAGCGATGAGAGTCGCTTCTGCCTTGGTGCCAATGATGGTCGTATGCGTGTTTGGCGCCGTGCAGGTGAGCGCCACAATCAGGACTGCATACGACCGAGGCACACAGGGCCAACACCCGGCATCATGATGTGGGGAGCGATCTCCTACACTGGTCGTACACCACTGGTGATCGTCGAGGGGACACTGAATAGTGCACGGTACATCCAAACCGTCATCGAACCCATCGTTCTACCATTCCTAGACCGGCAAGGGAACTTGCTGTTCCAACAGGACAATGCACGTATGCATGTATCCCGTGCCACCCAACGTGCTCTAGAAGTCAACTACCCTGGCCAGCAAGATCTCCGGATCTGTCTCCCATTGAGCATGTTTGGGACTGGATGAAGCGTCGTCTCACGCGGTCTGCACGTCCAGCACGAACGCTGGTCCAACTGAGGCGCCAGGTGGAAATGGCATGGCAAGCCGTTCCACAGGACTACATCCAGCATCTCTACGATCGTCTCCATGGGAGAATAGCAGCCTGCATTGCTGCGAAAGGTGGATGTACACTGTACTAGTTCCGACATTGTGCATGCTCTGTTGCCTGTGTCTATGTGCCTGTGGTTCTGTCAGTGTGATCATGTGATGTATCTGACCCCAGGAATGTGTCAATAAAGTTTCCCCTTCCTGGGACAATGAATTCACGGTGTTCTTATTTCAATTTCCAGGAGTGTATGATACTTACCATAGTTCAGGCTTATCTTGGTAATCTGCAGGTCTGGTTCGTCTGTACCATTCTGTTTCTATAAATTCGGCAGACTGTGTTCACGATGTAGTTTCAGTAGCTAGGTTCACGGCTTGCCATTTGTGTCTTATGGATTCGTAGTCATATTTGTTTGTCGGGTTCGCATATGTAGCATGCAGTGTAGAAGGATCTGTTTCTGAGTTCATTGTTAGCCACAGGGCACTCTGATGGCTGACCGATCTGCGGCTCCAATGGAGGTCCATTCGGTACCGGCCATATCCTACTAAAGGAATGCACCATGCCTGGACTGGAGTGTAATGGTGATTTTTCAGCTCCACTCGGAAGTTGTGGAGAAAGAGTAAATTCTAGAACCGTTAACAATGCTTACCCAATCCCGTTGCCACGGACTCACTTGTCGCTACTCCAGTTGCCCCTAGTCCCTTAAATCATGATCCGTATTTTCCATTATCTGTCTACTTTTCCTCTCTTCAATACTTCCAATACTTACGTTCGTCTTGGTTCTCCTCCGCTGTCAGCAACTTTGGCCCAGCTTCTCAGCTATAATAGACAGCAGATTCCTAACCTGGGCCAGTTTACCGCGGGAACAACGGACAAGGCTGTGGTGCGCCCATTGATATTCCTAGCAATGGGCAGAGCGCTTACGGAACATTTGTTCGTTTTGGACGGTATCTGGGCTTTTCGATTTACGATATCCGATTCCGTTTATTTTGTGTCTGATTTTGTGCCTTATCAACGGCTGAATTATGTTTACCAGGAATATTGTGCCCGTTTCTCCCGGGACTCAAGAAGGCTGCTGATTACGTAGTGCGTATGCCATAAAAATCGACAGCGTGACCTAGTTTATTCCGTGCCAGGAATGTAACACTTCGCGCAAAAGTGAACGAAGAATTAGACAGATTGACCGCTTTAGGCGTCATGGAACCTATTTGATCCAGTCCCTGGGCTACAATATTAGTCATTATCAAGATGCCGACGGCCATAATCCGTGTCTGTGGTGATGACTCTGAGCTGCCAGTTAATTCAAAGTAAGCGGTCGATACATACCCCCGTCTACGGCAGGACTAACCTGTGACGAAGCTGTGCATGTACAGTACTTTTCAAAAATATATTCCTTGGAAGTACATTAACAGCTACAACTTGATGACAAATTACGTCTGCTTCTTGTTATGAATATCCCGTAAGGCCTCTACATTTAAGACTGAAGTGTTTCTGGCGGTGAAAGCACGCCGGCCATTTTTCAGCGCTATTTGGAGCAACTTACCCGACGAATTCACTGTTATATCAATCACCTCGACAAGAGTGTCGTTACCAGTCACACCAGCGAACACCGTCTTTTGTGTCAGACATCGTGTGCCGTAGGACTAAAGTGTATTTTTGGAAAAGTCATATTTCTTGGAATCCTGTATAGAATACATTGGACATCTTGTTTCGTGTCGGGGGATTCAGCCAACCGACAGCCACACACCGCCTGTTACGGCCCTCTTGGATGCTTGTAGATTGCTGGTCATTGACACTTACTCCCGTTTCACAGAGCTGCCAACCTCCACTTCAACACGGCAGAGCCTCTCACTCAGGTAATCTGAATCAAAGATCTGCCCCACACCTCGGTCAGTGACAACAGTCACAATTTTATTCTCAGACGCTTTTTGTGCACAGCATGGTATTCACCACATACGAGCACTTCTGTTCCACCTTCAATCGAACAAAGTTGCAGAACACCTCATCTGCACTTTTAAGACACAGCTGAAAAATTGTAATGGTGACGTCACAGGAGAAGAGGCCCTCGCCCAATTTCCAGTTCCTACAGGTACACACCCTTCGGCGAGAAAGGGCAGCAGAGGTACTGGGGCCCCATAGGCAAAACACTAGACACACGGGACTCTAGTCGCGTTCACACGCAAGTGTGTTATTGCGGCAGTCATCCCAAGACCGAGCGGTCGTCGTGTCTTCACAGAGTAGAAGAAAGACCGGTGGGTGACACACCACCGCAATCCACAAGTGAAGGCCCAGTCGCCGCCGTCTCCTCGAACGCCTGTGAGATCATACACTCCTCCTGCATCTGGTCTTCCTTCCTCAGCACCGCACTCGACCGCCCTTCCGCCGAATTTGCCCCCATATGATTCTAGACCTAGCTCGCACTCCACTGTTCTTATTTCTAGCTCTCCGAAAATTTATAGACAATCAAGCAATGCAAGCCACTTGCACGAAATATCAGTAATCACATGGCTATAACACACATGAAGTGAGACTGGTCTAGACGCTTGCAGCAGCTCAATGGAGACGACTATTACCTTACGGATGTGGACATATTTATCACAAAATAGAAATGTGCAACTACCTAATATGGTAACATGTCTCCTGTATGCTGAGAAACGCTCATGATATTATAAACAAAGGTAACACTTAGATGATTTGTTATTATTACCACAGTCTCAGTTGCACATATTCACTCTGGACTGCCGCTTCTAGTCATAGGGCATTATCTTCAGATCTAAAAATAAAATGAAAAGAATCATTAATGCACTACCATTTAAACAATATTTGTACAATTGCATAATCTCTCAGATAATATGTCATCCATTATTAATGACACAGTTTCCCAACGTGAACAAACTCAGACGAAAGCCTAGAGATATATGAATAATTTGTATGTCAAATCAGAGAGCGCAAGAGTTAAAAGATATAGTGGTAAGCATTTCATTATTTTTCTTAAGATTCCTGGTACGTCAGTTGGAGGTGTGGGAGATTTGTATAGAGATAAATTAATAATCCCTATCTTAAATTTAAGATTACACAGTGGCTATTCGGAAAGTAAGGTTCGGTCGGTCGTGAAATAGAAACTACAGTGAAGATCAAAAATATTTTAAGTGCAACAGTAGGATAAACTTTCCAGCTACTGCTCTACATAGTGGCAGTTACGACTGACACATTTGTCATAGCATTGTAGCAGTTTTCCTCAATACCGTTGTCTTAGAATTCCTCTGAATGAGTTTCCTGCCAATTCTCTATGCAGATCTGCGGCTTGTTGTCAACGACAAAATTTTGGCTTTATAGCAGCGGCTTATGTGAGCGGATATAAAACTCAGAGGTAGCCAAGTCCCCGCTGTATGGTGGGTGATCAAACACTTCCTACCAAAATTGCTGCAGGAACGTCCTCATTGCCCCTGCAGTGTGCGGCAGCCAAACGTCATAAAGAAGGAAACGTATGACGATAACGCTGTGTGGGCTGCATGAAATCAGGCGAAATCTCTCACAGGCACTCATACATGGCGGAAGACACTGTTTTTTGGGCATCTTTAGGTGCTCTCTGTGCACAGAGAACTGAAAAGATCGAAGTGACGCGATCGTTGGCAGATCTATGCAAAGCTTCTGCAAACTTTCGTTGTGGTTTCCACTGCACGATCAAGCAGACCATACTTTCCGAGTAGCCCTCTCAGAGCGCTATAAGCCAAACTGTCTGCAACATGGTATGTTGTTTCCACATACATATATGCAGCTGGAATCGGAGAGGTGACAAGGCTCATTTTTAAAATCTAAAATAAAACTGAGTGGGAACTGTCGACGGTTTTTCCGAAGTAGATGTCTTAGTTGGACCCATTGCCATTTTTTTAATGTGCGTATTATCTTATGGGACTTAACTGCTACCGTCATCAGTGGCTAAGCTTACACACCACTTAACCTAAATTATCGCAAGGACAAACACACACACCCATGCCCAAGGGAGGACTAGATCCTCCGAAGGGATCAGCCGCACAGGCCATGACTGCAGCGCCCCAGAACGCTCGGCTAATCCCGCGCGGTTTTGCCAGTTTAATCACGCGTATGTCAACATCGCGTCTCCGCCACACCCCTCCACACCCTCAAACCACATTTTGTCCCTGTAGGTTCCAATCTGCAAACGACAGTAAAAATTCGGCGGGGCAACCACGTTCAAGGGGAATACTACGCCATATAGCCTTTAGAGAATGGTTGTAACTTGCTGGGCTGTCAGCAATGTCAGCGTCTCCCGTCGCTCATTGCATTTAGAGCTGTCATTTTCCACCGCGGTATGGGTGGGAGTCATCGCCCCAAGGGAACGTGGTTTCATTGACGCGCTTTATGCAACCCCTGCCGCCTTCGTTTTAATTCTGAGCGGCGGTGTACAAGTAAACTCCGTGATTTCGGCAATGGGTGTCGGGGTTGTGCCGGCCGCGGTGGTCTAGAGGTTCTGGTGCCGCAGTCCGGAACCGCGGGACTGCTACGGTCGCAGGTTCGAATCCTGCCTCGGGCGTGGGTGTGTGTGATGTCCTTAGTTTAGTTAGGTTTAAGTAGTTCTTATGACCTAAGATGTTGAGTCCCATAGTGCTCAGAGCCATTTGAACCATTTTTTGTCGTGGTTATGACCTCTATCTCAATGGCGTCAAACGAAACAGTTAAACGTCCACTGTGGCAACGGAGAGAAATGTTGTGAAATTTGGTGCGGATGTGACATCATTAACCCATCTTACAGCTCATACGACCTTCCGAGCTGCGGCCTGTTTTGAA
Organism: Schistocerca cancellata; assembly: GCF_023864275.1. Taxonomy (NCBI): domain Eukaryota; kingdom Metazoa; phylum Arthropoda; class Insecta; order Orthoptera; family Acrididae; genus Schistocerca; species Schistocerca cancellata. Next base: position 592,934,789 of record NC_064632.1, on the reverse strand, counting down.
CTGTCATCGAACCAAGGGTGACGTCGCAGGGCGCCAGTTTTGCACCTTTATTGAAGAAGGCTGTAGGCACTTTGAGCCACATTTCAAACTTCTGTGTCCTAAAGGGTGTTAAGTATGGAATTTCCAAAAACGGATTCTTTAATTCTATTGCACAGTGTATTTTCCCATACTGACCAGTGCTTATGAACTTCTTGTTGATCTGCTTTTACAAGTATACTTACCAGGTTGGAACGGCTGAATTTTGATCTTTTAAGGACAATGAGTACCGAAACCTGTTTATTTAAGTGAGTGTGGCTGTACGTATATTGCTGAATGAAGGAGACCCACAATAACTTAGCGCTACGCAATCCGACTGGTCATAAAAAATAACCAGTATTCAAATAATTAATTCAAAAGAATGGCCCTGACTAAAAACCATCCTAACAGTAACCTATACATTTCATTAAGCACTTACCTCACAAAAATCTTCATTACGCGAACTCCTCCAATACCGTGAGTGTCAATACTGCCAGCTAAATAAAAGAATCTAGCTACTAAAGCAACTAACAGGCATGTGGTTAGCAAAGGAAAGATTTTCTTGAAAACCAAATCATGTATTTTTTTACGTTAATATTGTGACATCCAGTTGAGACACGGATATAAATCGTAACTGACATCTAGAACAAAGGTATATAATCATGAATAATATTGAATCTCCAAGTCGAACGTGTCCAGATTGTTAGCCTACGCTAACACTTGAGACCTCTATCCTCCACCAATGCTAACTTCTCACATCTAACATCCATCACTGCTGGCTGTTCACCTCCAACTGCCCAACAGTACTTCCATCACTGCTGTCGACTAACTTCCAACTGCATGACACTACTGGCAATTAACTTCCAACAACGAATCCAACCAGCCACAGAGTCTCTTACAAAGAAAGCGCAATCATAGATCCAATCCAAAGCGCTACACAGCGCTGCTAAAACAGATGCAGCCCTTCAGTATCTATCATTTCGATACCAACCTCTTTAAAGAGTAATGTTATTCTGCTGTATTTTACCTTGAAAATATTTTAACGGCCTACGAAATTCAGTAGACTTCTGGCTATATGCGGTGGCAGTAGCAAAATGGACCCTGTTTAATACACTTCCGATAAAATGAAGTCTTTCCCTAGTTTGTCTTCCTGGATCACCTCGGGACTTGGGCTTATATGTAGATGAATTCTGGTCCTAAATTTGTTCAACATGATTATTATCTTGGATTTGTTACTATTTATTATGGCTGCTATTGTTGGATAGTACGTGTTCACTTAACGTTGTGGGTGCTGTGTCTGGTCTTGTGTCGACACGCATATCCTCAAATCATCTGCAAACACTGTAAATACGATTTTCTTTTGTAATAAGGTAAGGTCTGGGAATGAGCTTTTAACTTTCGTTACCAGAGGTCCGACCGCAGTTGCGAGTTGGGCCGCCGACAATGGGCACCACCGAGGGCATGTCCACTTTATATGGTATGCCCCAGTTAGTTATCCGCTGATCGTGATTTTTTGACTGGCCCCTTCTAAAGATGACTCTCACAAGTGGTGAGTATTTGTTGCAGGTACCTAACTTCCGTACTGCTTTAAGCAGAAATCGGAGCAGAATTCCATAGAAAGAATTCGGAAAAAAAAAACTGATATCACGCACCACGTTGTTTCCCATGTATCCGTAGTGCCTGTTAGGTCATGGTATTCATTTACGGTGTGTGCTGCGAATGTGTGGTAATCATGTTATTCATCACAATTCTTCTTCACTGCTCGGGATAATAATGGACGGGGGAAAACCACATTGCTAAGGTAGTCATAGTCTGCAGCAAGCATAATGGGGTCTGTTCAAAAATCAGGGATTTACTGATGACACCGTAAAGTAAAAAAAGCTAAATGTGTCTACGAGAATTAAAATAAAGGTCACCAAGAAAAGGCACTTTTTTTCCCAAAACAAATAATTCGATGATCGTTGTCGGGTCTTTCTTGGCTACCTATATGATGGATCTCCCCTGGAATCTTATAGGGAGCTATTGGACTTTCCAAGGATCATTCCATATTCCACAAATGAACAGTATAGAGTCAGAAGTGATGACACTTTGTGCAGGACCTGACCATCATTTTGCTGGACAATGCTCGAGCACGTTGAGTGCAAGCTGTTCAAGAATTGTTTGACTGACCAGGCTGCTAAATGCTCTACCACCTACTGCACGCCCCCGCACTTAAGCCCTCGTGAGTTCAACTCGATTTCTAAACTGAAGGACACTCTTCGCGGCATTCGCTTCAGAACTGCTACTAAATCGTCGGCCAATAGACCACGCCGCTCCAACTGTCAACATAACTGGCACTGCTAAGAGTATCCTGCGACTTCCACATCGCTGACAACGGGTTATACACAATGCTGGTGACGACTATGAGGGTCAGTAAGACTCCGAAACGCGTATCTATTTTGTATGAGCTGTAAATAAATAGTTACGTATCACTGTTAAAATTCCATCCCTCGAAATAACACTTCCGTGAATACTTAGCTGGCAGAAGTGTTGTCCGATTCTGCCAGAACGTCAACAATAACAATTTGAAAAACTGTTTCGAGGTTGTCATCTATGTCTACTGCAATATATAACTCATGGAAACGTTGCAGCACTGCGCTTTTGATTTAACAGTACTGTTATGTTGCGTCACTTCGTATCTTGTGTTCTTTTTTATTTTGTATTTTGTCCTCTCCAATGTTAGGATTAAGTGGTACAGTGACATATTTTCCTCTTGTATAATACTGTCACCTCTAGACCTCACTTCAAGATCTTCTAGTTTTCGTCTCTGCATTCACATATGCTTCCTCTATATTTGTTAGTGATTATGTCTTGCGTGTCTTCGTATAATTCGCAGAGACACATGAAATAAAATGCTTCTCACTTTTATTGTAACCATATTGTCTTCCCAATCTGCGTTGTTAGCATTTTGCATGCTCCATCCAACAGTTTAATCTGCGGGGATATTTCTTTAGGGTAGTGACGTAGGCCCGCGTGTTCCCACCACGTGTATTTCCTTGTCTCAGGCTAAGGCGATATTTAATTTCTATGATGCTTTCCCACGAAAAGCTGTCGAATTTCGAAAAACGACTTTGGTAATATAAGTACAGTGGATGGAAAAATTTGTAGGCCACATTTCTGATGCAGTGATGTTAAATAATAAATCTTGTGAGATTTAAATCTGATCTTTCCTTCTCGCAGAAAGACCATTCACTTAGGTGTATAATAGTAAGTCCGCGTTTGTTGTCTCTCACGTGTCAATCAAACACGAATTTATAACCATATATTCAAGTTCCACGCATCTATCTGAATTTGGCTTTTGATGTTTTTTATAAACAACAGAGTTAAAATCACCATCAAATACGTCGCTGGTCCACGTCGTTGTATAGGCCGCTGTGGAACAGAGTTAAAATCACCATCAAATACGACTCTGTTCGATGTCGTTGGGTCGGCCGCTGTGGCCGAGTGGATCTAGGCGCTTCAGTCCAGAACCGTGGTGCTGCTACGGCCACACTTTCGAATCCTGCCTCGAGCATGGATGTGTGTGTTCCACTTAGGTTAGTTAGGTTTCAGTAGTTCTAAGTCTAGGGGACCGATGACCTCAGATGTTAAGTCCACGTCGTTGTATAGGCCGCTGTGGAACAGAGTTAAAATCACCATCAAATACGACTCTGTTCGATGTCGTTGGGTCGACCGCTGTGGCCGAGCGGATCTAGGCGCTTCAGTCCAGGACCGTGCTACTGCTACGGCCACAGGTTCGAATCCTGCCTCGAGCATATATGTGTGTGTTAGGTTTCAGTAGTTCTAAGTCTAGGGGACCGATGACCTCAGATGTTAAGTCCCATAGTGCTTAGAGACATTTGAACCATTTAAAGAATAGAAAAGTAGTACTAGCGAATAGGAGATAACGACATTTATAACGTGCGTATTGTGTTCTTCAATCGCCCTATGTATGTAAATTTAAGAACAGAATACTAGTGCTACGGAAGACGAAAAATAGAGCCATACATAACATTTGCATCCTGCTCTTCAGTTGACCGGTGGATAAAGATCAGAATTCGGTATTGTGATTCACAACATGATGCTGATAACCCCTATTCCCCTAATCCCTACATGAATAAAAACCATCTGAAATCACTACGGAACCCTCTACAACATCATTTTCAATTAGTGTAACCAAAACTTCCTTCGTTCGATTGCGAACTACTTTAAAAACTACTTCGTCACATCTTGACTTCAAACTACAGCATCCCAAACCCATAATCCTACAGGAGGTTCCCCATGTTGTAGTTCCTTTTGCCAAAATGCTACTCGTCGATTTCGACTATAACCGGCCACCCAATTGCCCCCTGTACTTTAAATGTTCCCTACAAACTTCCATACAAAAAGAGTACCAGTCTACAATTGTACGCTCACTCACACGACATTCATGCACGCACAGCCACGCAGGATACCTCAAATACCAGCAGTATATAATTTTTATGATATCCCTCAAGGCGAGCTTAGACTTCTCGATCCATGTTCCCCGTCTAATCCACCGCCACAACCGATGTTTGCTGCAGCGCCATACGAATAAGTCGTGAGTACGGCGAGCGGACACACTTCTGGTGCATATGTTCGTCGCACTCACGACATCGAACTTAACCGGCAACAGGAACATATAATTGTAAAAATCGAGTCATGGCCATCATGACTAAGCCCATAGCCTCCTTTAAATCATACAGCTTCATTGGAATAGATAAATCCATACCTACAAACTGAAACGAAAAAGAGAAAAATCTCATAAAACAAAAAACAATCCGTCCAAATTATCTCAAACTCACTAAGAATGAAATTAAGTACCGAAAGAATTGCAAAACACCAATTACTGAAATCGATGCAAACGAAAGAAATTTTGCGAGTAACTAGCTCTGTCTTTTAAAACAACATTTACCTTTTTAAATACACAATGATGGCGCTTATCCGCAGCAGACAACCGATTTATCATCTATGGTTGGAAAGTAAAGACAGTAATAACTATGGGCTGCCTAGGACGTCTTTGGTCAAAGTTGACTGCTTGCATTCTGTGCTTCAGTAGACCCTGCTGATCTGATGCCTTTATTGACGGTACTTCAGATAGAATTTGTCAGTGGCGTCAGTCGTTTACCCGTAAGAAGTGGTCAATGAGTCTCCGTTTCGTTTGCGGTTCAGTTGTGGTTGTACGTAATGTGAAGTACCGGTTCAGTGCGGGGGCTGGAGCAATGGAATCAGTTCAGCATTCATTTTGCCTACACCAAGGCCACGGCGGTTTTTTCATATGACAGCTGATCACTTCTGCTGACGGTTAATTCGAGCGCATGCCTAAGTTTTACCTTTTTCACAGCTTGACTTACTCTCTAAAGTTTTTACCTAACATGGTTTTCGGGGATGGGGCGTACATTTCACTTCCGATGTGCAGAAACTCTACTGTGTACCACAACGAAAGGAGTAACTGTAGAGGAGTTTCTATTTTTTTGTGCAATATGTTCGACTTTCCTTAGTCGATACTTAAATTCGCAAGTATATATGTTAAATAGCTCTTTAAACATTAAATTTGGGAATGAGGAAAGCGTCAAGTGGAAACCTTGTTCGTTATAATGGGATAGTAGTTTTGTACACGAAAGCAATAGCGTGATTGATAACATTACATGTACCAGTAAAGAAGTAAAAAAATGTTATCAATATACTGTTGGAGTACGACAAAATGGTGGCAACGTAGGAGTTACAGGCCCCTATATTTCTCATCAAGGAATATGTCCAGCATCTCAGGAACAGACGACGAGGGACCGGCCACTGGAAGTTTTAAGTAGGTACAGCATTTACTGTCTGGTGTAGATACGAAATTGTAGCGAGCACACCCAGTAATGTGTACTTTCAGTGGCTGGTGCTTTTTACGAAAAGTATTATTTAGAATTTTAACCTGCAGGAAGAAGGATTTCTGGATTCACATGTACAATTGTTTAGATCCAACTGCAATATCAGCATGACCATATGAGCACAGAAAATGTATTATCAGATCTTTGAACTCTGTCTGATGCCAGCCGTTCTAAACAGCATTAATCGAACTTTCTCGTACCAGTTCTTCATTCCATTAAGTGTGGTGGGGATCCGCAGAATAAAGTTCCTGTACAACTATGGAAGTTTTGGTTGTTTTGACGCAAGTATGCAGCACTCGTCAAATTCTGCAGGTGACAACCACAGAATGTTGCTGAACAAAACTGTGTGTGGGAGGAATGAGTCTGTCGATATACTAACGAATTACTCCAAAGGAAAACTAGCTGCTACGAAGTATTTAATCTAGGCACACACCAAGATTGTTTTAGTTTAAATTTCATTCAAAACGTGATCGATCTGTGAAACTGTAATGCTGTGCTCCACTTTCCAACATCTCAGCACAATCATAGCCAGAAAAGAGATTTTTTATCTGTTTGTACAGTAGTCATAATACTCCATTCGTTCCTCTCCCTTCTAAACAACAACGTTTTCTTTTCTTGTCAACTAACACTGCAATAGAATTGGTAAATGGAAAATTACTTGGGATGAATTATGAAGTACTTAGGAGCTCTAAGCTTATGTATTACAGATTACATTAAAATGTATCCACACACATGTAAGTGTCGTGTCTCTACACGCATACATCAGCATTGTTAGAAATAGACACAGTATATAACACATATAATTTCGTTTTTATTTAATCAAAAGTGTAATAAGAACAAATGATATATTTCACTGAAATTCAGAATCTTGCGACGCGAATCATGTCGTAGCTGGCAGCAGGACTGGTGACAGAACACATGTTGTATCTGGCAGCAGGACTGGTGACACAGCGTGTGCTGAATCGGGCAGCAGGACTGGTGACACAGCGTGTGCTGAATCGGGCAGCAGGACTGGTGACACAGCGTGTGCTGAATCGGGGAGCAGGACTGGTGACACTGCGTGTGCTGAATCCGGCAGCAGGACTGGTGGCACAGCGTGTGCTGAATCGAGCAGCAGGACTGGTGACAGGATGTGTGCTGAATCTGGCAGCAGGACTGGTGACACCGCATGTGCTGAATCCGGCAGCAGGGTTGGTGACACTGCGTGTGCTGAATCGGGCAGCAGGACTGGTGACACAGCGTGTGCTGAATCCGGCAGCAGGACTGGTGACACTGCGTGTGCTGAATCGGGCAGCAGGACTGGTGACACAGTGTGTGCTGAATCTGGCAGCAGGACTGGTGACACAGCGTGTGCTGTATCTGGCAAGAGGTTTGCTGCCTTGACGGTAGTTGTATCTGGCAACAGGGCTGGTGATAGGATGCATGCCGTAGCAGGCAATGGGGATGGCAGATAATATTTGTGTGGAGGCTGACGGCGATGCTTTGGACACCAATTGCTCTGAAGGTAATGAGGCTACACGTTTTGTGGTTAGATAGGCTGCTGGTGACGTAACTTCTGTTTTGCCTGGCGATGAGGCTCGAAGAATTGTTCTTGTTGTGGGTGGCAACGCCACTTTAATTGTAGGTGCCGACGTCACTTGTGTCACGTCTGACGAGACATGTGTTGTAGATGGGGACGTGGCGGGAGATGCCATGTGTGTAGCAGCTGCTGGTTCAAGTTGTGTCGTGGATGGCAATACGGCTGGAGACTCCAGTTGTGTTGTGGCCTCCTTGGCCACTCCTGTTGTGGCTGGTGACGTGGCTGGTGCAACCACTTGTGGTGCAGCTGGTCGTTCAACTGGTACTGCGGATGGTGACGCAGGTGGAGACGCCTCTTCTCTTGTGGCTTCTGCTGGCTCTCCTCCTGTGTCCGGCAACGTGGCTGGCGGTACCTGCAGTGTTGCCGTGGGCGACGTGGCTGGTGACGCCGCTGTTGTTGCTAATGCTGGCTCCTGTGAGAAAAAGATATAATGGATGATGTTAAGATGTTGCTAAATGTGTTCCATGTGATACAAGTTGAGGGATGATCTATTCACAATAATTTAGATGATTAAAGTAACATTAAATATTGCCAGTTCTTTGGTACATCTATTCAGTACATATTTAAATCGAATGAGAGTAAGAATTATTTATCAGTCAATATAGTGACATCATAAATACTGTGAGATTATATTGGTGTAGAAATTATTCTCGTGCATTTTTTTTTGTCAGGGTTGGATCTTTAAGAGCTTGTTATTCTGAAAAGTAATCTAAACATTTGCAAAAGTTTATCACTGCTCGACGTTCCATACAATGATACAGTCTCATTGACAACATGACGTTGTGATGTCTCCCAATCGCTCGATATGGACCATGCCTGTAAGCTCACTTCTGCACTTACGAGAAGAAACGCGAGGATGCGCATATCCACCTCGCAGGGTTTCATGGTGGTCTGTGTCCTACAAACTTATACTGACGATCCAAAATAATATGACCGAATATTTAATACGGTGTTGGGCCGCCTCAAGAATACAATACACAAGAGGTTCTCGATGTTGCGTATTAAATTATTGTGCCTGTACCAGCAATCTGATCTGTCGTCATATCTGCCACAGGTAGCCTCCAATCCTGCTCTACAGTCCGCAAATGATTCCGACCATTACATACCGTGATGAGGAGAGGACATCGAAGGTCTTATCGGCTACCGCAGGTTTCACCGTCATTCAACCTCCTTTCACAGCTCACGACAGCCAAACATGTTAACCATTTACCAATGATTGTCCCTAACCACCTGACACAGAGACTACCCGTTCTCAGAGACCCTGAAGTCAGTGGATTTCCGCATTATCGACCCGTACCGTTGCTGGAATGGGTTTTTCATTTATTTCTGCTCCGTTTAGATACCTTCATTAGCGCACCCTCTATCCCCAGTCCCACTAGGGAGCTTTCAATGTTGACATACACAATGGGCATAATGTTTACCTAATTTGAATAAAGCCACTATATAACATGCCACACTTACGTTTTCCTCATAGTTTCCCACTATTTTCTTGGTCATTAGTTCCTTATTCGATTGATAAATATACAAATACGTTGGACACCTTATGCGAGTGCCACTTTTGATTCCCATCGATGTATAAGGACTAACCACTTAATATGAGAACAGAGAAACCCGCAACTGAAGAAAGCGACATTTCTTGACTCTTACAAACAAGGGTAAAGTAGGTAACGCTCAGAACGTAGTCTAAAGGAAGCCGTAATTCAGAACACCACTCTTTATCTCAGCCACCAGCTAAGAAAGATTGCCAAGGTTTCACAAACTACCTAATAGTGATAGATGAAAATAGTGCTTTTAAATCAAGTAGTCTACTCAGAAGGCAGGCGCCACGGCGCCCCTCACCTCCATGCTGTCCAGTGGGTGGCCAGGGGCGGTCTTCTCCTCCGGCGGGTCGTCTGCCTCTCACCCCTCCCCTGTGGTACAGCAGGGCAGCCACCGGCGAAACATCTTCTGCAGGAAAGGAACTCACTAAATATTGTCCGACATTGTGTGTGAATGCGGTGGTCTTTCAACGCATCACACTTGGAGTAGACAATACCGCAAAGTTGTAACGGTTGTAGTGTTCCAGTCCAATTACACAGTTAGATGGGTCGTTGGATAATTATTCTTTTACGTAGGATGAAACAGTATTATGTGAACTTCAACTGGGATTATATTAAAGAAGGTATCTCGAGCCACCACCTACTACTTATTTATCTTGTACCTTTGCTTCGAAAGAGAAAACAGTTCAGGAAAATTGCATGGAATTTTGATATAGCTTGATAATGCTTGATTAATTCTGCAGGAGAATCAGATTGTTGTCTTAAACATATTAAAAATCATACACGTCTGATCTAATCTGGCCTGCGAGAACCTTGACAGGGAACTGACTAAATACAGGAGGAGTCACTGAATGTCAGCAACGGCATTGCTTTTAGGATTAAATCTAAAAATGGAAGCACACGACAAACGTGTATTTATCAGGAAAACCTTAATTTACCGTGGACTGTTTGTTGTGAATATTACCGGTAAAACCGACTCAAAAACATATATGAATCGCACGATCATTTGAAATCAGGAGTGCCGTGGAAGATAAGAATTACGCACACACAAATATTAAGACTAACCATTCATACACAGAAAAAAGTTGCTCAATAATTTAATAAATGAAACATCTAAACTGGGTTGGGGAGAGAACAGCCAAGATGGTCGAATACTTTAATAGAAAATTATTCCAAAATTAATAAAAGTTCTTTCGCTAGACAGCTATGAAAACAAAAAACCCCAACTACGTTCTACGTTTTTCAAACGAGTATGATGTATAGGCCAATCTCTATGAGCAATCGTTTAGTCTGAAAAACTGATGTCTTGTACAATTGTGTGTCTCTTGTACTATTTCCTGGGCGGTTGTAACAGCCTTATGTGTACTTTTGGACTACTTAATGTAGTTCGTTCCTGTGTTTGGGAAATTGATGTCTGTCTAACGGCGGACGAGGACAGAATGTACCACTTATTACATACCTGTTCCGAAGAACTGGTGTCCGGCTGGAAAAATGGACGTTCTTCTCAGATGGTAATGCGAAGATTTCACAACTTTCTTCTTTAAGTTGACCGTTAAGTTACGATTTTTTCAGAACACCTCGAGACAATACTAGAGCGCACGAGAACTATACGGACTCGCAATGTTCCTGAGCAACGGCACAGATCGCTTCAAGCGCTGCATTGTTGACAGGCAACCTTGATAACTGACTGCGTCTTACAGTTGCTACACAATGTTTCGGTGTCCATATATTACAGCATTTTCATAATCGTGTCTCTCTTGAACGGAAGTATAAATTATGGAGTGAAACATCTAAAGGCAAAAATTATTGCTTCAAATACGTAATATGCCAAAGCGATTTCCGAATATACCTCTACATCGACATCATACTCTGCAAGCCACCTAATGGTGTGTGGCGGTGGGTACTTTCGGTACCAGTATCTGATCCCTCCAACTCTGTTCCAATCGCGAATAGAGCGTGAAAAGTTTCATTCTTTCACCTACTGAACTACAGAACAACTTTTACGTGACTTTAAGTATTCCCATTCATGACCAGTTGAAATATGTTTGTCAATTTTTGTACTAATGTATTGCCTTATACTATTAAAAGATTCTTTACAGAGTAGGATTTTATTAGACGGAGTCAACGATATCGGAGCAGTCTAGATGTCTTATACTGTATTTGTATCTAATTGCATAAAAGACAGTGTTATACGAAATGTCGGCAACTTGTTACTACAGATGTACGCTGTCGCAGGTGAACTCTACGGCCAGTTTGCCTGTGAGCCCAGCTTATTGTGTCGCTGTGGTTACTCAAGTACGAAAGCTGATTTCATTCTTATCCGAGTGTGATCGACGCCGGGTGTTCGGAAAGCGAAAAGAACAAAATCGGTTAACTCTATTGATATTAGAACAGTTACTGCAATTCACTCCATCTCGTTGGTAGTGCTATGTTCTTTGAGCTGAAATTTATGTATGTGAGTTGCGAAATATTCAGTAAGATTAATTCGAATGTCGGTGCAAATGCTTATGTCCAGACATAACATAGGAATTGACTCTGAGAACACTAGATATACTCAGAGGTGAAAATTTCTCTTTCACAATGATGGCGCCAGCAGTTTCAAGAGTTTTCGATGTGAAAGGTACTTCCACCCACCGGTTCACATTTACAAATTCATAGACACAAACACGGCTCACACTATCGATGAGCGTTTCATCAGGGGAGACAATAACGAGTAAATTTAGCAGGAGTTAATGTTATGACAAGTTAAATAAATATCTTAATGAAGGTTAATATAATATTGTCCCTGTTTTCTGTATTTTCCTTTCTCGTATCAGAGAGTACTTTACTGGCTTCTTCAGAGCACTATATAATACGCATAAAAAGGTAAAATAGGAGGATCATATACCGCGAGATGAGATGATCTTTGACCCTAGTGATGCAATGGAAAGCCCGTCCCCCCATACGGCGGTGAGTCTTTGAGGCAGCTCAATACTGAGAAATGCTCTCACGATTTACGTGATGGTACCACTTCGGTGTTACTCCGTCATGTTCAAAAATGAAATACTAATAAAGCCAGATCCACGACATTTATGTAACAAAATTTCTGTAATCGTCTTCGACGCAAAAAGAACAGTCCGTAAACGTGTTCTCGAAGATCACAGGACACATGAAGTTTTAAAGTGTCTCCGTCAGGCTTGTCTATCTTGCTGTGTAGCCATATTCGTACGTTCTGTCGCTATTCTTGTTAACTGAAATTTACCCTTATCACTGAACACTAAACGTGAAAGGACATTGTTATCTTCCATCTCAACGCACAGACAGAATTTACAAATCCGAACACGTTGTTTATTGCCTTTACAATGGATTGTTTACAAATGAATGCTGTATTGCGTGAAACTCAAATATCGTCGCAAATCACACCATACGGAATGACGAACAGTTAACTCCTGACTGTTACTGAGACTGAACTGCTACGGATTACATTTAAAACAAGAAAGGAAAATTAGAGAACTGTACTTAATACTCTGATGACGTGCTCTGCGCCTTGGGGATGCGTACATGGCGGCCCTCTCACAGACAAGGAAATTACATTCTTCTGTCACCCACTACATAACTTATTTCACACATACAGCAACGATCTCAAATAGATAATTTCAGTACTCTGTACTGAGACAGAAGTTGCTCATCGGAACACCCGAGAGATTATACGTTTTATTTCTACCTCCCCCCCCCCCCCTTCACATGCGGGGCAGCTAGTTAAACAACAGTACTTCTTCCAGTTCGCATAGCTGGTAATTCGAACGTTTTTCTTTCCGTTACGCCAGGTGGGTGACCAGCTGCCTACGGTTATGTGATTCGTCCTTCTCTTATTGCAACTGATTCGTTATAACATACCTAGCCTAGGTGTTATTTGTCTCTTGGTAATCGTTTGGCAGCAGCAAGTTGTGGTAGCTTCCGGCTCTTCTCGATGTAGCCCGCCCAAAGCCACGAAGAGGCTTGTCTACGTTCTGTGTCATTCATGCATTGTTCGTTAAACAAAATCATTTATTAATATCCACTTACATTTGTTCCTGATTGGCTGTGTCATACCACCATCGAGACGTAAGCGTTTGATGTTCCAACGCTGGTAGGTGACAGTGAAGAAGTATGAGTTCGGCTGAGGGCCACGCGGTGTAATTTGGACAGCGAGCGTTACACTTCTGACGCTCAGTGAGTGTGTCCTGTCTGCGAGATCCGGGCAGGGAGTACAAATAACAGCACAATCAGTACCAACTGAAGAAGACTGCTGGATCAGTAGTGCAAATACTGTGCGTGAACTCGTCACTATACATGAAAGCAAATAACTGATCAATTACCTTCAACAATCCTGATGAACATCTATGACCCGTCTTTATAACATTGTCGAGAAGCAAAAAAGGTGAAAATATGTGGCAGATATTCCTTCACGTTGGTGCCTGTGTTTATCTTAGTCACATACTCCCCTTACATGCAGAAATAAATGTGGAGAAGCACAGGATATACACTCCTGGAAATGGAAAAAAGAACACATTGACACCGGTGTGTCAGACCCACCATACTTGCTCCGGACACTGCGAGAGGGCTGTACAAGCAATGATCACACGCACGGCACAGCGGACACACCAAGAACCGCGGTGTTGGCCGTCGAATGGCGCTAGCTGCGCAGCATTTGTGCACCGCCGCCGTCAGTGTCAGCCAGTTTGCCGTGGCATACGGAGCTCCATCGCAGTCTTTAACACTGGTAGCATGCCGCGACAGCGTGGACGTGAACCGTATGTGCAGATGACGGACTTTGAGCGAGGGTGTATAGTAGGCATGCGGGAGGCTGGGTGGACGTACCGCCGAATTGCTCAACACGTGGGGCGTGAGGTCTCCACAGTATATCGATGTTGTCGCCAGTGGTCGGCGGAAGGTGCACGTGCCCGTCGACCTGGGACCGGACCGCAGCGACAGACGGATGCACGCCAAGACCGTAGGATCCTACGCAGTGCCGTAGGGGACCGCACCGCCACTTCCCAGCAAATTAGGGACACTGTTGCTCCTGGGGTATCGGCGAGGATCATTCGCAACCGTCTCCATGAAGCTGGGCTACGGTCCCGCACACCGTTAGGCCGTCTTCCGCTCACGTCCCAACATCGTGCAGCCCGCCTCCAGTGGTGTCGCGACAGGCGTGAATGGAGGGACGAATGGAGACGTGTCGTCTTCAGCGATGAGAGTCGCTTCTGCCTTGGTGCCAATGATGGTCGTATGCGTGTTTGGCGCCGTGCAGGTGAGCGCCACAATCAGGACTGCATACGACCGAGGCACACAGGGCCAACACCCGGCATCATGGTGTGGGGAGCGATCTCCTACACTGGCCGTACACCTCTGGTGATCGTCGAGGGGACACTGAATAGTGCACGGTACATCCAAACCGTCATCGAACCCATCGTTCTACCATTCCTAGACCGGCAAGGGAACTTGCTGTTCCAACAGGACAATGCACGTCCGCATGTATCCCGTGCCACCCAACGTGCTCTAGAAGGTGTTAAGTCAACTACCCTGGCCAGCAAGATCTCCGGATCTGTCCCCCATTGAGCATGTTTGGGAGTGGATGAAGCGTCGTCTCACGCGGTCTGCACGTCCAGCACGAACGCTGGTCCAACTGAGGCGCCAGGTGGAAATGGCATGGCAAGCCATTCCACAGGACTACATCCAGCATCTCTACGATCGTCTCCATGGGAGAATAGCAGCCTGCATTGCAGCGAAAGGTGGATATACACTGCACTAGTGCCGACATTGTGCATGCTCTGTTGCCTGTGTCTATGGGCCTGTGGTTCTGTCAGTGTGATCATGTGATGTATCTGACCCCAGGAATGTGTCAATAAAGTTTCCCCTTCCTGGGACAATGAATTCACGGTGTTCTTATTTCAATTTCCAGGAGTGTATGATACTTACCATAGTTCAGGCTTATCTTGGTAATCTGCAGGTCTGGTTCGTCTGTACCATTCTGTTTCTATAAATTCGGCAGACTGTGTTCGCGATGTAGTTTCAGTAGCTAGGTTCACGGCTTGCCATTTGTGTCTTATGGATTCGTAGTCATATTTGTTTGTCGGGTTCGCATATGTAGCATGCAGTGTAGAGGGATCTGTTTAGGAGTTCATTGTTAGCCACAGGGGCACTCTGATGGCTGACCGATCTGCGGCTCCAATGGAGGTCCATTCGGTACCGGCCATATCCTACTAAAGGAATGCACCATGCCTGGACTGGGGTGTAATGGTGATTTTTCAGCTCCACTCGGAAGTTGTGGAGAAAGAGTAAATTCTAGAACCGTTAACAATGCTTACCCAATCCCGTTGCCACGGACTTACTTGTCGCTGCTCCAGTTGCCCCTAGTCCCTTAAATCATGATCCGTATTTTCCATTATCTGTCTACTTTTCCTCTCTTCAATACTTCCAATACTTACGTCCGTCTTGGTTCTCCTCCGCTGTCAGCAACTTTGGGCCAGCTTCTCAGCTATAATAGACAGCAGATTCCTAACCTGGGCCAGTTTACCGCGGGAACAACGGACAAGGCTGTGGTGCGCCCATTGATATTCCTAGCAATGGGCAGAGCGCTTGCGGAACATTTGTTCGTTTTGGACGGTATCTGGGCTTTTCGATTTACGATATCCGATTCCGTTTATTTTGTGTCTGATTTTGTGCCTTATCAACGGCTGAATTATGTTTACCAGGAATATTGTGCCCGTTCCTCCCGGGACTCAAGAAGGCTGCTGATTACGTAGTGCGTATGCCATAAAAATCGACAGCGTGACCTAGTTTATTCCGTGCCAGGAATGTAACACTTCGCGCAAAACTGAACGAAGAATTAGACAGATTGACCGCTTTAGGCGTCATGGAACCTATTTGATCCAGTCCCTGGGCTACAACATTAGTCATTATCAAGATGCCGACGGCCATAATCCGTGTCTGTGGTGATGACTCTGAGCTGCCAGTTAATTCAAAGTAAGCGGTCGATACATACCCCCGTCTACGCCAGGACTAACCTGTGACGAAGCTGTGCATGTACAGTACTTTTCAAAAATAGATTCCTTGGAAGTACATTAACAGCTACAACTTGATGACAAATTACGTCTGCTTCTTGTTATGAATATCCCGTAAGGCCTCTACATTTAAGACTGAAGTGTTTCTGGCGTTGTAAGCACGCCGGCCATTTTTCAGCGCAATTTGGAGCAACTTATCCGACGAATTCACTGTTATATCAATCACCTCGACAAGAGTGTCGTTACCAGTCACACCAGCGAACACCGTCTTTTGTGTCAGACATCGTGTGCCGTAGGACTAAAGTGTATTTTTGGAAAAGTCATATTTCTTGGAATCCTGTATAGAATACATTGGACATCTTGTTTCGTGTCGGGGGATTCAGCCAACCGACAGCCACACACCGCCTGTTACGGCCCTCTTGGATGCTTGTAGATTGCTGGTCATTGACACTTACTCCCGTTTCACAGAGCTGCCAACCTCCACTTCAACACTGCAGAGCCTCTCACTCAGGTAATCTGAATCAAAGATCTGCCCCACACCTCGGTCAGTGACAACAGTCACAATTTTATTCTCAGACGCTTTTTGTGCACAGCATGGTATTCACCACATACGTGCACTTTTGTTCCACCTTCAATCGAACAAAGTTGCAGAACACCTCATCTGCACTTTTAAGAGACAGCTGAAAAATTATAATGGTGACGTCACAGGAGAAGAGGCCCTCGCACAATTTCCAGTTCCTACAGGTACACACCCTTCGGCGAGAAAGGGCAGCAGAGGTACTGGGGCCCCATAGGCAAAACACTAGACACACGGGACTCTAGGCGCGTTCACACGCAAGTGTGGTATTGCGGCAGTCATCCCAAGACCGAGCGGTCGTCGTGTCTTCACAGAGTAGAAGAAAGACCGGCGGGTGACACACCACCGCAATCCACAAGTGAAGGCCCAGTCGTCGCCGTCTCCTCGAACGCCTGTGAGATCATACACTCCTCCTGCATCTGGTCGTCCTTCCTCAGCACCGCACTCGACCGCCCTTCCGCCGAATTTGCCCCCATATGATTCTAGGCCTAGCTCGCACTCCACTGTTCTTATTTCTAGCTCTCCGAAAATTTATAGACAATCAAGCAATGCAAGCCACTTGCACGAAATATCAGTAATCACATGGCTATAACACACATGAAGTGAGACTGGCCTAGACGCTTGCAGCAGCTCAATGGAGACGACTATTACCTTACGGATGTGGACATATTTATCACAAAATAGAAATGTGCAACTACCTAATATGGAAACATGTCTCCTGTATGCTGAGAAACGCTAATGATATTATAAACAAAGGTAACACTTAGATGATTTATTATTATTACCACAGTCTCAGTTGCACATATTCACTCTGGACTGCCGCTTCTCGTCATAGGGCATTATATTCAGATCTAAAAATAAAATGAAAAGAATCATTAATGCACTACCATTTAAACAATATTTGTACAATTGCATTATCTTTCAGATAATATGTCATCCATTATTAATGACACGGTTTCCCAACGTGAACAAACTCAGACGGAAGCCTAGAAATATATGAATAATTTATATGTCAAATCAGGAGCGCCAGAGTTAAAAAATATACTGGTAAGCATTTTATTATTTTTCTTAAGATTCCTGGTACGTCAGTTGGAGGTGTGGGAGATTTGTATAGAGATAAATTAATAATCCCTATCTTAAATTTAAGATTACACAGTGGCTATTCGGAAAGTAAGGTTCGGTCGGTCGTGAAATAGAAACTACAGTGAAGATCAAAAATATTTTAAGTGCAACAGTAGGATAAACTTTCCAGCTACTGCTCTACATAGTGGCAGTTACGACTGACACATTTGTCATAGCATTGTAGCAGTTTTCCTCAATACCGTTGTCTTAGAATTCCTCTGAATAAATTTCCTGCCAATTCTCTACGCAGATCTGCGGCTTGTTGTCAACGACAAAATTTTGTCTTTATAGCAGCGGCTTAAGTGAGCGGATATAAAACTCAGAGGTAGCCAAGTCCCCGCTGTATGGTGGGTGATCAAACACTTCCTACCAAAATTGCTGCAGGAACGTCCTCATTGCCCCTGCAGTGTGCGGCAGCCAAACGTCATAAAGAAGGAAACGTATGGCGATAACGCTGTGTGGGCTGCATGAAATCAGGCGAAATCTCTCACAGGCACTCATACATGGCGGAAGACACTGTTTTTTGGGCATCTTTAGGTGCTCTCTGTGCACAGAGAACTGAAAAGATCGAAGTGACGCGATCGTTGGCAGATCTATGCAAAGCTTCTGCAAACTTTCGTTGTGGTTTCCACTGCACGATCAAGCAGACCATACTTTCCGAGTAGCCCTCTCAGAGCGCTATAAGCCAAACTGTCTGCAACATGGTATGTTGTTTCCACATACATATATGCAGCTGGAATCGGAGAGGTGACAAGGCTCATTTTTAAAATCTAAAATAAAACTGAGTGGGAACTGTCGACGGTTTTTTCGAACTAGATGTCTTAGGGGGACCCATTGCCATTTTTTTAATGTGTGTGATATCTTATGGGACTTAACTGCTAACGTCATCAGTGCCTAAGCTTACACACTACTTAACCTAAATTATCGTAAGGACAAACACACACACCCATGCCCAAGGGAGGACTCGAACCTCCGAAGGGATCAGCCGCACAGTCCATGACTGCAGCGCCCCAGAACGCTCGGCTAATCCCGCGCGGTTTTGCCAGTTTAATCACGCGTATGTCAACCTCGCGTCTCCGCCACACCCCTCCACACCCTCAAACCACATTTTGTCCCTGTAGGTTCCAATCTGCAAACGACAGTAAAAATTCGGTGGGGCAACCACGTTCAAGGGGAATACTACGCCATATAGCCTTTAGAGAATGGTTGTAACCTGTTGGATTGTCAGCAATGTCAGCGTCCCCCATCGCTCATTGCATTTAGAACTGTCATTTTCCACCGCGATATGGGTGGGAGTCATCGCCCCAAGGGAAGGTGGTTTCATTGACGCGTTTTATGCAACCCCTGCCGCCTTCGTTTTAATTCTGAGCGGCGGTGTGTCTGAAATGTGTTCCTCGGCCAACCACAAGAAAACTCCGAGATTTCAGTGATGGGTGTCGCGGTTGTGGCCTCTATCTCAATGGCGTCAAACGAAAGAGTTAAACGTCCACTGTGGCAACGGGCAGAATTGTTGTGAAATTTGGTGCGGATGTGACATCATTAACCCATCTTACGGCTCATACGACCTTCTGAGCTGCGGCCTGTTTTGAAGTGTCATCGAGCCAAGGGTGACGTCGCAGGGCGCCAGTTTTGCACCTTTATTGAAGAAGGCTGTAGGCACTTTGAGCCACAATTCAAATTTCTGTGTCGTAATGTGTGTTAAGTATGGAATTTCGAAAAACTGATCCTTTAATTCTATTGCACAGTGTATTTTCCCATACTGACCTGTGCTTATTAACTTCTTGGTAATCTGCTTTTACAAGTATACCTACCAGGTTGGTACGGCTGAATTTTGATCTTTTAAGGACAATGAGTACTGAAACCTCTTTATTGAAGTGAGTGTGGCTGTACTTAAATTGCTGAATGAAGGAGACCCACAATATCTTAGCGCTGCGCAATCTGACTGCCCATAAAAAAATAACCAGACTTCAAATAATTAATTCAAAAGAATGGCCCTGACTAAAACAAATCCTAACAGTAACCTATACATTTCATTAAGCACTTACCACACAAAAATCTTCATTATGTGAACTACTCCAATACCGTGGGTGTCAATACTGCCAGCTAAATAAAAGAATCTAGCTACTAAAGCAACTAACAGGCATGTGGTTAGCAAAGGAAAGATTTTCTTGAAAACCAAATCATGTATTTTTTTACGTTAATATTGTGACATCCACTTGTGACACGGATATAAATCGTAACTGACATCTAGAACAAAGGTATATAATCATGAATAATATTGAATCTCCAAGTCGAACGTGTCCAGATTGTTAGCCTACGCTAACACTTGAGACCTCTATCCTCCATCAATGTTAACTTCTCACATCTAACATCCATCACTGCTGGCTGTTCACCTCCAACTGCCCAACAGTACTTCCATCACTGCTGTCGACTAACTTCCAACTGCATAACACAACTGGCAATTAACTTCCAACAACGAATCCAACCAGCCACAGAGTCTCTTAAAAAGAAACCGCAATCAGAGATCCAATGCAAAGCGCTACACAGCGCTGCCAAAACAGATGCAGCCCACTTACAGTACCAGCAGTCATTTGCAATTTGATTCAGTATCTATCATTTCGATACCACCCTCTTTAAAGAGTAATGTTATTCTGCTGTATTTTACCATGAAAATATTTCCACGGCCTACGAAATTCAGTAGACTTCTGGATATATGCGCTGGCAGCAGCAAAATAGACCCTGTTTAATACACTTCCGATAAAATGAAGTCTTTCACTAGTTTGTCTTCCTGGATCACCTCGGGACTTGGACTTATAATGTAGATGAATTCTGGTCCTAAATCTGTTCATCAGGATTATGATCTTGGATTTGTTACTATTTATTATGGCTGCTATTGTTGGATAGTACGTGTTCAGTTATTGTCGTGAGTGCTGTGTCTGGTCTTGTGTCGACACCCATATCCTCAAATCATCTGCAAACACTGTAAATACGATTTTCTTTTGTAATAAGGTAAGGTCTGGGAATGAGCTTTTAACTTTCGTTACCAGAGGTCCGACCGCAGTTGCGAGTTGGGCCGCCGACAATGGGCACCACCGAGGGCATGTCCACTTTATATGGTATGCCCCAGTTAGTTATCCGCTGATCATGATTTTTTGACTGGCCCCTTCTAAAGATGACTCTCACAAGTGGTGAGTATTTGTTGCAGGTACCTAACTTCCGTACTGCTTTAAGCAGAAATCGGAGCAGAATTCCATAGAAAGAATTCGAAAAAAATACTGATATCACGCACCACGTTGTTTCCCATGTATCCGTGGTGCCTGTTAGGTCATGGTATTTATTTACGGTGTGTGCTGCGAAAGTGTGGTAATCACGTTATTCATCACAATTCTTCTTCACTGCTCGGGATAATAATGGACGGGGCAAAACCACATTGCTAAGGTAGTCATAGTCTGCAGGAAGCATAATGGGGTCTGTTCAAAAATCAGGGATTTACTGATGACACCGTAAAGTAAAAAAAGCTAAATGTGTCTACGAGAATTAAAATAAATGTCACCAAGAAAAGGCACTTTTTATTTCCAAAACAAATAATTCGATGATCGTTGTCGGGTCTTTCTTGGCTACCTATATGATGGATCTCTCCTGGAATCTTATAGGGAGCTGTTGGACTTTCCAAGGATCATTCCATATTCCAAAAATGAACAGCATAGAGTCAGAAGTGATGACACTTTGTGCAGGACCTGACCATCATTTTGCTGGACAATGCTCGAGTACGTTGAGTGCAAGCTGTTCAAGAATTGTTTGACTGACGAGGCTGCTAAATTCTCTACCACCTACTGCACGCCCCCGGACTTAAGCCCTCGTGAGTTCAACTCGATTTCTAAACTGAAGGACACTTCTCGGCATTCGCTTCAGAACTGCTACTAAATCGTCGGCCAATAGACCACGCCGCTCGAACTGTCAACATAACTGGCACTGCTAAGAGTATCCTGCGACTTCCACATCGCTGACAACGGGTTATACACAATGCTGGTGACGACTATGAGGGTCAGTAAGACTCCGAAACGCGTATCTATTTTGTACGAGCTGTAAATAAATAGTTACGTATCACTGTTAAAATTCCATCCCTCGTAATAACACTTCCGTGAATACTTAGCTGGCAGAAGTGTTGTCCGATTCTGCCAGAACGTCAACAATAACAATTTGAAAAACTGTTTCGAGTTTGTCATCTATGTCTACTGCAGTATACAACTCATGGAAACGTTGCAGCACTGCGCTTTTGTTATAACAGTAGTGTTATGTTGCGTCACTTCGTATCTTGTGTTCTTTTTTATTTTGTATTTTGTCCTCTCCCAAGTTAGGATTAAGTGCTACAGGGACATATTTTCCTCTTGGATAATACTGTCACCTCTAGACCTCACATCAACATCTTCTAGTTTTCGTCTCTGCATTCACATATGCTTCCTCTATATTTATTAGTGATTATGTTTCGTGTGTCTTCGTACATTTCTCAGAGACACATGAAATAAAATGCTTCTCACTTTTATTGTAACCATATTGTCTTCCCAATCTGCGTTGTTAGCATTTTGCGTGCTCCATCCAACAGTTTAATCTGCGGGGATATTTCTTTACGGTAGTGACGTAGGCACCCGTGTTCCCACCACGGGTATTTCCTTGTCTCAGGCTAAGGCGATATTTAATTTCTATTATGCTTTCCCACGAAAAGCTGTCGATTTTCGTAAAACGACTTTGGTAATACGAGTACAGTGGATGGAAAAATTAGTAGGCCACATTTCTGATGCAGTGATGTTAAATAATAAATCTTGTGAGATATAAATCTGGTCTTTCCTTCTCACAGAAAGACTATTCACTTAGGTGTATAATAGTAAGTCCGCGTTTGTTGCCTCCCACGTGTCAATCATACTTAAATTTCTAACCATATATTCAAGTTCCATGCATCTATTTGAATTTGGCTTTTGATATTTTTTATAAACAACAGAGTTAAAATCACAATCAAATACACTCCTGGAAATGGAAAAAAGAACACATTGACACCGGTGTGTCAGACCCACCATACTTGCTCCGGACACTGCGAGAGGTCTGTACAAGCAATGATCACACGCACGGCACAGCGGACACACCAGGAACCGCGGTGTTGGCCGTCGAATGGCGCTAGCTGCGCAGCATTTGTGCACAGCCGCCGTCAGTGTCAGCCAGTTTGCCGTGGCATACGGAGCTCCATCGCAGTCTTTAACACTGGTAGCATGCCGCGACAGCGTGGACGTGAACCGTATGTGCAGTTGACGGACTTTGAGCGAGGGCGTATAGTGGGCATGCGGAAGGCCGGGTGGACGTACCGCCGAATTGCTCAACACGTGGGGCGTGAGGTCTCCACAGTACATCGATGTTGTCGCCAGTGGTCGGCGGAAGGTGCACGTGCCCGTCGACCTGGGACCGGACCGCAGCGACGCACGGATGCACGCCAAGACCGTAGGATCCTACGCAGTGCCGTAGGGGACCGCACCGCCACTTCCCAGCAAATTAGGGACACTGTTGCTCCTGGGGTATCGGCGAAGACCATTCGCAACCGTCTCCATGAAGCTGGGCTACGGTCCCGCACACCGTTAGGCCGTCTTCCGCTCACGCCCCAACATCGTGCAGCCCGCCTCCAGTGGTGTCGCGACAGGCGTGAATGGAGGGACGAATGGAGACGTGTCGTCTTCAGCGATGAGAGTCGCTTCTGCCTTGGTGCCAATGATGGTCGTATGCGTGTTTGGCGCCGTGCAGGTGAGCGCCACAATCAGGACTGCATACGACCGAGGCACACAGGGCCAACACCCGGCATCATGGTGTGGGGAGCGATCTCCTACACTGGCCGTACACCACTGGTGATCGTCGAGGGGACACTGAATAGTGCACGGTACATCCAAACCGTCATCGAACCCATCGTTCTACCATTCCTAGACCGGCAAGGGAACTTGCTGTTCCAACAGGACAATGCACGTCCGCATGTATCCCGTGCCACCCAACGTGCTCTAGAAGGTGTAAGTCAACTACCCTGGCCAGCAAGATCTCCGGATCTGTCCCCCATTGAGCATGTTTGGGACTGGATGAAGCGTCGTCTCACGCGGTCTGCACGTCCAGCACGAACGCTGGTCCAACTGAGGCGCCAGGTGGAAATGGCATGGCAAGCCGTTCCACAGGACTACATCCAGCATCTCTGCGATCGTCTCCATGGGAGAATAGCAGCCTGCATTGCTGCGAAAGGTGGATATACACTGTACTAGTGCCGACATTGTGCATGCTCTGTTGCCTGTGTCTACGTGCCTGTGGTTCTGTCAATGTGTTCATGTGATGTATCTGACCCCAGGAATGTGTCAATAAAGTTTCCCCTTCCTGGGACAATGAATTCACGGTGTTCTTATTTCAATTTCCAGGAGTGTACGTCGCTGGTCCACGTCGTTGTATAGGCCGCTGTGGAACAGAGTTAAAATCACCATCAAATACGACTCTGTTCGATGTCGTTGGGTCGACTTTGCGGCCGAGCGGATCTAGGCACTTCAGTCCAGAACCGTACTGCTGCTACGGCCACTGGTTCGAATCCTGCCTCGAGCATGGATGTGTGTGTTCCACTTAGGTTAGCTAGGTTTCAGTAGTTCTAAGTCTAGGGGACCGATGACCTCAGATGTTAAGTTCCATAGTGCTTAGAGACATTTGAACCTGTAAGTAGGCTGTTTATGTTTTCTTATTGGCAAAGTTACGTAGCGCTCTATAATGAAAATCACTGGCTGTGCTGTGTGCAGTCTGTGGCTAGTTTGCATTGTTGTCTGCCATTGTAGTGTTAGGCAGCGGCAGCTGGATGTGAACAGCGCGTAGCGTTGCGCAGTTAGAGGTGAGCCGCCAGCAGTGGTGGATGTGAGGAGAGAGATGGCGGAGTTTTGAAATTACATATATTATGCCTTTTGATGATATTAAGGTAAATACAGTGTTTGTTCTTTATTAAAATCTTTCATTTGCTAAGTATCCCTATCAGTAGTTAGTGCCTTCAGTAGTTTGAATCTTTTATTTAGCTGGCAGTAGTGGCGCTCGCCGTATTGCAGTAGTTCGAGTAACGGAGATTTTTGTGAGGTAAGTTATTTGTGGAAGGTATAGTTTAATGTTAGTCAGGGCCATTGTTTTGTAGGGATTATTGATAGTCAGATTGCGTTGCGCTAAAAATATTGTGTGTCACTTAAGTGAATGCTTGAGTACGTTCAGTTTTGCTCAGCTGTTTGAAAAGCAAATAGTGTAAGAGGTTTATCAGCACAGTCGTGTATAAATTTTTCTAAGGGGACGTTTCATATGTCGACCCTTAGCCGAGGATACCTCACTGGAATCTTCTGATTTTTTCTTGTAGTTTGTGTAATTAGTGTAGATTTTGTTTATTGCTAGCGCGTAATTGTAGAGAGAATCTCCTTTGTAGTTGCAGCCTTTCATTGTTGTACAGTAAAACAGTTGTGGCATGCATGTAGATTTGCACCAAGTATTTCGCAGCTGCAATTAACTAGATATTATTTTCAGTACTATGTTAATGTGTTCTCTTATTTTTGCTCTTCAAATTGTGCTTTTCTGTGTTATCGTGTGAAATATTGTGACAATAATGACGTGTGAAAAACGTAACACTAGGCTTCAAAGTAAACTGAGAAATAATAGTGACGACGAGCGTAGCTTATCAGCACAACTGGGTAGTGAATTAACAGACATTCGAAGTAGTAATTTGGTAATTGTGCATAGGGAGATGGAGCGGGCGGCAAATGATGGTGTAGACAGTCAAACAGGTAGTGAACAGGGAAGCATTATCGATCGATCGGTCGGCAACAGCTCGCCTCAGGAATCCGAAATGATAGGACACAATTTTGCAAATACTGTAGATTCAGGTTTTGCGTCCTCACCGTTTTCTCAAATGAGTCAAGACACATTTTCTGCTTGTCAAAATGTGAATGTTGCCGGTGAAAATGCACTGCCAAAAAGCATAGAGAAACAGATTCCAGACACTAATACGTTATTATTGCAATTAATGCAACAAATGGAACAAAATCAGAGACAAATGGGACAGAATCTTCTAAAGTTAGACACAATGGAACAAAATCAGAGACAAATGGGACAGAATCTTCTAAACTTAGACACAATGGAACAAAATCAGAGACAAACACAGCAACAGTTACACACAATGGAACAAAATCAGAGACAAACACAGCAAAAGCTTCAAAAGTTAGACTCATTGGAACAAACTCTCGAACAAACACGTGAAGATTTAACTGCTGAGTTACATAACATTGAATCGAAATGTCAGAAAGTGTGTAATGACGTAAAAACACAAATTTGTGAGCATTTTCAACCTATTTTTTCGCGGCATGAAAATGCATTACAGAATCACGAAGCAGCCATAAAAGAACTGCAAACCATTGTTCATGAAAATCTTGAGACCTTGTGGGCTAAAATTGACTCAGTTGCATCTACCGATTCGGTTACGCAACTTGCAAAAACTCAGGAAAACTTAAAGGACACAGTAGATTCGATTTCAACACAAATGGACACTCTGAAGCTTGGTTCAGAAAAACACACTGAGGAAATGTGTTCATTATCAGAGAAAGTAGTTGAACTTTCGGATCAGCTAAATAATTTATCTACGAAGGTAGATGATAATCTGAATGACGCAAAACCGGTAGTCTTTGTAACGTCTAGAGAAACAAAAACAATATATTATGTAGTAATTAGAGAATTAGATGTATCATATTGTGTCATTGCATAAAATTATGTATTTTTTTTTATTATTTATTTTTGAAAACGTCTGCGTCGGCGAGTAATAAAACCGACACAGAAGATAAATGTTAAACAGAGATTAAAAAAAGAACTAGTATATAATGCGTGATGTAGATTAATGTCTTTGTCTTCTTGATTTGGAAGTTGTGCGAGTAAGATCTCCTGTTGTTGTCGTAGAGAACGCCAATGTAGCACTCTTTTGTCGAGACTAAGCAATGTACGCCATTACGGGTGAATTCACAAAGGTCTGTAATCACTGAGATATTTAAAGGTTTTAATAGAGTTGTTTAAATGAAAACTTGTATTATTTATTGTTAAGCTTGCTTGCATATTATCCCATCCTGTTGAGACATTTTTCAGTTATATAAATATTATCTGTGGTGCTGAGCTGCGTGGAGAACGAAGAGCCGCTGCCGCGGCGTATTTAAACGACTTACAATATAGTCGAGCATACCGCAAGGAAGCGGTAAAATAATAGTAAAATAATATTATTTCTTTTAGTTCCCAGACTGACAATGAAGATCAGCAGATTTTATGATGTATTGCAGATTGACACGGGCTGCTGATAGGATATAATTTACAGTGCAAATAATTTAATGTACCTTCAGAATCTGATAGGAATCTTGCTGTGCTCCATCCTGATCTGGCAAACTTTATAGTGACAACGTATTTTTTTTAATGAGAGTCTCATGTTCTTGGGCTAGTCGTGGTATGAAATAGCATTTTAACGAGAAATAAAATCCACTGCAAACTTGTGTTTTTGAACGATCATACGAACTGTAACATCAGTGTTCATAACAAAGTAATTTCAACTTTTAATCACTATGAAGTAGGGAAGATATATTGATTCCTAGCATGAGTTACAGTTACGAAAAATCGTTCCTTAAAGTGTAGGCCAGATACAGAACAATAAGACTTCCATATATACATATTATTCCGCTAAAAGGTAATGATGATAAAGAAAAGCAAAGCACAGCATTGCTAAAAGTATTTCACGTAACTCTTCTCGTAAATGTGTTGTTACAAAGAGAATAAATAAACCAAAGAATAACAATTTAACAATTTGAGACGGAGTTTTACGCGAAATCTTTAATGACACAGAAGAGAGCGAACAAATTAGGAAACTGAAACAAAATCTGAATCAAATTGATACGCAACATCAAAGAGAAATCCGGGAAGTACAAGATCAGCTGACACAGGTAATACAAGAATTACATATTTCGGAGGACACTCGCGCTCCAATACGGGAAGAGGGACATAGAAATATGGAACAGCCACAAATTAATAACACAGGGCACTTCGGAAATTATGAAAGAAATTGGCAAGGTACACCGAATTTTGAGATGGAACCGCCGAAACGATGTAACAATGACCGACATGCAACTCGCCGAGATGATGATTTTGATTATAAGCTGTTCATTACTACACGTAAATCCAAAACGTTTAAGAACTCTGCCAACGACATTCATCCACAAGCGTGGCTCCATCAATTCTCTCATTGTTTTCCTCCCAACTGGTCATTGGAGCACAGATTAGAATTTATGTGTGGCTACTTGGAGAATGAACCAGCTGTAAGAATGCGATCGGTCATTCACGATTGTCACAGTGAAGGAGAATTTTACCATGCCTTCCTCTCAGCATATTGGTCTCAAGCTACACAAGACCGAGTAAAACATAGCATCATAATGATGAAACGTTTCGAACAATCTGAATTTTCCAGTCTTATGAAATATTTTGAAGACATGTTGCATAAGAATCAGTATCTTTCAAACCCATACAGCCCCTCAGAACTCATCCGCATTTGCTTGATCAAATTACCTGAACATTTACAGCATATTATTTTAGCAGGACGTTGCAAAAACGACATTGAAGCTTTTCAGGGACTGTTACAAGAACTAGAAATTGACACTGACAGTCGCGGGATGCGAAAACAGGAAAACAATTACTACAGGTCACATCCGTCACAATTCCGTGACGACAGAAACAATAACTGGACACGACAAGCCTATTCTTACAACGTAAATCGTGACCAAAACAGACACCACCCGTATGACAACCGTTAGCAGAGTAGTAATAGTTACAGAGAGAGATCGCATTTCCGTAGTAATGAATATGACAGAGACACTCATAGAAACAGACAATTTGGCAACCAGAACAATTATTGTCACGGGAGACAGAATAACTTCAGACGCAACGGTCCACCGTGCAGTGGTAATTCAGGGAGAAATTCTCCACCACATGACCGACAAACAAGGAAGTATGTAAACTACCGACAAAACGACAGACGCGAATTTCATCAGAACTGGCGGGTTTCAAACAGAGCTGGGCCCTCTCGGCAAGGCGAATTTGTGGAAGTTAGGCCTCTTAATCCCAGTAACGACGCACGGCAACAAAGAGACAGACAATGACTCGCACCGCAGGCATACACGTGCGCCGGCTGGCTCCGAGAAAAATAACATTATATCTGGTACTGCTAATGAGATTTTAATGCAACATTTTGGTGTACTTGAAAATACATTCCGGATTTAAAGTACTTTCTGAGAGATACCAGATGACACAGTGGTTAGTTTATGTCACAGCTACACGATTATATCACAATGTTACTAATGTGTGACACAATTTACATTGCTGCTTTTGCGGAGTATCTGTTTTATATCTGCACAGTTTTTCTGAATTCTTCTGGAAAGCAAAACATGTTTTAGTAGTAACTTTTGTGGTATAGCTACAAGGAGACAGCATTTTCTGTAGCACAACAATACGTTACAGCACAATACTTTCTTCATCACGGCAATAAGCGTAATAAGTAAGATATCTATACGCAAAGGATTTCACTTTTGTTTATCATGAGGTAAGTACATTGACTTCTGCAGAACTTAGCTTTTGGAGGACGATAACTACGACACTTCCACAGAGATTATCTTACAGCAAGACGCACATCTAGCACTACAGGACACGTATTTGAGTGATTAATTTTGTACTTAAAACATTTATTTTTAAAGATTTTTGAATTACAAAGAAAGTTTTTCGTGATACATTTCATTCCATTGCTGTAATCTGTAACACCTGAGGGTATAATTACAATAATCCTCAGGGGGGTACATGCCTGCTTTGTGTACCATGTGTTTGGCAAGCACAAGGAGCCCTAGCTAATATGGTATTTGCTTATACAACTTTACACATCGGTACCATATTTCTCTAACACAAATTACACAGCTATCTGATCATTTAACTGAGAGATAAACATTTTTTTTACTACGTTAGTGACACATGTTTACGTAATTACACCGTTGGATAACTTCACACTTACAAAATTGTATTTTTGTCTGTACTTTGTGAACTGTTCATATCTTTTCAGACCCATTGTGATACTATGAGAGCTTTGAATGATGTATTTAGTATGAGATCATGATTTTTAAAGTATGTTTGAGGCAGATGACACTATTGAAATGAGCAGAGAATATTTTTTATGGTTTGAAATTATTGCAGAAAGCTATGACTTTTTTGAGATTTGACTGAGGTGTTATGATGTTATTTTTACGACGACGATGTGTATTATGCTGTTGAGGTATGTTTATGTCAATAAGATGATGCTACCATATATGAGGAATGTGATTACGTGTTTATATGTATATGAATAATGAATAGAAGTTAGGGACTCTTGACTTGTGAAAAAGGATGTTGTAAACCAAGAATCGTACTTTAAGAGTTATGAAATGTGTGTAAATGTGTCAATGTATCAGACACTGTTATATTCATACGATTTTGTTTCTACACATTTGCAACGTAAATTCTCGACCTGTGAAATTTTATATGAGACTGTCACTGTAGCGGAAACTGCTGTCGTAAATATTTCCGTAAGAAAGTTAAGTGACCACCTGCACGTGCGTCGTCGGCACACAGCTGTGTCAGACACCTGGAGAACAAGCCATTAGGGTGTGCCTTTCTGGAAGCACAGGTAGAAAAAAAAAAGGGAGGCCATTATCCTCGCTATTGACATTTCCTTGTTGAAAGCATACTGTGGAGCTCGTAATTTATGATATTTACTGAAATGCCTAATGAAACGATGAGAAACATTTCACGGCTATTGTCTTGCTAGTTGAGAAAAATGCTATATGGCTTGCTTTATGTATTTATTTACACATTTTGTTTAATATATAGTTTCTAGCTGCACTGCAGCATTGGTTAAAATAAAATTTAATATATGTACTAATATAGCTATTTTATGCCTACAGATCCAGTCAATAAGAAATTTATGATCTACTTCCAAGAAACTGAGGGCACGTAAATAGACATTTCCCTTCACAGGAATTGCATAAATAATTTCTTTATGGTTTGGTAACTTATCCGCTAGTGTAAGTTCTCATGATGCATCACTCTAGTGTTAAGATGTGACATAGGTATTAGACATGGCCATTTTAGTGTAATATTTTTTCTGCTTGAGCTTTGTCATGTATAGATATAAGTTTTATATTTTTTATAATTTTTATATTTGCTGCTGCTGTTTGCCAGGCATAGTGTTACTGAATTTGACTTTGTGTTACTCTTCTAAGCTAGTTTTTCTTGTTTCCTGCACAGTGCCTTATATTAGTTGTTATTAATGCTGCTTGCTTTGCCATTTCTATTTTTTGTCATTGATGTTTGTATTAATTGTTTTATGTGATGCTGCATTGCCTCGTCCCTTAGTTTAGCATCTGAGCTCAGTAGATTTAAGTTAGCTTAAGAGGGGTAGACTATATAAGAAACTAACTATGATGAATTGGAAGAAATGCATTGAGAAGCTATAAGAAAATGGTGTGGCCAAAAAAAAAAAAAAAGAATTTTGAAAGAGGATATGAACAAAAAAAGTAGGGTTTAGGGACAACAGGTTTAGGTAGGATTTTCTTGGAAATAAATGATGAGGTAAGAAATATATGAAATAAATACAGAAAGCATGCTTGGATAGGATTTTTTGGTGGAAACAAAGGATGAAATAAGTGGAAAGATGTATGGAATGAAGTTTTGGGGTGGACTGCAGTACCAAATGTTACACTGAAAACGAACCCTGTCCTTTCCTTTTGTGTTATCCCACTATGTGTTTGTGTACCCTTGTGTATTTGTTTTCTTCCTGTCTCTGTGTAGTTTCATAGAATTTTTTTCTTCTTCTAATACTAAGCTATATTCACTATGATGAGGAATACTGTTATCCTCAAATATACTTTGCATTAATAATATGGTATTTTCTTTGTAAAGATGTTTAAACATTATGTATTCTGTTTTGTTTTAATGCTCATGTGTGAAGTTGATGTTTCGAAAGTGATTCTGATCTTTTATTTTTGTACTCATGTCATAATTCCTGTAACACTGATGTTTATGTTATTTCTATTCTTTTGTAAAGCTTGTACTACAAATGTTATCTATATTGTTATGTTCTTTAATGATGTATTTTGTACCTTTGTAATTGTATTCTCATGTTATAATATTGTAATTGACACCAGTTCATCAAATTAAGTAACTTGTAAGTTACATTTCACTGCACACGTTTCTGTTGGTCATAGTATATGGACAATATGTGAGAAGTTGGCACTGTTAGTGTTTGCACGTGTGTTAATAATTCAGCAAGGGACTGGATAACAGCATTGCTGGTTCTAAGGACATTTCAAACAAATTTTTTTGTGAGTGGACAAGTGGTGGTTTATGGACTTGCTATATTCTCCGCAAGACTCTTCGATGGTGAATGTGCACCTGCACAGTCGCAACAGATGGCTGCTGGCCGTCTCTACAAGGACTACAGTGGGTCTACACCTTTGATGACTCACCAATACCATTATTTCTATAAGGACTGCAGTGGGTCTACACCTCTGGTGGCCCACAAATGCCATAATCTCTACCAGGACTACAGTGGGTCTACTCTGTGATGACCTACTTACCAATCTTCTTCAAACCGTCGAATGACTCTGCTGTGGGTTTGCTCTGTTGTGGCCCATTACCTGTCAGCATGTCAAGAGTCAGCACTGTCTTTCTGTTGGAAGGACAACACTACTTCTTCAAGACTGCATGAACATCCACTACTTCCGTGTGCATTGTCTTTTACTGCTCAGACTTTGATAAAAGAAACGGCAGTTTTACTGTGATGAATGATCAGGACTGTCTTTATCGACTGTGAGATAATTTTAGCTTTTGACCAATATTGTATCAATAAGTGTGTGCATTAGATATCTTTGTTATTGTAATTATGAAAAATTTTTTCAAATCATTATTGGCCACTGCCCAAAAATATTTTGTAAAATTTTTTGTGGGGAGCATGGGGGCTATGTAAGTAGGCTGTTTATGTTTTCTTATTGGCAAAGTTACGTAGCGCTCTGTATGAAAATCACTGGCTGTGCTGTGTGCAGTCTGTGGCTAGTTTGCATTGTTGTCTGCCATTGTAGTGTTAGGCAGCGGCAGCTGGATGTGAACAGCGCCCCTCACCTCCATGCTGTCCAGTGGGTGGCCAGGGGCAGTCTTCTCCTCCGGCGGGTCGTCTGCCTCTCTCCCCTCCCCAGTGGTACAGCAGGGCAGCCACCGGCGAAACCGGCGAAACATCTTCTGCAGGAAGAAACACACCATAAATTGTCCGACATTGTGTGTGAATGCGGTGCTCTTTCAACGCATCACACTTGGAGTAGACATTAACGAAAAGTTGGAACGGTTGTAATGTACCAATCCAATTACACAGTTAGATGGGTCGATGGACAATTATTCTTTTACGTAGGATGAAACAGTATTATGTGAACTTCAACTGGGATTATATTAAAGAAGGTATCTCGAGCCACCACCTACTACTTATTTATCTTGCACCTTTGCTTCGAAAGAAAAAGCAGTTAGTGGATAGGCTGCAGTTCAGGAAAAGTTTATGGAATTTTGATATAGCTTGATAATCCTTGATTAATTCTGCAGGAGAATCAGATTGTTAAGTGCTCTCAAATATATTAAAAATAATACACGTCTGAGCTAATCTGGTCTGCGAAAACGTTGACAGGGGACTGAATAAATACCGGCTGAGTTACTGAATGTCAGCAAAGGCATTTCTTTTAGGATTAAATCTTAAAAAGGGAAGCACATGAACAAACGTGTATTTAACGGGAAAACCTTAATTTACCGTAGATTGTTTGTACCGAATATTGCCGGTAGAACCGACTCAAAAACATATATGAATTTCACGATTATTTTAAACCAGGAGTGTCGTGGGAGATATGCATTACGAATATTTTAATAGAAAATTATTCCATAATTAATACAAAATTCGCTAGTCGGTTATGAAAACAATGAATCCGAACTACGTTCTACGTTTTTCAAACGAGTAGATGTATAGGCCTACCTCTACGAGCAAATGTTTTGTCTGAAAGCATAATAGTGTGTGTCTTGTATTACTGTGTGTATCTTGTACTCTTTCCTAAGCAGTTGTAGCAGCTTTATGTGCAATTTCGGACTGCTTAATGTAATTCGCTCCTGTGTGTGCCAAACTGATGTCTGTCTAACGGCGGACGAGGACAGAAAGGACCACTTATTACATACCTGTTCCGAAGAACTGGTGTCCGGCTCGAAAAATGGACGTTTGGGCTTCTTCTCAGATGGTAATACGAATCTTTCACAACCTTCTTCTTTACGTTAACTGTTAAGTTACGGTTTTTTCAGAACACCTCGAAACAATACTAGAGCGCACGAGAACTATACGGACTCGCAATGTTCCTGAGCAACGGCGCAGATCGCTTCAAGCCACACTGCATTGTTGACAGGCAACCCAGATGACGACACATGCGCTGTTAACTGACTGCGTCCTACAGTTGCTGCGCAGTGTTTCAGTGGCCACATATTAGAGCATTTTCATAATCGTCTCTCTTTAGAACGTAAGTGTAAATTAAGGAGTGAAATATCTAATGTAAAAATTATTGCTTCAAATACGAAATATGCCAATGCGATTTCCGAATATACACCTACATCTGCATTATACTCCGCAAGCCGCCTAATGGTGTGCGGCGGAGGGTACTTTCGGTACCACTATCTGATCCCTCCAACTCTGTTCCACTCGCGAATAGAGCGTGAGAAGTTTCATTCTTTCACCTACTAAACTATAGAACAACTTTTACGTGACTTTAAGTAGTCCCATTCATGACCATGTTTTTCAATTTTTGTAGTAATGAATTGCCTTATGCTATTACAAGTTTCCTTTATAGAGTAGGTTTTTAATAGATGGAGTCAAAGACAAAGGAGCAGTCTAGATGTCTTATACTGTATTTGTATCTAATTGCATAAAAGACAGTGTTATGCGAAACGTCGGCAACTTGTTACTACAGACGTACGCTGTCACAGGGGAACCCTACGGCCAGTTTGCCTGTGAGCCCAGCTTATTGTGTCGCTGTGGTTACTCAAGTACGAAAGCTGATTTCATTCTTATCCGAGTGTGATCGACGCCGTGTGTTCGGGAAGCGAAAAGAACAAAAACGGTTAACTCTACTGATATTAGAACAGTTACTGCAATTCACTCCATCTCGTTGGTCGTGCTATGTTCTTTGAGCTGAAATTTATGTATGTGAGTTGCGAAATATTCAGTAAGATTAATTCGAATGTCGGTGCAAATGCTTATGTCCAGACATAGCATAGGAAGTGACTCTGAGTACACTAGATACACTCAGAGGTGAAAATTTCTCTTTCACAATGATGGCGCCAGCAGTTTCGCGAGTTTTCGATATGAGAGGTACTTGCACCCACCGGTTCACATTTACAAATTCATAGACACAAACACGGCTCACACTTTCGATGAGCGTTTCATAAGGGGAGACAATAACCAGTAAATTTAGCAGGAGTTAATGTTGTGTCATGTTAACTAAATATCTTAATGCAGGTTAATACACTCCTGGAAATTGAAATAAGAACACCGTGAATTCATTGTCCCAGGAAGGGGAAACTTTATTGACACATTCCTGGGGTCAGATACATCACATGATCACACTGACAGAACCACAGGCACGTAGACACAGGCAACAGAGCATGCACAATGTCGGCACTAGTACAGTGTATATCCACCTTTCGCAGCAATGAAGGCTGCTATTCTCCCATGGAGACGATCGTAGAGATGCTGGATGTAGTCCCGTGGAACGGCTTGCCATGCCATTTCCACCTGGCGCCTCAGTTGGACCAGCGTTCGTGCTGGACGTGCAGACCGCGTGAGACGACGCTTCATCCAGTCCCAAACATGCTCAATGGGGGACAGATCCGGAGATCTTGCTGGCCAGGGTAGTTGACTTACACCTTCTAGAGCACGTTGGGTGGCACGGGATACATGCGGACGTGCATTGTCCTGTTGGAACAGCAAGTTCCCTTGCCGGTCTAGGAATGGTAGAACGATGGGTTCGATGACGGTTTGGATGTACCGTGCACTATTCAGTGTCCCCTCGACGATCACCAGTGGTGTACGGCCAGTGTAGGAGATCGCTCCCCACACCATGATGCCGGGTGTTGGCCCTGTGTGCCTCGGTCGTATGCAGTCCTGATTGTGGCGCTCACCTGCACGGCGCCAAACACGCATACGACCATCATTGGCACCAAGGCAGAAGCGACTCTCATCGCTGAAGACGACACGTCTCCATACGTCCCTCCATTCACGCCTGTCGCGACACAACTGGAGGCGGGCTGCACGATGTTGGGGCGTGAGCGGAAGACGGCCTAACGGTGTGCGGGACCGTAGCCCAGCTTCATGGAGACGGTTGCGAATGGTCCTCGCCGATACCCCAGGAGCAACAGTGTCCCTAATTTGCTGGGAAGTGGCGGTGCGGTCCCCTACGGCACTGCGTAGGATCCTACGGTCTTGGCGTGCATCCGTGCGTCGCTGCGGTCCGGTCCCAGGTCGGCGGGCACGTGCACCTTCCGCCGACCACTGGCGACAACATCGATGTACTGTGGAGACCTCACGCCCCACGTGTTGAGCAATTCGGCTTTACGTCCACCCGGCCTCCCGCATGCCCACTATACACCCTCGCTCAAAGTCCGTCAACTGCACATACGGTTCACGTCCACGCTGTCGCGGCATGCTACCAGTGTTGAAGACTGCGATGGAGCTCCGTATGCCACGGCAAACTGGCTGACACTGACGGCGGCGGTGCACAAATGCTGCGCAGCTAGCGCCATTCGACGGCCAACACCGCGGTTCCTGGTGTGTCCGCTGTGCCGTGCGTGTGATCATTGCTTGTACAGCCCTCTCGCAGTGTCCGGAGCAAGTATGGTGGGTCTGACACACCGGTGTCAATGTGTACTTTTTTCCATTTCCAGGATTGTAATTCACGAAGTACCAATGTCAATAGCCTATTAGGCCTACTACAAGCAAAAAGTGTTATGGTAGGAAATAGTTTCACGTTTCATTCGTATGATCCAGTTTCTCAAGCATGAGATCGAAAAGTAGTAGTAATACGAAATTTTTATGTTCTAATAAAAAATCTTGTCATCACTAATGCTCTAATCAGTCCTGCCATTGTCAAAACCTATTCTCCGGTTAATTTCACTAACCCCGCCAGAATCGCCGGTTCAGTTACGCCGCGTTTATTCTCCGGTTAGGCATTGTTACATG
Source organism: Schistocerca cancellata (assembly GCF_023864275.1). Classification (NCBI taxonomy): domain Eukaryota; kingdom Metazoa; phylum Arthropoda; class Insecta; order Orthoptera; family Acrididae; genus Schistocerca; species Schistocerca cancellata. The sequence goes on along the minus strand of NC_064632.1, from coordinate 592,897,646 downwards.
TTCGTACAACTCGTTTTCCGCGCTATCCTGAGCGGCGCTTATATTCTCTTCGTATAGAGGCCACTCCTGTTGTTGTGTGGTCCTAGTCAGTGGGCTATTGGCTGACGTTGTCTCACAGCCTTTTCTGTTCTTGCGTTCTTCATCTTCATGCCTGCGCTTGTGGTGAGATGGCACTGGCTTCTTTAAATAGTAGCCTTCAGTATTTAGGTGCGCCCCTGTGATGGGAGGCTTCAGTCTGAAAAAATGTTAAATATGTATCTTGATGTACCTGATGATGCATGTGATTTCAGAGGGTGCACATCCATACAGTTCAAAGACTCGTTTATGTAGGCCACTTGTGTTCGCCCCCTGGTGCACCATGGCGAGTAGTCAAAGCAGCAGCATTATTTAATCAAACGAGTGTTCGGCCTCTTCTTTAGGCTGTATTACCATTGTCAAGTCAACATGTCAGTGCTAAGCATGACATTTATCTTATGTGTTGCTCCATAAAGTATTATGTTCCACTTGGCGAAAAGTGAAGGTTACATTTTCTCCATGAGTTAGTGTCAGTGCTAAGTCACCCAACAAACATCTTGATGGAAGAAATACTCCAACGTCTGTAGCCCAGCAGCAAGCTTCTGCGGAAAAACAGCAGGTTTTTGCCACCACTTCAATCAATGGCATCTGTGTGTTTGTGGCAGGCTACTCTCACGCGAGTGCAACCATCGCCCTTTCCAGCTTATGATGAATTGGTTGAAAATTAGGACTCCTACCAGACACGGTTATGACAACACTTCCAAGTTTTTTGCACGGGCAATGTAGACCTCTGTCGGGCTGTCTTTCTTTCATGGCTTTCAGCATGCATGCAAGAGTGATTGTGCCAACTTGTGCCTTTGCAAGTACCAGCCATCTTATCATTTGATGAAATGGGCAGGCTTATTTCAACCTTTTACTGTGATGGAACGTATGTCATTCCAACGTGTGCAGAATTTTACTGTTGTCAGAAAGTCCCAAACCAATCTTACAAAACCTGGGCTGCTGAATTACACAGACAGATCTGTCTTAAATTTGTCACTAGTACCCATCGTGAATCTTACACTGATCACATGGTGTGTGATGTTATTATTCATCTGTTTCATTAGGGAAGTCTGTGAAAAAGGACTTCAAAGTGGGAATACGATGTTAAGATTTTTTCTCAATATAATGTCAAGTGTCAAGGGCTGCAAGCTATCAGATTGCTGTGTGGGGGGAGGATCAGAAATTGCTCAGTCGGCCCCTGTTAGGCACGCTGCAAGTGTTCAGGTCGATAGGGAAGCTGTTGCAGCGGTACAGTCTTCAACACTGCATCACATGGGGCAGTGTCGGTTATGGCCACGGCAGCAACAGGCAATGTCACAGCAGGGGCTCATTCTGCTTCCTTGAACACGAGTGTGCTGTATGCCCTAAGTTTGCAACAAGTGTCAAGAGAAAGGCCACTTTCTATTGGTATGTAACTCCTCTTCAAACATTGCGGATGCAGTAGTACCGATGAACATAAACTGTATCTCTGCAGTGACTCTTTCCTGCAACAAATTGCATATACAGGGTGTTACAAAAAGGTATGGCCAAACTTTCAGGAATCATTCCTCACACACAAAGAAAGAAAATATGTTATGTGGACATGTGTCTGGAAACGCTTACTTTCCATGTTAGAGCTCATTTTGTTACTTCTCTTCAAATCACATTAATCATGGAATGGAAACACACAGCAACAGAACGTACCAGCGTGACTTCAAACACTTTGTTACAGGAAATGTTCAAAATGCCCTCCGTTAGCGGGGATACATGCATCCACCCTCTGTCGCATGGAATCCCTGATGCGCTGATGCAGCCCTGGAGAATGGCGTATTGTATCACAGCCGTCCACAATACGAGCACGAAGAGTCTCTACATTTGGTACCGGAGTTGCATAGACAAGAGCTTTCAAATGCCCCCGTAAATGAAAGTCAAGAGGGTTGAGGTCAGGAGAGCGTGGAGGCTCGTTGTTTTGGCCACCAGATGAACTGGGTTCCTGGCACCATTCAGCATCACTGGGGCCAACAGCTGTGTGTCATCCACACTCCTGATGAGTAGATGCCCATCATTTCGACCAGCTGTGGCTATGCACAGCAGGGCATGTTCTGGAGAGCCCACTGCCTCCTCCGCCTATGGTTGTTCCTGTGTTGCAGACGGTCTGTTTCCTGCCGCAGAGGGAATTGCTGCCTGACAGATTGCTATCTAGAGTTCCTGCCTACACCCAAACACCTTGATTACTGTTGCTGGTGCAGCCCCTGTCCCCCACCCTGCACCTTAATTCGCAGCCACCGTTGCTGGATCCAGTAAGGCCATCATCTCCGATGCCCCCCAGTGCCGACTGCTGATCTCGATGAGGACTTTCCTATGGAGACACCGTCCCTGGTCATGCTCCTCAGCCTCTCGTGAGTGGGGGGAATGGCACGCCAACCTGCCACCTGATCACTTCTGCAACTACCCGCCTGTGCTTGCCTACCGTATGCTGCAGCAGCCGCCATCATCTGGTGATGAAATGGACGTCACGTCAGCGTCATCATTAGTATTTCCATTACTCATAATCTCAGTACCTTCTGCGATCAGCGATTTTTTTCTGGTACTTGTGCTTTTTCGGTATCAGTGCTTTTTTTCTGTGCCATGAATTTTTATGTGCCTATTGTTTTTTTTATGTAAGTAAGTGATTTTCCCACTCTCTAGAATGGAGAAGTTGTAGCGGTTCTGTCTGCTTTCATTATCTTCGTTATGTTGTCCTCAGTGTCGACGCACTGCGTTGCTACACTGGCTGAAAATGGGGTTTGTAATTTGGACACTGACTGCAATAAATAATGTAGCCGACAGATGCTCAGTTGTGTTTCACTGTCTTTTACTTTCACTTTTCACAAACTCCCCCCCCCCCTCCCGCCCCGTATACACATTTAATATGGCCAGTGCACTATTGTTTAAACTTTCTACAAGTGTCATTAATAGTTAGCAGTCAAACCTCCACATACTGCTACAATAGTTTCCTGTTGAACATGTATGAGCAGTAAAACCTAACCACAAAGATCACATTCTTGATGAATAATCAGGTACATATGGGGCTGACACTGTCATTGTGTTTACTCATGGCCTAATTGTTTAACACTTATTCAACATTTAAGTTGAAGCATTGTTGTTGTTCTAACCAACACAGGTTTCTTGTCTGAAATTCAGCCATGGACTGACAGACTCTTGACCAAAGATCGGGCCCTCGCATATCATCACAAAAATAGGTGCTAAAACTGCACATGACCACAAATCGGGCCCTTGCATATCATCACAAAAATAGGTGCTAAAACTGCACATTGTTCAAAGTTAAATTTCCAGAAATTAGAATCTAATCTTAACTCATTTGATTAACTGAATACATCGAAAAATTGGTACTTTTTAACAGTTTCTTCTACTGCAAGAGTTAGGCTGAATTATTTGTTTAACTCATTAAAAAAACAAATATAGTTATGCATACAATAATTTTGACAAAACTGTTAATTACTTTGGAATTAATTAAGGGGTGGCTTTGCTAGCATGTTTCCGGCTAGAGTGAAATAGATACTTTAAGACTACTAGCATTTTGTCTTCCAAATGTTTACAATTATTACAGAAGTTATATTTTTTATATGTCAACAATGGCACTTAAGTTACAAAACAATCACTGATTTTGGCCTATAGTGAAAGAGTCTGACCAGGAATAGTCGAAATAAATTAGAAAAACAATTACATACATAGAACTAAACACAAAGTTAGAGCTGATGTTATATTATTTAAAATGGAGGTCAGTCTTTCTCTTTTATGAGAATGCAGATTATATTCACTTTTGTTAATGGAAAGTAATTAAAAAATCAAAAATGAATTTTAACGAGACAGATGACAAAACGAGAGGGGAAGTAAAATCATCCCAGCTTGCTTCGTCACGTCACCTCCTCATTCGATTGACCAGATAGATATTGCAAATAGCTAACTGGACAATTCAATGACCACAAGTGATGACAGAAATTGGGTTTAACAATGTACACCCAAAAATTATTATATAAGAAATATTATCAAAAACTACAACACATTATATTTTTTCAATTACTAACTGGCCATACGAAAATCCCCATACAAAATATTTGCATACAAGTCACAAAGTATCTAAAAGATTATGCATCTTCATCATAAGTGATGTCCTTTTTGGGTTAAACAAGGATTCCAGTTTAAAATAAGTACCACTTTGTACAAGTCCTGTCTTGCTAAACAAATTTAAATCCTCATGGGTTGAAAAAAAACTACATTATGCTGTGCATTGTAGTTCATTTTATTTGTAGACAGAAAATTTCACTTACTCAATGTTCAGTATTTTTCGCAAGCACTTTCACTTTTTCAATTAACTTTGGCACCCTCTCTCACCCAACTGTCCACACCTTCAACAGGTCCAAGTGGCAGTTAGCAAGGAAATGAACTGCAATTAGTTCCCTTAGAGGTGGTTCTCCTCCATCACAATACATGAAAAATGAAACAAAATACTCTCGTTTAGTACACTTATACTTCTAACATAAGTCTAAGAACAAAAAATCATTGCCCCATTTCTCCACTCAACTCTGAGCACTGCTCTCGTTCAACCAGAAAATTAAATCCTCAGAAAATCCAAAATGTTACCAAATAGTTGACCTGTCATAAATATTTACATCACTCTACCACCACAGTTATCAGTTAATCAGCAGAATTACTGTTCATTGTCCCACTATTACCACTTTACGTTCATAATTCCTCAGAATACAAACAGAAGTTTTCAGATAACCTATTCATCCAATGATACAAAATTATATGACTTGTACCTCACAAAAATATTGTTCTTTCTGTTAAGCTCTCATTCCCAGCAGCAGTGTTATGAACTGCACAATACACACAGTACGCAATGTTTGCCTAGTTCAACATTAGATTTTCATACAGTTATGATGCATTTGTTTGCAAACAGTTATCTTTTTCATTACTTAAGCATGTCTGTCAGTTCTGTTATTTTACTTACCTTTCTCATTTAGTTATCTAGTGGAGAGCATTCTCACTAAATATCCCTACTGCAAAGACAGGCTCCCTAACCATTAAGACCCTAACATTATTCATTGATTTAATATTTCATTATTCCTTCATTAACTAATAAATAAACACCTGCTCTGTTTATCTAAGACAAAATCATCACTTAGACAAACTATTATTTCACTGTATTCTAGCCTGAAGGGTGATATACAAACAAACATTGCTTCTTCTTTCCACATACATTATTCTAGGCAACTATGTTTAAAGTTGTAGTTCCTTAATGTTAGAAAAGTCTGTACCATGACACAGATAGATAGCTATCTCCATATACTGACTGCACTGAACACAAACACTTCTATTATACCACAATTAATATTGAGATCTCATATTTAACAGGGTTTTTACTGCATATTGCCTCTGCTGCTGCACCATATTCTACTAATTTCACACATGAGCTGATTACTTCAGATGGTAATGTTTTCAGATTAGCTGCACCTTCTCCTACACATATGCTGACACCTTTACTTTCCTGTTTACTTTAACTCTTTGTTTGACATAAATTATTTTAACCATGGTACCGCTTTATTTTCTTCTGTCCTATAATAATTCCATTATAACTAACACAACATAAAATACATAAAATTTTTCTGAAATATTCCTGTACTAAAGCATCCTACAGTACAAAATTACTTGAAAGTGAAAGGTAGAATGGTTCTGATTTACGTATGAACTACAGATAGGATAGGAGAAGAGTTTGAGTGTCTCAGAAAACATGAAAAATGAGACAGACAGCTGGGGTAAGCATATCACCACATAATGAAACCAACAGTGTTGAACCCCCTACTTGTGAACTGCACAAGAAATTAGCCTCAAATGTTACATCAATGCTGAAATTTTGAATCACCAAAAAATTTGCATTCCAACAACCGTCCTGCCAATTCCACAGTAAATATTATGTCTTGTTTCACACTGTTTGACAGCTCATCAGTAGCACCAATAATTTTTGTTCCAGACACATGCGTCACCACTTTCCCTCTGTGGTCTTAATAGATCCAAAAAATGCTTGTGACATGTCATTCAAATTACTTCCACTGTCCAATAAACACTTAACACGTATACCTTCCACACTTGCCGTTATTACAGGTTGACACACTTCCTTTTTACTTACCATGTGATCTTGTCCATACAACAAATTCTCATTAATCTTTTCTCTGGAAAAACTAACATCCTGCTTACCAAAATGTTAATCAGACACAGTCAAATGACAAATAGCATAGTTCTCTTCCTTATTACCATTCTCAAACTCTAAATCTTCATTAGGCCTAACATTATTCTCCTTTATCCCTTCTTTACTTAACACATTGCCCTCATTATTAATTATAGATTCAAATACCCAATCCTCATCACTATTGGATTCGTCATCGGTATCATCATTACACTTACAGTCTGAATTATCCACACTTTAACTTACGCTATGTTTAAGATTTTGTACCCCTTCCACTTTTTTCTCTATTTCAGTCGATTTTGAATCTACATTTTCATTTACTTTTATTGGTTTTCCCACTACCACTACTGCACACTTGGTTTCTACCTCAGTTTCTGAATCATCTCTAATTTGGTCGATTTGATTCTCAAGTTTAACTCTCTTTTCAGAAAATTGTTTCTCGAAAACCTCCACCTTTATACTATTGTCATCACAAAGTTTCTCTATTTCAGAAAATTGTTTCTTGAAAACCTCCACCTTCATACTATTGTCATCACAAAGTTTCTCTATCTCTTCTACACATTTACTGCTCGATATTAACTCATTTGTGTTAGGTTCTACTTTCTTCATATTATTTTCCATCCTATCCATACTACTTGCCATCCTATTGGTAATTGTGAACATCACTTCCACTTCTCTGTATGTCATAAACGATTTCCCTTGCTGACTTTCACTACTAGATTCTTCCTACTTAACCTTAACGACCTTATCCACTTTAATACAGTTTTCGTCCATTTCGCTCTTTACAATAGGACTTTCGTCCCCATCCTTCAAAGTTACATTTATGTTTGATTTATAATCAGCTACAGAAACAGTCCCAGTTACGTCTTTCTGTTCATTTATAAACTTAACCTCTACAGCTTTGTTCTCAATCACACTGTCTTGTTCATTAAGGTCACTCATTATGTATCACTTTGCTTTTGCAGTGAATTGCCTTGTCTTTAATTACACGTTTTCTGCTGCTCTGCTGCCACTGTTGTTGTAGGTGTCATCTCGATTTTTCGTCTGCTGTGCATTGTAATTCTCTCGGTGAAGCATCTTGTTTATTTCAATCAGCTGTGTCCACCGGTGTGCTGCTTGGCTGCTCATGTACTCAATGGCTGCTTCCATAGAACCAGCTCGCTGATTGGCTGCTGTCATACTGTAGCCATATAACTCCAGTGCTGATTGGCTGTACTATCACTACTCTGTAAACTGCTGTTGATTTCACTTTTCAAAGTCCGCAAGTCCTTGTTTATTGTCGTTACGTACAATACTCCTCACCCGGAAGGGTACCATATGGCGCAGTTCCGCCTGCTTTATTTACTTTCGTTGTGTTGTCCTCGATGTCAACGTACTGCATTGCTACACTGGCTGAAAAATGAGGTTCGTAATTTGGACACTGACTACGATAAATAATGTAGCTGACAGATGCTCAGTTGTGTTTCTCCGTCTTCTACTTTAACTTTTCACAACCCCACATATACACATTTAATATGGCCAGTGCACTATTGTTCAAACTTTCCATAAGCGTCATTAATAGTTAGCCGTCAAACCTCCACATACTGCTACAATAGTTTTCTGTTGAACATCTAAGAGTGGTAAAACCTGACCACAAAGTTCTATAATAATAATAATAATAATCAGAATAGAAAAACTGAGAGAAGACATTGGACAGCTAACACAATTTTATAAGAAATGAAATATCAGACAAAAAACGAAAAAGGTTAGGTAAAATTTCACAACAAGAGGCGATAGAGCAATTAGATGAAAAGAAGCAGGAATTACAAGCATTGGCCAAACGACTTAGAAGTTACAAAAAAAAAATGAAAATAGAAGGAAACAAAACCAAACATTCAACACAAACCAAAAGAAATTTTACCAGACAATAGATAATATACACATTAAAATAGACAATCCACCAAACATAACAGACATGGAACACTTCTGGAGCAACATATGGTAAAAACTGGTACAACATAACAGACATGCTCGGTGGATACAAGCAGAAACAGACACATACAAGATGATACCACAAATACCTGAAGTGATAATTTTGCAGCATGAAGTCACCCGAGCAATTAATTCCACGCACAATTGGAAAGCCCCTGTAAAAGATAAAATAGCAAATTTCTGGCTAAAGAAGTTCACCTAAACACATTCACATCTAACTAAATTATTTAACAGTTACATTGCAGACCTGTACACAGTCCCTGATACACTTACACATGGCATAACTTATCTGAAACCTAAAGATCAAGCAGACACAGCAAACCCAGCAACATATCGCCCCATAACATGCCTACCAACAATATACAAAATATTAACTTCAGTCATTACACAGAAATTAATGACACATACAACACAGAACAAAATCATAAATGAAGAACAAAAAGGCTGCTGCAAAGGAGCACGAGGATGTAAAGAGCAACTGATAATAGATGCAGAGGTGACATATCAAGCTAAAACCAAACAAAGGCCGCTACACTAAGCATACATTGATTACCAAAAATCTTTTGATAGTGTACCCCACTCATGGTCCGTCCGCCGCTCGTGGTCTCGCGGTAGCGTTCTCGCTTCCCGAGCACGGGGTCCCGGGTTCGATTCCCAGCGGGGTCAGGGATTTTCACCTGCCTCGAGATGACTGGGTGTTTGTGTTGTCCTCATCATTTCATCATCATCCAGGAAAGTGGCGAAATTGGACTGAGCAAAGATTGGGAAATTGTACGGGCGCTGATAACCACGCAGTTGAGCGCCCCACAAACCAAACATCATCTTCCACTCATGGTTACTACAAATATTGGAAATATACAAATTAGATCATAAATTGATACAGTTCCTAAACATACACTCCTGGAAATGGAAAAAGGAACACATTGACACCGGTGTGTCAGACCCACCATACTTGCTCCGGACACTGCGAGAGGGCTGTACAAGCAATGATCACACGCACGGCACAGCGGACACACCAGGAACCGCGGTGTTGGCCGTCGAATGGCGCTAGCTGCGCAGCATTTGTGCACCGCCGCCGTCAGTGTCAGCCAGTTTGCCGTGGCATACGGAGCTCCATCGCAGTCTTTAACACTGGTAGCATGCCGCGACAGCGTGGACGTGAACCGTATGTGCAGTTGACGGACTTTGAGCAAGGGCGTATAGTGGGCATGCGGGAGGCCGGGTGGACGTACCGCCGAATTGCTCAACACGTGGGGCGTGAGGTCTCCACAGTACATCGATGTTGTCGCCAGTGGTCGGCGGAAGGTGCACGTGCCCGTCGACCTGGGACCGGACCGCAGCGACGCACGGATGCACGCCAAGACCGTAGGATCCTACGCAGTGCCGTAGGGGACCGCACCGCCACTTCCCAGCAAATTAGGGACACTGTTGCTCCTGGGGTATCGTCGAGGACCATTCGCAACCGTCTCCATGAAGCTGGGCTACGGTCCCGCACACCGTTAGGCCGTCTTCCGCTCACCCCCCAACATCGTGCAGCCCGCCTCCAGTGGTGTCGCGACAGGCGTGAATGGAGGGACGAATGGAGACGTGTCGTCTTCAGCGATGAGAGTCGCTTCTGCCTTGGTGCCAATGATGGTCGTATGCGTGTTTGGCGCCGTGCAGGTGACCGCCACAATCAGGACTGCATACGACCGAGGCACACAGGGCCAACACCCGGCATCATGGTGTGGGGAGCGATCTCCTACACAGGCGGTACACCACTGGTGATCGTCGAGGGGACACTGAATACTGCATGGTACATCCAAACCGTCATCGAACCCATCGTTCTACCATTCCTAGACCGGCAAGGGAACTTGCTGTTCCAACAGGACACTGCACGTCCGCATGTATCCCGTGCCACCCAACGTGCTCTAGAAGGTGTAAGTCAACTACCCTGGCCAGCAAGATCTCCGGATCTGTCCCCCATTGAGCATGTTTGGAACTGGATGAAGCGTCGTCTCACGCGGTCTGCACGTCCAGCACGAACGCTGGTCCAACTGAGGCGCCAGGTGGAAATGGCATGGCAAGCCGTTCCACAGGACTACATCCAGCATCTCTACGATCGTCTCCATGGGAGAATAGCAGCCTGCATTGCTGCGAAAGGTGGATATACACTGTACTAGTGCCGACATTGTGCATGCTCTGTTGCCTGTGTCTATGTGCCTGTGGTTCTGTCAGTGTGATCATGTGATGTATCTGACCCCAGGAATGTGTCAATAAAGTTTCCCCTTCCTGGGACAATGAATTCACGGTGTTCTTATTTCAATTTCCAGGAGTGTAGTAATGAAAAATTGGAAAACCACACTTAATATCCAAACAAATTCAAATAATATCACATCACAGCCAATACAGATTAAGTGTGGAATATACCGAGGAGACTCATTAAGTCCTTTCTGGTTCTGCCTTGCTATGAACCCACTATCCAACATGCTAAATAACAGAAATTATGGATATAATATTACTGGAACATACCAACACAAAATCACACATTTGCTATATATGGATGGTCTAAAACTACTGGCAGCAACAAATCAACAACTCAACCAATTACTAAAGATAAAAGAAGTATTCAGCAATGATATAAATATGGCTTTTGGAACAGACAAATCTAAGAAAAATAGCATAGTCAATGGAAAATACATTAAACAAGAAGATTATGTTGTGGTTGGCAGGAGAGCCAACACCGTGTTACTAGAGGAGGCCGAAAGGCACGCGTTTTAGCTCGCGCAGGCTGGCGTGAGGTCTGGAACAGGACAAGGAAATTAGAATTTAGAAAAACGGACGTAGCTGGTGGGATACTTAACTTTAATCCACTAATGACGAACGTCGCTCTTGATGGTACATGATTCACAATATCAATAGTTACTGAATATGGCGCCTTGCTAGGTCGTAGCAAATGACGTAGTGAAAGGCTATGCTATCGTCTCGGCAAATGAGAGCGTATTTTGTCAGTGAACCATCGCTAGCAAAGTCGGTTGTACAACTGGGGCGAGTGCTAGGAAGTCTCTCTAGACCTGCCGTGTGGCGGCGCTCGGTCTGCAATCACTGATAGTGGCGACACGCGGGTCCGACGTATACTACCAGACCACGGCCGATTTAAAGGCTACCACCTAGCAAGTGTGGTGTCTGGCGGTGATACCACAGATTACATGTTGGATAACCACAGCGACTGCATAGAAGCGATGGAAAAAACAGATGCCTATAAATATCTAGGATACAGACAAAAAATAGGAATAGATAATACAAATATTAAAGAAGAACTAAAAGAAAAATATAGACAAAGACTAACAAAAATACTGAAAACAGAATTGACAGCAAGAAACAAGACAAAAGCTATAAATACTTATGCTATACCAATATTGACCTATTCATTTGGAGTAGTGAAATGGAGTAACAGAACTAGCAGCACTCAATACACTTATACGATCACAATGCCACAAATATAGAATACATGACATACATTCAGCAACAGAAAGATTCACATTAAGCAGAAAGGAAGGAGGAAGTCGATTTAGCGACATAAAAAACCTACATTATGGACAGGTAGACAATCTAAGAAAATTTATAGAACGAGCAGAAACTAGCAAAATACACAAAGCAATCACTCATATAAATACATCAGCTACACCACTGCAATTTCATGACCGCTTCTACAACCCTTTAGATTACATAACATCAACAGATACAAAGAAAGTAAATTGGAAAAAGAAAACACTACAAGGCAAGCACCCGTATCATCTAACACAGCCATACATCGATCAAGACGCATCCAACACATGGCTAAGAAAAGGCAATATATACAGTGAGACAGAAGGATTCATGATTGCAATACAGGATCAAACAATAAACACCAGATATTACAGCAAGCATATTATTAAAGCTCCCAATACCACAACAGATAAATGCAGACTTTGCAAACAACAAATAGAAACAGTAGATCACATCACAAGCGGATGTACAATACTAGCAAATACAGAATACCCCAGAAGACATGACAATGTAGCAGAAATAATACATCAACAACTTGCCATACAACATAAACTAATAATACAACACGTTCCTACATACAAGTGTGCACCACAAAATGTACTGGAGAATGATTAATACAAATTATACTGGCACAGAACCATTATAACAGATAAAACAACACCACATAACAAACCTGACATCATACCAATAAAAAGAAGAAATTAACACAAATAATCGAAATATCCATACCCAATAGAACAAATATACAGAAGAAAACAGGAGAAAAAATTGAAAAATACATCCAACTGGCTGAGGAAGTCAAAGACATGTGGCATCAGGATAAAGTTGACATTATACCAATTTACTATCAACTACAGGAGTCATACCACACAATATCCACCAGTACACAAAGCAATACAGATACATCCAAATGTACATATACATCTACAGAAATCTGTAATTATTGATACATGTTCAATTACCCAAAAGTTACTAAATGCAATGTAACATATACCGTAGAGTTAAAAGGAAGCCACGCTTGATCAAGGTCCGTGTCACTTTCCATTTTTAAGCAGACATAATGTCTGAGAAAGAAATGAAATAATAATAATAATTACATAAATAATTAATTAAAAGAGAATCTAGTGAAAGAAAAGTAAAATTATCCTAAATATTTCACACACACAAACACACCACTTTCTTAGCCTCTATAATAAAATTTCTTTTTCTGAAAATGCACATCACTTCACTCCTTAGTTAATTCTACTCTTTTTTACCTTTTTTTATTGTTTGATGTGAAGGTCAGTAGACTTGTGGCATGCTGAAAAACGTTTAATTTGGGCTTCAATAATCTCAGGGAAACTCCTAACTGTTTTCTCACCTTGTGAGAAAAATTCGTGGATATCACATTGGCAATGTAAGGAAAAATGTAGTAAAGCAAAACCTGTAGCATTTATAAATTGGGGATTGATGATGTTTACTATGAAATGAAAGTAGAAATGCCAAATTAAACAATCATTATTTAACAGAAGGAGCTTTTTATACAGACATCTAACATCTCGTGCATTAATCTCACAGTTTTGGACATAAAGAATTTTTTGCAGTATTCTGGCGAAATATGTAAAAATTACAGTAATCTTAGCCTGACTCTGGAGCTAAAGAAAAAATTATTCATAGTAATGTCATATCAGTAATCGGTAACTGGCGATAATAAGGGCACAATCAAACAAATTCGTAACAGGAATACAATTTCAGCTCATTTGTACAAAATGGAAACAATAATGTGATAGCATAAGATGCTGTCAGAAAGGAGGGCAACTAAAGAAGAGACAGAAAAGACGAGCACGCATTCTTATATAGAACAAAATACTGATGATGATAATACGCCGCTCTTATTATCCTAGGCATACATATTCGCTGACTTGCAGTGCAGTTCGTTGACTCAGTGGTTAAATTATATCTTTAACTCTTGATATTTCGATAGGAAAGGAAAACAGTATGTTACTACATCATGGGCAGGGCACAATATTACATCGCCCCCTAAACTGCAATTTAAAAAGTATTTACAATATTTTGAAACTAGCATCCAAATTTTGGTAATAATAGGTCCTATGATTAATCATAGACAGGTATCAGCTATTTCAATTGATCATAAGGTTTTCATTCCCTTTACAATGTTCATTGTTTAGCTTCCAGTGGATTTCTATTGCTGACATGTGCACCCTCACAGTTGGACTACAGTTTTGTTAAATTTCGATGGGCTCACCCATTGGGCAGTGGAGGGTCTGGAAAAAACAAAATTGTTTAAAAAAACCGCTTCTGTGAGCTGATGGTCGCACATGTCCACTAGTTATATTACAATCAGGTCTTTATGATATTTCAAACAGTAGTTATATATTGCAATACTATTGAGTTTTCAGTAAAATTCCTTTTACATTGTCATTCATTACCTTTTAGGTTGCACTATTTGGAAGTTATGCTTTTATAAAATATTACCCAGTAGTAAATATTTAAAGTCAATTCATTGCTGATATCTTATGAATCCTTAAATATTTCAACTCAAATCTCAATTGACTTCATGATCACAGAACAATAAATGTACCTTTTTTGCTATTAACATCATATTGGTACAGAAAAGGATATTACTCTGGATTATGATTACACAACACATTAAAAATTGTAACAGGAAAACTTAAATATTTTACAATAGAGTTGCATTAAAATTTGTGTTACTATGAATTAACCAAATTTCAATCAAAGTATACTTTAGAACTTTACTGTGTGTAGTGTATTTTATGTGGTTGTGTTTCATAACAGCTTTCCATTTAAATCTTCAAGTGATGGAATGACGAATGACTTGATTGAAGCACTGTTTGAGGTGAGGAAATATTTCGTCACAATGGAAAGGCAGACAGTAGGGACTGCTTGGTACGGTTCGCGCCCTCCCGTATGTAATTATTAGGTCCGGATGTACCTGCTGTGGTGCACCGACAGCTGCTGGCTGCGACTTTCATTCTTCCTTCCTCTCAGACACGAGCACTTGCATTTCTCTGGAATGCATCCCGTTATGGATGGGTGGCAGCCCGTTGCATGTGGCCTTGAAAAAAACCAAGTACATGTTGTAATAGTTGTATTTGTAGACGCTAGCTTATCGCCCTGTAATTTAAGTTGTACTATAAGAAAGGTATTGAGTCCTTAATTTTGCTGTTCGTCCAGAACATTTCACAGAGTGTGGAGTGCGATTGATAGCTGTTGCACGCGAAGTCTCTCTACAGACAGTTTGGCAAACATTAGTTGGCTCCGCACAGAGCTGCGTAAATCTTTTCAACAATAGTTCAGGTGATGCTAGCGCCGCCTGGCGAGGAAATGTTCGTGCCAAAGCAAGAACGTTGTCTCAATGTTCCGACTCCACACACAAGAAATGGTCTTTAACAAGTTGATCAACTTTGCAGTTCCCAGGTGGATTCTGTCCTGTAGGTAACACTTGTTTTCGGTTTTGTGGCAGTAAAGCACAAAATTCAGAGATCACTCACTATCTGTCTGGTTGCAGTTTATCGTCACTGAATGAAACACTTGACACAGTTCGTATGGGGAAATGTCACCAATTGTCATATATTTGAGAAAAATCGCCACACACTACTTGACGTGGTACCACTGTTCATTAAACAGGATTATTTTTATACACAGTTCGTTGTGGTAACCTTTCCTTTTATATATTGTCCAGTAAATCACAACACTGTTCAGTGAGAAAGATAATGACACTTTATTTTAAAAGTCTCAATCAATGTATGCACTTTGGGTAAATTTTATAGTTTCAATATCTATGGTACATTTAGCTTGTAGGCGACTAGCCTACAACAAATAATTGCGTAGCCGTCCGGTATAATGAGTTAACGGAGTACAATTTATTCGTGAAAAACTCACACTGAGAAGAAAACTAAAAACAACAGAGAAGTAACAAAAACTAGGAGATTCTGTAGTCTTACAGCAAAGATAAAAAACAACACATGACTAAAAAAAACTCTCGCGCACTGGTGATCTCACTTTGCACTAGACATGAAAAATATCACTGCCACAAGCTATACTCGTGTTGGAGGTTCACATACTGGATTTCACAGTAACAGTCACTGATCAGAAGATCATCATTACTGTCCATAAAGAATTACAATGAAATTAGAAACATACATTACTAAAAATTCAGTTACTCATAACCATTTACATGTTCACAAGAAAGAAAGCATAACTTCCTTTCTCATTCAGATGACGTTCGTTGCTCGATCAAGTACAGAAAATCTCATGATGTTACTTATTACTTACGAAATTGAAATTGCAACGACGATCAGCCAAAAGGCAACCACGTATACATCAGAAGGATGTATACTCTAATGGTTTAAGCAAGGTAATACTTTTGATTCTCTAGAGACTGAATATCTTAGGGTTCAATATCCACATTGCAAGCAACTCATCAGCACAAAAATCGAAATTATTTCATAAATAATTAGAAAAATGAAATTTACTGTTCATCAAGTGATTCAGAGTTTCAGTTTACTCACTGACTTTACAAAGAAAGGTTAAAAGGTTTCCTTAACTTCATTCCTGTCATAACTAATTATCCATATCCATTAAAACCAAACATTTGAAAAAAGTTATCTTTGATTATTGAATGAAGTTATTTACTTAACTAATTCAAAAGGAAAAAAAACTTACTAGCTAAATACTGAAAGAAAGAGTTTCATGTTAGTTGTACATATATCATGAAATCTATATACAAGTTAGATGCACAGTATAGTTGCTTACATACAAATACTGGTACACATGTAACAAAGGTCATTACTTCAATTGGGTAAGTAGCATTTTGTCCCATAATATTTGATCATTCATAAAGTCCCTTGACTTTGTCACTGAATGGTATCTTCAATAGATAGCTTCCTTCATTAGGAATTTCAGCTAATACAAAAGGTCCAATGTATAGTCTCTGCCATTTTTTATTTATTTTCATGAGGAGTGATGATTTATGATTATTCTTAACTAGACCTTTATCATCAATTCAGAATTCGACAACATTGTGCACACTTGAATCATGATACTTCTTATGTTGTATGGCATGTTTTTGTAAGCTTTTAAAGCTTCACTAATCTTATCTTCATGAGATACCCCGGTATGGTGAATTACTGGTAAAGGCTTAATCCAGTTCTCGTCTGGAGATTCAGTAAACATTAATTTATGTGACATAAAATGTGTCAATAAGTATAGTATGGGATTATATATTTGCTCAAATGGTTTTACATAATCTATCCACTTTGCCTGTTGCTGTGGGATGTAGGTTCTTATGTATCTGTTAAATTTTCGGAAAATTCGTTCCATTGGGTTATATTGTTGGTGATAAAAGAATATAAGGGTATGGTTAATTCCGCTTTCTTGTAAGAAATGTTTCCAGTAGAACAACATAAAATAAGTGACATTATCAGAAACTATGGTGTTGAGTTTGCCAACATTGGGAATGTAAGCGTTTCCTAACTTTTTTTTTTTTTTTTTTTTAGATGGTTAAAGCAATAAGATGTTTAACGCCTCCTCTACTGGTAGGTAGAAGGCCTCTGACATCCAGGGAGACAGTCTGCAATGGTTTAGTTGGTAGGATGGTTTGCAATAACAACTGATTGCTAATGTTGCTTGGTTTGCACTTTTGACATTTGTACATTTTTTCAAAACGTCCAAGGTAACATGATGTAAATTTGGGTAATAACAATACGTTTGGAGCTTTCTGGTATACTTTTCGGCTCCATAATGTCCCCAGATGCTGTGAGTATACCAAATTAGATCTACAATACGATTGTCTGGTACACAGATACACCAGTTACGAGAATTTTCATCATTTCAGTGATTAATTACGTCATTTTGTACAGAGAAGTGTTTATTAAAGCAATTATTTGGAGTTTGTTGAAAAGTTCGCAGTATCTCTCCTCACTGGGGGTCGGAATTCAGTAATGTTCTTATATTTTTACAGAGATGGAGGAACCGGTTGCGATAACTTTTCGTATCTATTTTTAAGATTCTAAATTGCTCAGCTTTTTCAATCTAGTTGGATAATTCGGTGAGGCCTTGTGGGAATCTTGATTAACGCTAGAAGGACCGAGGGTTCAAATTGACGCATTTCGATTTTTTCACTTGTTTTCTGACCTAATCGTAAGTTCGACTGACTTGATATTTTGTGATTTTCATCAGTCATATGAAATATTAACCACCGTGTTTTGGAGTGTCCTATTTTTATTAGGGTGTGAAATATGAAGCTTATCTGAGAGTCGTCCCCGAAGTCATGAGCTACGAATGCAACAAGCGGCTAACAGACGCTGGAATACTAGCAGAACTGAGAAAAATAGAAGATGAAAGTTCAGGTGAAGAATTTGAGTTTTCCTACAGCGACGAGGACAATGAAGAAAGTGTAGCAGTACCAGTGTGTGCAGATGATGAATGTGATTCATGCAACGAATGTGATGATGTAAACACAGCCCAGGATAGTTTTCCGCTAAATTTTGCGGAAATTGAAGCTTCTACATCCAGCATGCCTTCTGACGTTCCAAATTCTAGCTCTATAAGATCAACAACCCGGACAACATTTGTTTCCCCCAGAAGTCAGTCAAAAACTGATACTGGGCAACCTTCTGAAGAAAAAGAAACAGCAAAACATGGGACTGTGTGGAAAATCGTAACAGTGGGTTCTAATGCAGGTCAGTAATGTTTCTGCTCTTTGTGTAGAGTTTTAGTTTGTAACATTACAATAAGAGATATACACATATAATATCAGTACATTATACGTTCTAAAAATACTGTTTTTTCATATGTTTTCAGGTCGACTACAAAGTCAAAACATTATGTGGGAGAGATCAGGGCAAAAATCATATGCTGAAAGGAGAATAAAAAGTGAGAAACTTCATAATGCTTGGC
Organism: Schistocerca cancellata; assembly: GCF_023864275.1. Lineage (NCBI taxonomy): Eukaryota > Metazoa > Arthropoda > Insecta > Orthoptera > Acrididae > Schistocerca > Schistocerca cancellata. Next base: position 592,878,943 of record NC_064632.1, on the reverse strand, counting down.
GGTTAATTTTCAGTGCTTCCACGATGCGCCACATCAAGCACTGTACTGAAGCTGAGGCTTGTCGTCGAACACAAGACGATTCTTGGACAGTAGACAATGAAGAACTGGATGCTTTTGTCGCCATAATGTAAGCAAGAGGAATGTATGGGCAAAAGAATCTTCCTCTCAAAAGCCTACGGTCAACATTATGGGGACCTCCGTTCTTCAGACAAACTATGGGAAGAAACAGAGTTATCGAAATAATGAAGTATATGAGGTTTGACACGAAGTCCACTAGATCTGAACGTCTCAAGGCTGACAAATTTGATTTTGTCTCAGATACTTGGAATGCTTTCATAGGAAACAGTGCGTCATGCTATAAAGCACAACCTTATGTTACAGTTGATGAACAACTTTTGCCGTCTAAAACAAGATACCCATTCACACAATATATTGCAACCAAGCCAGATAAGTTTGGCATAAAATTCGGGTTACTTATGGGTGTTTCTAGTAAATACATACAGAATGGATTCCCATACACTGGTGCTGATCCCCTTCGACCAGCTGACCAAGGCGTAGATGAAAATGTTGTTCTTAGGCTTTATGGGACCATACTTACGCAAAAGTTTGAGTGTCACTACTGACGGTTACTTTACTTCGCTAAGCCTTGCAAACTGTCTAAGGGCAGCATCCACAACTTTAGTAGGGACTTTGAACCGTAATCGAAGGGAGGTGCCTCCTGCTGCAAAGACCAGAAAACAACCACTCCACTCGACTATTGTGTATAAAAATGATGATGGAACAACACTAACAGTTTATCAAGGGAAAACAAATAGGAATGATTTGTTACTGAGTTTACTTCGCTCTCATCTGTCCCTGTCCGATAGTCAGAAGATGACCCATGAAACAGTGAAATTCTACAATGAAACGTTGTCGATCAAATGACAAAGATGTACTCCACAAAAGCCGTTACAAGACGTCGACCAATGCATGTATTTTACAACATTCTCGATTTGGCTGCCATAAATTCCTGGGCGTTGTATAAGGAAGTGACTGGCACGCGGCTTAGCAGGCGGAAGTATATTTTGGATTTGGGTGAAGAGCTTCGAGCGCAGTATGTATCATCAAGAAATAAAGAGCCAGACCAGAATCATGCAGACACTAAAGGCGGACCATAGAGGGCAACTAAGAGAGAAGTGTAAAATTCGTACCTCATGTAAAGGAAACCATACCGCTACTGTTTGTTCAGGTTGTGAGAAAGCAGTATGAGGCAAATGTGAGAAGACGAGTGTGGTCAACACCGACTCAAAGGAAGGCCTCGGCGCTTGTTGGTGACGTTACGTCAGCTAGGCACGGCGAACGCCAGGTCTGTTGCAGGCAGAAACGCCTGGGCGTGCTTATCGCTACAAATCTCTTATTTTTGGACAAAATGTTTGGTATTGTTTTCGATTCTGCCGTTTTATTTAGATGAAAGATTTTCTTACTATCGTAAAGCTACAAATGAAGATCATAGTTCTGTATCCTGTCGAAACAAACATAGAGCAATATGAGAAGATGCTTTGCCCCATTGCAAGCTTCGGAAATTTTACATTCAAGTAACTATATTTACTTGATCCATTTTGTTATCGAAACTTACCCCAACCCCCGTACAATGAACTCGTTTCTTTTGTTTATTTATTTATTTTCTTTTGACATCGTCACTGGAAATGTGAACTAATTTACGTGTGTAAATGTCCAACTGTTGCCAGTCATTAGACTACAGTAGTTTTCAACGAAAGGACTTCTAAACAGGAAACAAAATAGCTTCATAGATCGAAAATACTGCTGAGCTTAAACTTTTTTAAACATGCACATTAGAAAAGATAAGTATTCCCCTCTTGCAACTGAAAGGAGGAATTTTATAAGATAAAAAAAAATTATTTCATAAAACAAGTATCTCTCTTTTGCCTCTTCTGTCCCCCACCCCCTCCCCCAACGTGTACAATCGCAAGATATTTCATTAACATTCAGTGCTCCTCACCCCATAGTCAGCCAAGATACCTAAAGAAGAGCACCAATATGTTCACAGTTTCTTGTAAAAGCAAACCAATACAAACGTAACTTCCCCAGATTTACAAATACGGTAAAGAAGCACGAATTCTGTTGGTGCTGGACCATGAAGTTGTTTTTGTATGTCAATCCTTAAAACAGGTGGAAATTTAAGTTCATGAGTACACTATTTTTTAAGAAGTGTAATGAATTGCACAATTAATTGATTGTAGAAATCTCTCAGAACAATGTTGAAAGGTCTCTGTTGGATTCCTTTCATGTTTAATTTCTTAAATCTGTTGCCATTTATGGAATAAATTCCTCTTCTAAATGTACTGTGGCGTTTCTGACTATCTGGGAGGAGACTGAGCAGTGGAACGTGTTACTTTTACACATAAACAAGAACGATCTGTCACACTACTACACTTTAAAGCACAGTTTATATGTAATTCTTATATGTAATTCATGTCACACAGTCTCATACGGAACCTACATCCGCTTTCTTTTATATACTGTATATGATAAGATACTGTCATCCCCCTTCCCTTTTGTGTGAGAGGATGAATGAGCATATGTATTTCTAGTTGCATGCTTGAGGGTAGCAGACAAGGCTGTCTGCTAGAGAACAGTAGGACCAACGTCAGAACAGGTAGCTACGCTTCCTAAAAGCAAAGAGGTTTCTATCCTTAGTATGGTCCTGTCCATCCGTTGTCATGTTGGTATTGGAAGCTGCCCCTCTGGCCACTTCCGTTGGTCTTTGTGAGCCACCCTCAGGAAGCACGCTCGGCAGTAGGGCAGTTGCAGTGTGGCCGTGGCGAGCGTCTGAAGTGGTAAGATCTCCGGCTAAGCGCATGTCTGTTAAGTCCGTAGGACAATGGATTTCTTAAGTTCAGCCAAACTGAAAATTTAATCACCTTTATTTCGGGTTTAGGTCTAAAATATCCGATGTTATCTTAAATTGCAGCGCAGTGTAATTATCGTGTGAAGTTCAGATTATTTTCCGGTAGTTGCTTTGTTACTACTTTGTGAGTAAAGTGGAACCACGTGTTGACCAGTAACTCTAACTAAGTTCATCAATCTTAAATCCGAATGTGCGTGAGATTATAACGTCTCGTCTTGAGAATATTTTTTTAATATAGCAACTTTTCTTTATGCTTTTCTTTATGTTCAACCCACGTGGGGTGTACTTTGCGAGACCAGTACCACGTGCTTATATAACTGTTTGACCCATCAGGTTAATAGTAAGACGTTAGTAACCAGTTCAAGGTTTTTCTTTTGTCAATTGCTTTTCGATCTAATTTATTTTAATTATCAAAATTATTGTGGAGTTGTACGCTTTGTGTAAACCAAGTTGACCACGTGAAGCATGTGGTGTAATCATCAAAGTAGCCCTCAGCTATTCTTTTTGCGAAGTCTTCACAAAGAGTTAATATGAATTTAGTATACCAGTGTGTGGTAATTACATGACGGACAGGATTGTGGTATGAACGTAATTTCTTTGGGTAAAAACTGAATCTGTTGGTTGTGGTTAATTTCTTCTTTCTTATGTTTCAATGTTCTTCGTGTGTTATTTTATGAATGCAGTGTTGTATCCAGTCTCCCAATCTTGGGTCCATATTTTATGTGTTCCGTAAAATTATAATCTCACTTTTTTTTTTTAATCGTAAATAAGGCACCAGCTCAGTTATAACTCACATATAATATGCTGAAATTTCAATGAACAATCTTAAAATAAATTTCCAAATATAAACTGATTTCTTTCCTTTTATTTAAATTCTCCTTTTTATATATATAAATTACCGGTTTTGTATGACTATTAAAAGATTATCATTAATGTTAGTCTGCTTGGTAAACCTAGACTAAATATCTGATGAAACAGTTGCCCAGTAATCCACTTAACGTCCCCAGACAGATCACGGCTTTTAACCCACTTTCATTGTCAATTAGCACCGATATCAGCATACCAAAATAAAGTAACAACATTACACATCAGCATAACAAAATTAAACCAACAATATTACACATGGCGACCCTGTTCTGTGATTCCGCTAGACTCTGGAATCTCTGAAACGTTAGATTGCGAGCGTGTTATAATCTTAATTTTTTTTCCTACAGCGCTCAAACAACTTCTGTGTTGTTTCCGAGCAGACTTTCAAAAGATTCACGGCGTTGTTGATCGGCGTTGCGTTGTTTGTCTTGTTTTGTTTTTTATACTTGTGTGTTTTATATGTCTGTGTGTTTTTTATTCTCGCTTGTAAATTCCACTGTTTCGATCTAAGATAAAAAATTTGTTTTGCGTGTGAAAAAGTGCGTACTAGGTTGGGTATCTTTCGTGTGACTGTCGTAATTTTTGTGGGACACATTTATTTTGATTAGTGTGTCGCATACCGGTTATAAATTGCACTAATGCAGACACGTAACCAAACTAAAAGTAAACGGTCCGACAACCTAAGCAACATGGACCAAGGGGATAATTTAATTTCGAATGTTAACGCGTCGGGCGGTTCCGAAAATGCAATGGGGAATACTTCAGACGAAATGCAAGACAGGACGAACGGGCTCACATCAGAGCCACAAATTAATTTGCCTTCAACTAACCAAATTGATTTGGCAGAACTCATGAAAGCCTTATTGCAACAAAATAAAGAATCATTTGAAAAATCGTTCCGAGAACAAAAAGAATCATCAGAAAAATCGTTCTGAGAACAAAAAGAATCATCTGAAAAATCGATCCGAGAGCTAGGCGAACAAATAGACGAAAAACTAATCCAGCAGACAAATAAAGTCGACAAGTCGATGCAGAGAGTGTCCGATGATATCTCACAAAGAATAAACAATCTGGCAAGTGAGATAAAAAGTGATATTATGAAAGAATTAGGCCGTACATTTGAACAAATCGATGATCATCTGCAAGCTTTAGAACAGAGCAAGCGGAGGGGCGATACCGAATCTAAAGAAAGCGAAGAACGGCTACTTAGGAATTTCCAAGAGCTAAGGGAAGAATGCCAAAGGGAACACCAGCAGGTAATCTCGAGGGTCCAAGAGGCGGAAACGCATTGTCCCACGTCCGTTAGCAACACAATAGCGGACAACAGTTTAGCGATCCACGCGTTGGAACAGCAAATAGAACAATTGAAGCAGACTGGGGCGGAGGACAAGAGACAAATTGATGATAAGATTGCGGCATTAGCGGACACTGTAGATACGATGAAGCTGACGGAAAGTGAGAACAATACTACACCGGTAGCGGCCGCAGAGACCGAAGAAGTGCGTTAGCTTCTTAGATTTCAGAAGGGACAGTTTGAAGTGAACAGACAACACAAAGCTGTAACAGGCGAATTACAAGAACGCGTGGCGCATCTGGAAAACCGCATGGCGTGTGATTCCGAACTCGCCAATAGCACTAAAAATAGCCGTACGAACAGTGCAGAGAGGGACTCTGGCCACGAGGGAGATTTTGACGACAGGGAAGAATGTAATTTGAGGGGCAGACATGAGAATAATAGAAACATTCAAGGGCCTCACCAGGAGGAAATGCGGGGATTTGATTTCAAACATTTCCTTACGGTGAGAAAGTTTGAGATATTCCGAAATTCGCAAAAAGGAATACATCCACGAGCATGGCTCGAGCAATTTGAGTTCTGTCTTCCTCCCGACTGGGCAAGTTCACATAAGATAGAATATATGTGTGGCTATTTGGAAGGCGAACCGGCGATTCGCATGAGGTCGGCAGCGCGTCACTGCAACTCCACTCGGGAGTTTCGACAAGCCTTTCTGTCCGCCTATTGGTCGGAAGCGGCACAAGATAGGGTCAAACATGGCATAATTATGCTGCCAAATTTGAACCAGTCTGGTTTCGGCAGCCCTGCACGCCTATTCGACCACATGCTGCAGGCAAATCAATTCCTATACGACCCATACGGGCCTGCGGAACTAATTAGGATATGCATCACCAAATTGCCGATGCACTTGCGGCACGTCATTCTTGCGGGACGATGCAAAGAGGACGTGGAAACGTTTAAGACGCTCCTCCAAGAGTTGGAATACAATACAGGAGAAGCCGGCCGAAGTGGCCGTGCGGTTAAAGGCGCTGCAGTCTGGAACCGCAAGACCGCTACGGTCGCAGGTTCGAATCCTGCCTCGGGCATGGATGTTTGTGATGTCCTTAGGTTAGTTAGGTTTAACTAGTTCTAAGTTCTAGGGGACTAATGACCTCAGCAGTTGAGTCCCATAGTGCTCAGAGCCGAGCCAATACAGGAGAATGCCCGCCTAATCAGGCACAAAGCTATTACGGGGCACAGCAGCGCGACCGCAATCGTGGCCGTATTACTAATCAACGGCGTGACTGGTCGTCGCGACGCGAACGGAACAATAATCGGGACCGGCCGTATAGAAACTGGGGTGACAGTCGCGAACACAGGAGGAACAACAGAAATGATCGAGGATGTAGACAGGATCGTGAACGCTACAGGTACGGCAACCAGAATCGACACTATGATGAATACGGTGGGAATAGGACTGTAGGCGGAGCACCTCATGATGTTGAAATTCGGCCGGCTAACCCTAGACATAATCCAGCAAATGGAAATGAACGAAACCGGCAATGACAAACGATCAGCGCAGAAGGCGCCCAATCGGAACAAATGAGCGACATGGCAAATGAGTAGAAAGGACAGTGAGAAGTAGAGAGGACGGTGAGGAGAAATAATTGATTAGTTTAGATTTGTGACGTATGCATTTTGAATAATATGTTAGTAAAAATAATGATAAAGCTGTTTCTATGTGATTGATTGAAGTGACGTTTTTAGTTATTTTTCTTTCCTTGTGCAATTAGGATTTAGTTTGATTCAAACGTGAAGATAAAAGGTTTCTTTGTGAAAGAGTAAAATGCTGTTTATGTTTTTTTTGTGTGTAAATTGAAAAGAGTCGCTCCTGAGGAAAGCAAGATCGTTGCTGAATTAGTGCATAAAGTCAGGGGAATATCCGATCTGTGGGTATTATGGGTCTGGCAAACCCAGGTCCCCAGCTGTTAGTAGCCTTGTTTCCGATTTTCTGCTTTCAGTGCTACTATCTATCTATTACTATTCTATATCTGTCAGTATAAATGAGGATCTCTTACTATAGTATGCGTGCTGTATGAATATTTTAAGATAGGAGAACTCTGAGAAAGGAATGAGTAAGTTTGGAATCTTGAAAACAGGATGCGATAATACGATTGTTGAACCATTGGCTTCCAATGTGCGATGATATGTTAATGTTGATGATATATGTCTTTTTTGTTCTTTATAGCTGAGTACGTAAAGTGCTGTCTGTGGATTTCGTAAGTATATTGATTCCCTTCAAGGTGAAAGAAGAATTGTGGTTTGTGTAATTTACGTGGCTCTGAAATATTATTGTGGTAGTCAAATACGAGCAGCTTTTCAGCAAATGGAGAATGGAACGGAAAGATGGATCCTTTTTGTAGTCTTGATTGATGTTGAGCCAAAGCCTAAAAAGTTATTCTGCGTTAATACTTGTCCTAGAAAAGCGACGTTTATGTGTTTTGCTGATGCTGTGAGCATTACAGCTTACTGTTTTCGCTGGTGCGGGATGCACTGCAGCCTATATGATTTGTACTGAGGAAATTTCCCTCTTGAAGGTAGAGGATGATTAAATAATTTTGATTCTGGGAACGAAGGAAAGCTTGGTTTAAGGTAATAAGGATAAAGCAAAACATTTGTCATTTAAACTACAGGAGGATTCGGATCTTTTGCGTCTGTTGTAAGTTCAATATGTTAAGATGATACTGTTTTACAGAATAGAGGTGACCACAATTTTGCCATTCATGAGAAATGAATCCAGAATAACCACCACAGGCGAAATAACTGATTTGGAAGCGAAAGGTAACGTAAAGAAGGAACGAAATCGCAGCAAAATGGGTAAGAAAATGTAATATAACCTGCATAATGCAAATATTTTTAACCTTCTCAGAGTCATCTGCGTGATTAATTGTTGTGATAACGTAATTTTAGGTGAAATTTTCTTACTGTTTTATGTGTGAATATATGAGTATGATAAATGTATAATTGCGAGTCTCTTTTCAGGTGTGCGAACTGGTATAAATGTTTTGGCGTGTAAATAACCATTGTTCTTTTTAATGTGTATGTTTAAGGAAAGTTCTCCATATTTATCATGTGACAAGACGTATGCCGCGAGCGTCAAGAAGAGGACGAATTAGAACAATGTTGTAGTGGTATATACACGGTGTTGAAATAGCATTGAAGTAGCTTATTGGCTTAACTAGTAGTGGATAGAAGTAGAATATTGAGTAATGCATGTTTATGGGTAGTTAGTTTGTAGAATAGACAACAGGTGTGCATGTATGTGTGTGTAAATAACATGTGAATCCTATGCTGTCCTGACCTATACTTGCACAAGGCATAATCCTATTCATTTTAGTGAATTAATAAATAGCATTTGATTTATTAAAACGTAAGTGAACCACATTAGTGATGTGGATTTAAATATTATATTGTCAGTTCATTTAAATTTTTATTTTTATACTGTCAAGTCATTTCACTTTTATTTTTTTTACATTGTCAAGTCATTTAAATTTTATTTTATATTGTCGATTCATCTAATTTTTTTATTTAAAAAAAATATTAAGTCTCACTTTGTTCTTAAAAATTGTGAAAGACAATACTAAGTGGTATTATGTATGACATTGTGTAATCACATAAGGATGATGAAAAATTTCTGTGAATGCAGTTGAGAACGTGAAAGCGAACCGGCAAAACTCTTAAGAGACAGCGGGAGCAGCCGGACTAGTTGTAAACTGGCGGGTTTCCCAGCAGGACACGCTGTCAGCCAGGCCACTTTGGGAGCGCGGCCGACAACAAAAGAAGGTACGCGGCAAACACTTTCCCTTGTACCTGGAGCTAATGGGCGGCCGCCCCGGGCGACCCTTCTTCGAGGCGATGACATGAGATGGGCGAGCGGTCCACCGCACGGAAATCCATCTGCTGGCAACGCACCACACGCACGCGACCGTGACGAGACGGCCGCGGTGAAACAACACAAGGGGCGTGGAGCCTTTTGACAGGTACTGCCCAGAGAAACTTGCAGACGTCAATGACGCCTATCGACATTTCCTGATGGATGCCTACTGTCAAGCGACAGTAAATCATGGTTCGATGTTCTCTGGTCGCTAAGGGTGGCACAAAAGAAGAGCCATTAAGTGTCATCCTTGCCCAGGAATATCAAACCGGCGAGCCAATTGAGGATAACCCAAGAATGTAACAACACAAAGGGCGTGGAGCCTTTTGACACATACTGTCCAGAGTAACTGGCAGACTTCAATGACGCCTATCAACATCTCCTGACGGATGCCCACTGTCAAGCAACAGTAAATCATGGTTCGATGTTCTCTGGTCGCTAAGGGTGGCACAAAAGAAGAACCATTAAGTGTCATCCTAGCCCAGGAATATCAACCTGGCGTGTCAAACAAGGATACCGCACGAATTTGATAACACAAACATGGAACCAAATTGAGATGACGTGACACGGGAGAAACTTCATGAGAGGGCAGAGACGGCGGGATCGGACGCAACAGATGGACAAAAAAAAAATCCCTACTGACAGCTGCGGCGACGAACCCCCCCTCTTTCCCCTATATTGTGCCTCGGAACAGTGGAAGTACTGAGTGTGTCAGTGAACAGTGATTATACGGTTCTTAGTCCAGTGCATATACGTGTGTTTCTGTCAGAGAAACTCTGACTCGTGTGTTTTGCAGGAGTTCGATTTATTGGTGTTTATTAGACTGACTCTTGTATTTTGCAGGTGTTCTATTTATCTTTTTTAGACTTTGACTCTTGTATTTTGCAGGTGTTTTATTTATAGGTGTTTTTTTATTTAGATGTTGACTATTGTACTGTTTTATTTATCAATGTTTGTTTTTGTGTGATTTATTAGATTTTGTGATATTTTGTTTCGTAAATTCATTGCTGTGGCATTGCTTCACTTATCAGTCAGATAGCTTTTTATTCTCATTGAACTGTGATCGATTAGCCTTCGCATGGGGCATATTTACTGTGAGGAACCCCTTAAGGGTAACAATCACATAATTATTGTAGTTTCAGTATAATGACACAGTGCTCATTGTTTGCTAGCTAATTGAAATATAGTAGAGTGATTAAATGAGTGCCACATAGTTATTTTAATTCTACAAATTATTAGTTTTATACGATATAGAATTTTTTTGCGATAACCACTTTGTAAAACATGTTTTTTTCTCTTATCATTTTGTTGCTTTTGCAGATTCTGCATTGTTATGTTCTGCTTTTTAATACCGATGTTATTTGATGTTCTTTTTTTTAATTGCTGTGGCACCTTTGCTATTTTCATAAATTTTGCTTGTTAATAAACAGTCATAAATTTTCCTGTGATCAGTTGGCTCTTGCAATGAGCAAATACTGGTGAACTCCATAAGGGTAACAACCATAAATTGTTTTCATATTAATGACACAGGAACCATTGTTTTTACTTGCTGACCGAATTAGGTCTACACTACCTTTTAAATAGGTGTCACAGATTGTGTTCTTTTTTTTCTGTTTGAAATTGGTAGATTCTAAAGATGTGTTGAAATTATTGTGTTTTAGCAAGTAGCTGGTGTCCTTTTGCCTTTTCTTTTACACTTTTGGTTTAAGTAGGGTGTGAGAAGCCTGCTTGGGAATGTCCTAGCATGGCCAGAAAATTCCCTGCACAGTCTTTTCCCGGAGCGTTGGGGTTATGAAAGGTCTCTGTTGGATTCCTTTCATGTTTAATTTCTTAAATCTGTTGCCATTTATGGAATAAATTCCTCTTCTAAATGTACTGTGGCGTTTCTGACTATCTGGGAGGAGACTGAGCAGTGGAACGTGTTACTTTTACACATAAACAAGAACGATCTGTCACACTACTACACTTTAAAGCACAGTTTATATGTAATTCTTATATGTAATTCATGTCACACAGTCTCATACGGAACCTACATCCGCTTTCTTTTATATACTGTATATGATAAGATACTGTCATCCCCCTTCCCTTTTGTGTGAGAGGATGAATGAGCATATGTATTTCTAGTTGCATGCTTGAGGGTAGCAGACAAGGCTGTCTGCTAGAGAACAGTAGGACCAACGTCGGAACAGGTAGCTACGCTTCCTAAAAGCAAAGAGGTTTCTATCCGTAGTATGGTCCTGTCCGTCCGTTGTCATGTTGGTATTGGAAGCTGCCCCTCTGGCCACTTCCGTTGGTCTTTGTGAGCCACCCTCAGGAAGCACGCTCGGCAGTAGGGCAGTTGCAGTGTGGCCGTGGCGAGCGTCTGAAGTGGTAAGATCTCCAGCTAAGCGCGTGTCTGTTAAGTCCGTAGGACAATGGATTTCTTAAGTTCAGCCAAACTGAAAATTTAATCACCTTTATTTCGGGTTTAGGTCTAAAATATCCGATGTTATCTTAAATTGCAGCGCAGTGTAATTATCGTGTGAAGTTCAGATTATTTTCCGGTAGTTGCTTTGTTACTACTTTGTGAGTAAAGTGGAACCACGTGTTGATCAGTAACTCTAACTAAGTTCATCAATCTTAAATCCGAATGTGCGTGAGATTATAACGTCTCGTCTTGAGAATATTTTTTTAATATAGCAACTTTTCTTTATGCTTTTCTTTATGTTCAACCCACGTGGGGTGTACTTTGCGAGACCAGTACCACGTGCTTATATAACTGTTTGACCCATCAGGTTAATAGTAAGACGTTAGTAACCAGTTCAAGGTTTTTCTTTTGTCAATTGCTTTTCGATCTAATTTATTTTAATTATCAAAATTATTGTGGAGTTGTACGCTTTGTGTAAACCAAGTTGACCACGTGAAGCATGTGGTGTAATCATCAAAGTAGCCCTCAGCTATTCTTTTTGCGAAGTCTTCACAAAGAGTTAATATGAATTTAGTATACCAGTGTGTGGTAATTACATGACGGACAGGATTGTGGTATGAACGTAATTTCTTTGGGTAAAAACTGAATCTGTTGGTTGTGGTTAATTTCTTCTTTCTTATGTTTCAATGTTCTTCGTGTGTTATTTTATGAATGCAGTGTTGTATCCAGTCTCCCAATCTTGGGTCCATATTTTATGTGTTCCGTAAAATTATAATCTCACTTTTTTTTTTTAATCGTAAATAAGGCACCAGCTCAGTTATAACTCACATATAATATGCTGAAATTTCAATGAACAATCTTAAAATAAATTTCCAAATATAAACTGATTTCTTTCCTTTTATTTAAATTCTCCTTTTTATATACATATATATATATATATATATATATATATATATATATATATATATATATATATATTACGGGTTTTGTATGACTATTAAAAGATTATCATTAATGTTAGTCTGCTTGGTAAACCTAGACTAAATATCTGATGAAACAGTTGCCCAGTAATCCACGGTTAACGTCCCCAGACAGATCACGGCTTTTAACCCACTTTCATTGTCAATTAGCACCGATATCAGCATACCAAATTAAAGTAACAATATTACAATGTGTGTTGGTCAACTACCGCCAATAGTTTCACATTTTCCTGTGTCAGGGAAGGAGACACCACCATTATGAGTATGCCTGCAATAGACCTGGCGTTCGCCGTGCCTAGCTGACGTGACGTCACCAACAAGCGCCGAGGCCTTCCTTTGAGTCGGTGTTGGTGTGGTGCGGCGAGTGCAGCAGTAAACAGCAGTGAACTACAGTGGAGGGTGTGTGTGTGTGTGTGTGTGTGTGTGTGTGTGTGTAATGTATTTATTTTATTAATAAAAATCAACAAAAGCTATATATGTGTGTTACATTCCATTACCTATCACAATCTGATCAAATAAACAAAAATGAACACGGGGCCAATTTGGCCCTGTCAGTCCTTGTAGGTAGTAGCCTGCTTGCGGTCCTCCTAGTGCTAAGCATCTGCAATCACTTTGTCGTTGCCTTTAACATGCTTTATTTCCAGACGATACTCTTGTAAAACTAGCGCACACTGGGTGAGTCGTGCGTGTAATAATTTAGATGATAGCAGAAAGCTGAGGGCCTGATGGTCACAGTATATTTGTATACATTAACTGTACACATAATAGTGAAACTTCTTTAATGCTCATACAACAGCAAGAGTTTCGAGTTTAGTTACCGTGTATGCCCTTTCGCAAGCTGACAAAGTTCTGCTCGCTAACGGTTTGTACAGACACGCCCTCAAACCGCAAAAGGAAGCATCAGTTGACATGCAAAAATGCTGCAGCATGTCCGCATGATACAATAACTTCGCATTTACAAGTGCTGCTTTTATCTTGACGAATGCAGTTTGACATTGATCATTCCAGATCCAATGATTATTCTTTCGTAGAAGTGATAAAGGATTTTTGTCAGTCAGTATTTGATCCAGCACGAAACGTCGGAAAAACGAAACGGCTCTGAAAAAAGGCTAAAGCTATTTTTTGGTTGTTGGCACAGCAAAGTGCTCAATAGCGTCTAATTTTCCTGGCTCAGGCATGATTCCTTCGGACGAGATAATGTGCCTGAGAAATTTTACCTCCGGCCTCCCAAATTTGGATTTGGCTAGGTTAACAGTTATTCCTGTTTCTTTGAATTTTCGGAAAATTGTCTGCAGTATCTCAACGTGTTCCCCCATGTAGCAGTGGCTGTTAACAAATCGTCTACCTATGCTGTGACTTTGTCGAGTAGCACAGGGCCCAGAAACTTGTCTAAAACTGCAATGAAAACTCCCTCGCTAACGTTGAAACCAAAGGGTAGTATGTGGAATTGATAGCTGCGTCCGGCAAAAATTAATGCAGTGTATTTTCTTGATTTTTCACTCAGTAGGATCTGCCAGTAAGATCATCGAAGGTCAATGCTTGAAAGGAAACGAGCACCATGAAAACGTTGCAAAAGTTCTCCTAAGTTTTCCGGTCTGGTCTGGACTGGTGTGATAGTTTTGTTTACGTTCCAAACATGAAGCACTAACTTTATCTCGTCCCCCAGTTTTGGGGAATCCGATGGTAGGATTATTCCCCAGTCTAGCATCTTAAGTATTTCTGTCTTTATAGTTTCTTTTTTACTCCATAGCATGGCAAATAATGTCCTACAAAAAGTTTCGTGTGTGGCAGCCTCCATGTTATACACGAAGTTATTTATGATGCCAGGTATACTATCAAATATAAGGATATAATATTCAATGAGATTTGCGAGTTCTTCCTTCTGTATTTGGTTCAGATAGGTCGACTCTGATACTTTTGCTAGAATTGATTCTGAATTGTTAGGTACTGCTGCGTCATCAATTTACGAGTGCATAGTTTCTGACGTCTCAAAATCCTTAGGAATATGGAGTATTCTTGGGCGTACCAGTTTAACAACATTACGACAGTATCTGTTATGTGCATTTGGAATCCTAATTAACTGTAGTGCAATTCTTTTGTCCTTGTTTGTAACCACGCATTTTCCCGCAGGTAGATCACCCTTCGCATTTCTACCGCGTACAAATCCCAGCCCAGGATGCAAGGAACCGATAAAATTTTAATTAGTAAGAAGTCGCACGTAAGTTGCTCATCTTCTGCACAGAGATCGGCCTGCACCTGTTGCTTAACTATCTGTGTGGCAGCGCTTAATGCGCCAGAAACTTGGCTATTTTGAACTGGCAATATATGTAATCTCTTTATGTGATTAATTTGGTCAAAGAAGGTCTGATTTTTGACACATCTAGTGGCACCAGTATATATGATTGCTTCGACACTAACACCATTAATAGTGACCATAATTGCATCTTGCACTATGTATTCATCGTCATGTTTACAGACATTAGCTTCGTCTAATAGTTCGTCCCTGATGTGAGCGCCGTCGTTGTAACGGAGTGCTTTCAGGTTGATTGTGGGGTTGACTCCACTTATAGATCCAACCATGCTTGGGAGGCCATTCGGAACTGTGGGCTCTAGTTTGACTGTTGCGGCTGGCTGGATTGTTCTACTACTTCACATACTCACACTGTAGTACGACGATTACTGTCAATGTGACTTTGACCGTTCGCGTTTGGAATGACGAGTACCGCTTGTATTACATTCGGCATCTGGCTACTGAGCCATAGAATTGGTTGCTGGCTTGGCCATTGATTGCCATTATTACTGTTCGTATATTGGTTCTTGTTCCGATTATTTGTGTTTGACAGATTCGGAGGACTGTTGTTGTTACCCAATTGATTGCCATTCGGCTTTTTCCACGGTGTCCTTTCATCGTGGTAAGCGTCATGGTAATTCTTTACATCTCCGAATTTGCGCTTATGGCTCGTGCCGTTTCCCGAGTTACCATTGCCATTACTCCATTTATTGGCTACGTAACCAGTATTCGCGTCATTCTAAGCATGGTTCGGATTATTGTTGTAACCAGGCACATTGACTTTATTGTATTGACCTTTTCTGTGTTGGTTACGTTTATTCCGTTCATTACTGCTCAGATTATCAATACTGTGACAGACGTTGCAGTTATTCGTGAATGCTTGGTAGGACTTGGTGTCTTCTTGAATTAGATCTAAGGAGTCGATCACCAAAAGGAAATGCTCCAAATCGTCGTCTGGTACATTTCTTAATTTTTCCCTAAGGTGGATCGGTAATTCGTCCTTAATATTCCTAGTACTTCTTTGTGTGAGATAAGCTCAGACCAATATCTTGTTTTCGCAACGTATCGTTCAAAATATTTGCGCAGGCTCCCATTTTTCGGATTATACAGTTCCGGGGTATAAACTTGTTTGTGCAAGCGTTCTTGGAGTACTGCAGATCAATATACTGCAAGGAAAGCTTTCTCGAATTCATCAAGCGCATTGAATAATTCAGCGGTTTTACCAGCCAATAGGGCTGCATCAACGGTGATGTGTGACATCATGAACTGAATTTTTTGATTTTCTGACCAGTATCTGGGTAAGATACACTCCTGGAAATTGAAATAAGAACACCGTGAATTCATTGTCCCAGGAAGGGGAAACTTTATTGACACATTCCTGGGGTCAGATACATCACATGATCACACTGACAGAACCACAGGCACATAGACACACGCAACAGAGCATGCACAATGTCGGCACTAGTACAGTGTATATCCACCTTTCGCAGCAATGCAGGCTGCTATTCTCCCATGGAGACGATGGTAGAGATGCTGGATGTAGTCCTGTGGAACGGCTTGCCATGCCATTTCCACCTGGCGCCTCAGCTGGACCAGCGTTCGTGCTGGACGTGCAGACCGCGTGAGATGACGCTTCATCCAGTCCCAAACATGCTCAGTGGGGGACAGATCCGGAGATCTTGCTGGCCAGGGTAGTTGACTTACACCTTCTAGAGCACGTTGGGTGGCACGGGATACATGCGGACGTGCATTGTCCTGTTGGAACAGCAAGTTCCCTTGCCGGTCTAGGAATGGTAGAACGATGGGTTCGATGACGGTTTGGATGTACCGTGCACTATTCAGTGTCCCCTCGACGATCACCAGTGGTGTACGGCCAGTGTAGGAGATCGCTCCCCACACCATGATGCCGGGTGTTGGCCCTGTGTGCCTCGGTCGTATGCAGTCCTGATTGTGGCGCTCACCTGCACGGCGCCAAACACACATACGACCGTCATTGGCACCAAGGCAGAAGCGACTCTCATCGCTGAAGACGACACGTCTCCATTCGTCCCTCCATTCACGCCTGTCGCGACACCACTGGAGGCGGGGTGCACGATGTTGGGGCGTGAGCGGAAGACGGCCTAACGGTGTGCGGGACCGTGGCCCAGCTGCATGGAGACGGTTGCGAATGGTCCTCGCCGATACCCCAGGAGCAACAGTGTCCCTAATTTGCTGGGAAGTGGCGGTGCGGTCCCCTACGGCACTGCGTAGGATCCTACGGTCTTGGCGTGCATCCGTGCGTCGCTGCGGTCCGGTCCCAGGTCGACGGGCACGTGCACCTTCCGCCAACCACTGGCGACAACATCGATGTACTGTGGAGACCTCACGCCCCACGTGTTGAGCAATTCGGCGGTACGTCCACCCGGCCTCCCGCATGCCCACTATACGCCCTCGCTCAAAGTCCGTCAACTGCACATACGGTTCACGTCCACACTGTCGCGGCATGCTACCAGTGTTAAAGACTGCGATGGAGCTCCGTATGCCACGGCAAACTGGCTGACACTGACGGCGGCGGTGCACAAATGCTGCGCAGCTAGCGCCATTCGACGGCCAACACCGCGGTTCCTGGTGTGTCCGCTGTGCCGTGCGTGTGATCATTGCTTGTACAGCCCTCTCGCAGTGTCCGGAGCAAGTATGGTGGGTCTGACACACCGGTGTCAATGTGTGCTTTTTTCCATTTCCAGGAGTGTATTTTTAAAAGCACGTGTAAGTAGAATTGGATGGATGGGCTTCTTGTCCTCGGAAAATGTTTGAAAATGGCGATGCTTGATCAAACTTTGCTCAATCTTCGCTGAACTCACTATCCGTTCGTCTGCGTGATTACATTTTGCTGGCAAAGAGTCGGGTGTTGGGAATATTTGTTAATTCCCGCATGTCGTTTTTCGTGCATTGTCGTCGTTTGACAGTTGCATATGAAAATTCATCTCCGTTCTGCTGTCCATCGAAACGGCTTTCTCCAAATTACGGGCGCGAGCGTTTATTTCCCGTGTTCACATAGGCACTTCTTTCTTTGGTCCTTTTTGTCCACCTCACAGATTGTGCGCGGCGTCTGAATTCGCTTGTACAGCAGAACATATTTCTTCCCATATGCACTGCACAGCGTTGTCTACGGCAACATTAATCTTTGTATCGTGTTCCGTCTCTTTAGTTGTTATCCAATTGGATATTCCAATATTTATCTGCCTTTAGTGGGAATATAGCTGTTTGTCTAAGAACTTTTGATTATTTATTTAGAGATTTGTAACGTCAGATGTTAATTCTTCCACATCCGATTTTATTGCGGAATGTGAAGTTTTTAATTTTTCAACATCATTGTCCAGTTTATTTACTTGGTCCAAAACTGGTGCATAAACTTGCTTCATATTCATGAACTCGGACCTAATGTTGGCTAATACGGTTTTTATTTCATTTTTTAATTCTTTGTCTCTTTGTTCCTGTTTCTGTTCCTGCTGATCGTGTTCACGATCGTGTAATTCCAACTTTTTCAGGGAAGCAGGAAGCATGTCAAGCACAATACTATCTTCCGTCATCCCATTAAATTGATCCGTACCCACTGCAGTTTCATTAATTGCAGTGGTTGGACGACAATTTTCGTTATTTTGTGCGATCTCTGAATTTCCAGCGGACATGTTCAAGTCCGGGGTTTGATTTTCTAACTCATTTACAGTGAAATCTATGAGTGATTCATTTAGATTTGCCGCTTCATTTTCGAAACCTGATGGCGTAGCCATGATCTCAAGTGGTAAATTCACTTTCCTTCCGACTTTGACCACAATATGAAATTTCGAAAAATTGGGAAAAATTCATCATATGAACGTTAATATTTAACAGTAACACATAAATATTGATAGCAGTAAATAATGTTAATACAATAAATAATTTTCCTGACTACGATGTTCTTTTATCATTGTGCGGCCAAATCGGCCATTTTGTGATCTCTATCTTCACATGCAAAAACAATCTTAGGTCGATTTATGCAAAATTGGAATTTTTCTTAACACACACCTCCAAAATCACTGAGCTAAACTACTACTAACTACGATTTTACTTTTGTAGAGAATCAAAGGAAGAAATGCTATAGAATAAAACTATTGTCTTGACAGAGCAGAAAAATTCCTTTGAATGTGTTTTACCGTACATATGTGCAATTTGCCGTAAACTGGATCGGTTGACCTTTTCCACGTCATGGTTCAGTACATCGAATGGTTATATGGAATAGAAATACAAATTTTATATTAGAAATTGGAGTTTAAATTTTTACTTACACTATTTTTAAGTTGTGGCCACTCGTTTTGTGCGCCAAATATAATTAAAATTACATAAATGATTAATTACAAGCAAATATAGTTAATGATAAGTAAATTATCCTAAATATTTCACATGCACATACATGCAACTTTCTTAGCCTCTATAATAAACTTTTTTTCCGGAAATGCACACGATGTTATAGACTATGTAAAAAGACTCCTTAGTTAATTCTACTCTTTTTTACCTTTTTTTATTGTTTGAAGTGAAGGTTGGTAGACTCGTGGCGTGCTGAAAAACGTTTCATTTGGGTTTCTATAATCTCATGGAAATAACTGTCTTCTCTCCTCGCGAGAAAAATTCGTGGGTATCGCATTGGAAACGTAAGGAAAAATGTAGTAAAGCAAATTCTGTAACATTTATAAATTGGGGATTAATGATGGTTACTATGAAATGAAAGCAGAAATGCCATTTTAAACAATTATTATTTAACGAAAGGAGCTTTTTATACAGACATGTGATACCTCGTGCATTAATCTCACAGTTTTGGACATAACAAAGAATTTTTTGACGTATTCTGGAG